>NC_067138.1:68804017-69167767 GCF_903995435.1 Acomys russatus | reverse complement strand
TTTTTTTCATGTTTTAAAATGTTTTAATATGCATGAATGTAACTTGGAAACACAAAAGCATCAGGACTGGTAGAGTAATGTGCACTGCTGATAAAATTACCAGCTTATTACTAAGAGCTCCTTGTTTGGCGTGTTTTAGTGTCCCACTCTAAAATTTAGGCATTTGTCTTGAGTTCAGGGTTTTGGTTTTTTTTTGTTGTTGTTTTTTTGTTTTGTTTTGTTTTTTTTTTTTTTGGTTTTTGTTTTGTTTTGTTTTGTTTTTTTGGTTTTTGTTTTGTTTTGTTTTGGTTTTTGGTTTTTAGTGGAGTTTTTCGGTTTGTTGTTGTTGTTGTTGTTATCATTTCAAGTTTTTCATTGAAGAACTCAGGCATTCCCACAGCCCTGCTGTAGTTCCTGGGCACAGTTCTAGTTCTTCTTCTTCTTCATTTTTTTTTGAGACAAGGTTTCTCTGTGTAGCCTTGGCTGTCCTAGACTCACTTTGTAGACCAGGCTGGCCTAGAACTCACAGAGATCCACCTGCCTCTGCCTCCCTAGCGCTGGGATTACAGGCGTGTGCCACCTTGCCCAGCACAGTTTTTACAATCCTTCTGCTGTCTAAGGGCTGTATCTATATCCTAGCGACCAGCTGGAAATCTCCACAGGAACATCCTGCAAATGCCTCAGACTCTGTGTGTCCACATGCAACTTCTCGTCCTCCCCAAGCTTGGTTTGTGACATCACTGTGCAGTGGCATGGTCTCCTCTGTTCTGGCCACGCCCACCCCTGCTTCTCTAAGTTCAGGCACTTCTCGTGCAGATTTTTTTAAATGCCTTCCTAACTGGTCACCCTTTTTCTGCCTTTTCCTTAGTCCACCACGTGCCGACACAAATTCCCTTGTTAGGATACAGCTGTGTGCATCCACTCCCAGGACAGTCCACATCTGTGTCCTGTGCTCCCAGCACGATGCGCAGTAGGCAGCTGTGATAAGTACTCACTGTTCAGTTTCTTGCTCGCATACCTTCTGTGTCTTCCTGCTTCACTAAGAATAGAGTCAAGCACAGCTGGATTCAGAATTTAGTCCCTAGGTAATTAATTCCTCTGTAATTATTTCCACAGTTATACTTAGCATCTGGCCTTTTCTCTCTCAGGAGTGCTAGGTTACATACTCTGCCCCAGCCATCCCCATTACACCTTACACCTTTATTGTGGTGTGAGATGTTTATTGTTGGTGTTTTTCTTTTCTTCTGTTTTGTTTTGAGACAGTGCGTCACTGTGTAGTGTAGTCCTGGCTGACCTTGAACTCACCTGCCTCTCAAGTCCTGGGGCTAAAGGGTATGACCTCTTTGAAAGGTAAGAACTAAGTGTTTTGTAAACCTGAGCATCTAGCACAGTGCTCCATATAGAGACAGTATATTTAACAGACGTCTACTGAATAGAGTTACGTCAAATCACAACCTGTTAAGAATATCAATCTCATGATACACGCCACACACAAAAGTAAAATTCTTAGAAAAGTTATCCTTAAATAAGTAGATGACAGATGTGTGTCTTACTTACTCAAATGAGGATTCTCGCTTGGCCTTTTCCCAGAATGTGGTAAACATATGTATAATTTGTATTGGTAAAATGGCACTGTGTGTTCAGATACAGGGACACGGTCCAGAGACGGTGTCCCCCAAAGAAAGCATTTGAGGATAAACTAGGAGTGCATACAGGCAGTCCGTTCCCAACGAAGTCTGCTGTCACCCAAATAAAAAGACTCCAGATGCTTTTTTTATTTGTTTGTTTGATTTGAGACAGGGTTTCTCTGTGCAGCCTTGGCTGTCCTAGACTCACTTTGTAGACCAGGCTGGCCTTGAACTCACAGCGATCCGCCTGCCTCTGCCTCCTGAGTGCTGATATTAAAGGCGTGTGCCACCATATCCATCTTAAAAGTAATCCATGTTTTGTTTGTTTGGTTTAGTTTGGTTTTGGTTTTTTGTTTGTTTTAAAATGAACTTTGAGGTGTAATCCTGGCCACCTTGTTATTCCTTGGTTAGTGTGTCTTTAATATACATATAGGCATCTCATTGTTCTGACTTGATGTCATTATTAAAATGGGTTTGAGAAAGCTAGGGATATAGCTGGGGAAGGGGAGTGCTTACCTAGCATTCATTCCCAATGCATGGGTTCAGTCTCCAGTGCCACATAAAACTAGGCGTGGCCATGCATACCTATAACACTGCTGCATTTTTGAGGTGGAGGTGGGAGGGTCAGAAGCTCAAGGCTACCTTTAACTACGTATGGAGCCATGTAGTCAGAGATAGTTCAGACTACGTGAGACCCTGACTCAAAAATAAAAACAGCCGGGGGCTCCTAAGCCCACAAATATTATGTAGTATCTATGTATTAGAATATATTACTACTTTATTTAATTACCATAGCTTCTGTCTCTTAGAGAACATCGGTATGAATCATTAGCGCGTTTTTGTTCCCAGGCATCTTAGCATAAAAGAATTCCCAGGGGGTCTAAGGGCATTCTCTTAAATTAAAAGAAGGTATTGGTAGAGTCATCTAAATGATATTTTCATTTGTTAATCTCTCTCTGTCTGTCTGTCTGTCTGTCTGTCTGTCTGTCTGTCTCTCTCTCTCTCTCTCTCTCTCTCTCTCTCTGTGTGTGTGTGTGTGTGTGTGTGTGTGTGTGTGTGTGTGTGTTACTGGTGATCAAATTCAAAGTCTAGTGTGTGGTAGCAAGCATATAGCACTTAGTATATTCTTAGGCCTCTAATTTTAAAACAGTCCCCTGAGCTTCTTATGAGCTCTCTTTGTAGATAAATATGCTCATATGCAACTTCAGAAATAGGCTGCGGTTCAGGGTTCTTGTGATCAGTTACTGCAGTACTCACTACCTCCGTCATAGAATTTTGCCTTTTAGATTGCCTAAATAAAGTTCAATTTAAGTGAAGGTGCCATCTCTCTCTTGAGGCATCTAAAACTAACAATGAAATAAAGGTGTGCTTCAACAGTATATTTCTGTACCCTGGGCATATATTATTTATAGCCTGAGGAACATTCTTTTACAATATAGGCACTCCATATATGCACTGAAAGGTTTGTACTTAGTATTCTGAAGGAAACTCGCCTAGGCCCCATCTCCAGCCCTGTGCTTCTCCTGAAGCCCCATTCTAACACGGGTTTTATTTCTCCCCATGTGGTCTCTGGCTCTGCTAGGGGGCTGCTGCCTGGGCTGCAGGTGCAGGAGCTGAGCTACAGTTAGTTGTGAGCAGCCCTGTGGTGCTGGCAGCCGTGCCTGGTCCTCTGCAAAGACAAGAGCTCTAGGCCACAGAATCTCTCTCTGTCTGTCTGTCTGTCTCTCTGTCTCTGTCTGTCTGTCTGTCTCTCTCACACACACACAGACATGCGCATGAATGCACAGTTAGAGTATCTTAGAACCAAATAAGCTAAAGTTAAATGAACACTTACCAACTAGAATGACTACTGAAAATAAAACAGTTACAATTTATATTTTAGTTATTAATTTTTGAGAATTTCATTATGCATAGAATGTATTTTGATCATATCCATCTCCCATTCTTCTCACTAAGTCCTTACCTCCAGCTCGTGGCTCTCACCAAGTCTAATTTGTGCTGCTCACACATTCATGTGTGGTCACCCACTGGGAGCATTCTTAAAGAAAACAGTCAGTCATCAACAGCTCCTCAGCTGGGATGGGGCTGTGAGCCCCTCTCTGCCCCATGTTGGAATGCTGACTGGCGACAGCAGCTACTGTGAGCACGAATGCAGCCGTCCTGCCACTTCCAGAAGAGGCTGTGGTGCCCAGCCTTCCCTGACTGCCTTATACTCTCCTTGCCCCCTCCTACTATGAGCCCTACGCCCTTGGGGTAGGGAGTGAGATACAGATGCCCCACGCATGGCTGAGCTCTCACTCCACAGACACTAATCCTCACACCCTGACCAGTTTTGAGTTTCTGTATTACCCTCTGTCCCCTGCACAATGAAGCCTCTCTGATGAGGTCTGAGAAGGACTAATCTATGGGCATGGAGACAGAATTTTAGATGGCAGTTTGGTATTACATGCACTTAGAAAAATAATAATAGTAGGTTCAGCCTTGGAGCCTATGATTTCCCCAACCATGGGCCTCGTCCAGATTTACAGTACTAGGTATGCTCCATAAGCAGGGCTTAAGTTTTACTTTTTAGCACAATACCAGATTAATTTATAAGTATCTTTCATGTTTAAAATGGTTTTTGAAAACTACTACACTGTATTTTTTTATTCTTTTTGTTTGTTTGTTTTGTTTGTTTTTGGCTTTTCAAGACAAGATTTCTCTGTGTAGCCTTGGCTGTCCTAGATTCATTTTGTAGACCACACTGGCCTCAAACTCATAGAGATCTGCCTGCCTCTTCCTCCCCAGTGCTGGGATTATAGACGTGTAACACCATGTCCAACTATTTTTTTAAATTCTTATTTGCAGTTAATAACTATTAGCAAAAGCAAAATATTAAATATTACCAGTGGCTTTCAAATTGCTTTCTTATATACAGGAAATATAATACTAAATAAAATTTAAAAGACTTTATAACCAAAAACCAAATGAAAGTAAAGAAAATGAATTTCAAAAAATTAGAGAATAGGATATAATATTGAAAGAAAGAAGGGCCAGGTGTGGTGGCACACACCTTTAATCCAAACACTCAGGAGGCAGAGGCATGTGGACCTCATGGTCTACAAAACAAGTTTTAGGACAGCAGGGCTACATAAAGATACTTGCTTATCTTGCTGCCTGGCAGTAGCACACCTTTAATGCCTGCATTTCGGAGGCAGATGCAGGCTGATCTCTACGAGTTCAAGGCCAGCCTGGCCTACAGAGCCAGGACAGCCAAGGCTACACAGAGAAATCTTCTCTCAAAAACAAAAACAAAAAAACAAAAATGAAACAAAACAAAACCCAAGCACCCCACCACCACCAAAAAAAGGAACCTTCTCTTTGGAAAGAAGGAAAATCGATTTGGTTAATCTCACAAATAAAAGATTTTGAGGTTTACATACACACAGTAATAAAGTATATATAAGGTGATAAGAAAAAAGTCACTACTTAGACTTTTTCAAACTATTTCTAAATGCTACATCTCACTTCCTAATGTTCTCTTGCAATCTAACATGTGAACATTTATTTATTTTTTTTTTTTTTTAAGCTTATAATTGCCCCAGGAGTGGAAGAGACTGCTTTACTGATTCGGCAGATTGCAGACCACAATTTAATGACATCAAAAAGAGACCCTCATGAGTGGCTGGATAAATCCTGGGTTGGCGTTTCACCGTCTAAGGTTGCTTTTTCTAATGTATAAGTTAGACATTCGTGAAGCAAACAGATACGAATACCTGAGTCCCTTCCTGATAGCTTTGTCCACACTCCCCAAACTGAGTTATAAATTCAATGATGAAAGTCTTAAGCTGTAGACTAAAATAGGTGACTCTCCAAAGACCACTGACTGAGGAGACACCACACTGTTTTCTAGGAAGAAATGAGCCTGCTGGACTTCCCTTGTGTTAACCCACTGGTGGCTCAGCTCATGCTGCACAGAGCTCCTTCCCTGCACTGGCTGCTGATAGCAACCCCTGCTGAGCTTCAGGAGCTCCTACCCCAGGTTCCAGACAAAGTACTGAAGGTGGGTGAGCGCCATAGGCACCTGCAATGCCCTCTTCCATTTCAGCTCCCTGTTTGCACCATAGGCGTTTCCAAATGTCTGGCTCTGGTTTTGCACGTCACATAAGAAAGAAATAATTTACTCGAGCTAACTTTCATATGGAGTTGTCATTAGCTATCAACCACAGTATACATTTTAAAAGCTATTATTGATAATCCAGTACGGTTTATCACATTTTAAGGCATTTTGAAATATCATTGTTCATAAAGGCTCAATTAGCACATGTTTATATTAGCCCTTCCAAGAACTTTTACCATAACAGGGAAGCAAGCTTTAGTGTTATTGGTGATATTTTAAAGTTATTAGCAAGGGATAGTATTCATGTAAGTTATATAACTAAAAATCCATTGTATTTTTTATGAATCTAAAACTTGTCTAAAAACAGTGTAAAATTCCATTACAAGCTGCTAAAAAACAGATGCAAATTACAATGTTCTCTCTTAATGGCATCTAATTTTCTCTTATATTATTAGTACATGGCTCAATGTAGTCTCTATGAATTTAGCTAAGTATCATCTTTATTTTCTAAGCTGTATTACATTATTATTTTTAATTTTTCAGCATTTTTGTAGCATCACTTCCTTGTTCAAGATTAGTTCTTCCTCCGTGACAAAGTCATCTCCACTTTCATCGCTTCAGGAAGATATGAATCAAACTAGTCCCTTAATTTCTCAGAGTTCAGCTCCTATCATTCCAGAGCATGATGAATCTTATCCCTGTGAAGACTCAGGGCAGACAGTGCTGGAAGGCACAAGCGCTTCTCCTCTGGAGCCAAGAGACACGCTGTACATGTTGCCATCTGTAGCCCCCCACAGCCAGAGCAGCTACTGGGAAGATGCCAGTCGTAGCCCTTTTCTAATTAATACAGAATCAAAGAAAGTGAGGTGGCACGCCTTCCCAAGCCAGAGTGACTCAGAGTCAGATGTCTTTTCTTTGGGCCTAACACAAATAAGTTGTGAACCCAAAATGTCACTGACTGATACTCAGAGCAGAGTTACTCATAATTTTGTAAATTATTCTGAAGCAAAAGGAACCAGAAATATGCAAATGTCCACCCCAGTCTTTTTACCAGAGGGCTCTCAATCCCACCTTCATTGGGACTTTAAGAAAAACAGTTGTAGAGAACAGATTCACTCATTCAAGTCAAGCTGTGGAGCAGAACAGAGTACCCACAACAAATGGTTCTCTCAGGAAGATGGCTTCTGCAGGCATCAGCCAGAGCATCTGCCGGGTGAGCTGGAAGACTTCACATACAGAAACTCAAACGCTGGGACTGGGGAGAGCTTTTGGAGAGAACTGCCACCTGCTCCCGGGTGGGATCCGTCCCCTGCTTCTGGCTCTAATGTAAATCCCAGAGGACTCGATGGCCTTAATTTCTACCAAGGAGCCGGAAACCACGTAGGACAGAGGAGGCTCCCTGTCTCTTCATCTACTTGGAGAGATTATGAAGCACCGACAGGTAACACTAAATGTGAACACAGCTACTTCCAGTTACAATCTTAAAAGCTAAAGCCAGGGCTGAAGAGATGGCCCAGCGACTAGTAGCTCTTGCAGAGGGCCCACATTCAGTTCCCAGCATCCATTTTGGGTAGCTCACGCTGCCTGTAACTCCCTGGGATCTGGCACCTGGCCTCCTTGGGCACCTGCACTCATATGCACATAACTAAAAATAATTCTAGCCGGGCAGTGGTGGTGCACGCCTTTAATCCCAGCACTCGGGAGGCAGAAGCAGGTGCAACGCTGTGAGTTTAAGGCCAGCCTGGTCTACAAAGTGAGTCCAAGACAGCCAAGGCTACACAGAGAAACCCTGTCTCAAACCCCTTAAAATAAATAAATAAAAATAATTCTAATATTTTAAAATGATAACTGCATATTCAAATTTTAATGAATGATTTGTTATAATTGACATACTTAGTGTTCTCCATTAACTTTGGGTTTGAGAGATAATCATACTTAATGCTCTAACAAATATTTCAAATTCTTGTAGTATCAAATGAACCATACAGTCAACTTAAGTTTAAAATAGTACTCAGGAGGCAGAGGCAGGCAGATCTCTGTGAGTTCAAGGCCAGCCTGGTCAACAAAGTGAGTCCAGGACAGCCAAGGCTACACAGAGAAACCCTGTCTCAAAACAAAACAAAACAAAAGTCAGGATAGATTGGTACCTGAGGAGGAACAGCACCTGAGTTTTTCCTCCAGCCTTCACATGCACACATGTGTAAAGCGCACGCACATTTACATGCAAGCACACGCACGCGCGCGCGCGCACACACACACACACACACACACACACACACACACACACACACACACACACACACTGCTAGATCCCAGATAAACCTTTTCTATGAATTAACTTTATTAGGTAAGAACTTCAATCAACTTCACTTTAAAGAATGTTTTCAACTTGTCTGAACATTTTATCATATCTTCTTTTAAAAGGGACAATTTTATTTTTTCATTTTTAGTCTTTACACCTTTGTTTCTGTATAATTTATTAAGGCATTGACCTGAACATATGGAACAAAGTGTTAAGATCTCCTAAGGCATATGAATGTAGCTTTGCCATGACAGGGAGTTGGGAGTGAGAAGAGAAATTGAAGCTTCAAAACTTCTCTTTTCAGCAGGGCATGGTGGTACATGCTTTAATCCCAGCACTTCAGAGGCAGAGGCAGCAGATAGCTATGAGTTCAAGGCCAGCCTGGTCTACAAAGTGTGTCCACGACAGCCAAGGCTACACAGAGAAACCCTGTGCCCCCCCCAAAAAAAAAGAAAAGAAAAAAAAGAAAGAAAAAGAAAAGAAAAAAGAAAGAAAAGAAATTTTTCTTTTTTTGTTTTGTTTTGGTTGGTTGGTTGGTTGAGTTTGGTTTCTTGTTTTGTTTTTGTTTTTTTCATTTTCTTTTTCTTTTTTCTTTTTCTGTTTTTCATTTTTCTGTAAGGCTGAATAAAGCCCTCTGTGTGTCTGTACGGGGCATTGTTAGTTTGGTTCCTGATGGTTAGCTCTGATTTTTGGGACAAGAATCATGCATTTACCTGACGGTGGTTTGTGCTTTGTTACAGCTGTCCCATGAGTGAACTGACCAACCCTACCCTTCTACTGTAGAGCAGTTAGACGTGTGAGCACTACAGACCACTTTCCTATATAACCCTCCCATTTTCTCCATGAGAAAATTCCAGAAAGTTTCTAATTCTGACATTTCAGTCTTCCTTGACCTGTCTCTACTGTCTGATTAGGCAGCCTCCTAACTGAGCCTGGTGCTCACTGAAGACACAGGTGGTCTGCCTGCTCTAGGAACCTGGTGCTGCCTTCTGAGTGCTGGGACAGCCACGCCCACCCAGCATTGACATGGATGCTAGAACCCAGGTCCAGACATTGCACAGCAAATGTGCATGTGATACTGGCGTATTTAATGTGCTTTTTCATGGCACACCACAGTGTCCAAATCAATGTTTAAGATATATAATTTTTCAAGTCAATATTGGTAGAGTCTTGGGAAGTTCATCCTAAGGCCTAAGATGATTTTCCACTTGTTCTGTATGCCCATACTAGTGATGTCTTTGCTATAATTACCTACTACATTGCTTTCTAAACTTATTTGTAATGGCACCTAGCTCATGAAGCTCTGACATAGTACCCCCAGGAATGCTTACTAAAGTTTCAACATTTTGCCTCCTTTTAAAAACTGATCTAGTCAATCAGCCCCCATATGGGTTAAAAATCTAGGGCATTTAGAGTTAATATCGTTTAGAGTAAGGGGAGGGGAGTTCCAGGAAAGGTCATTCCAGGTGACCTCCTGTCCTACATTAGGACTGAGGACAATTTTTCACAGGAGCAAGAACAGATTCACAGCTTACAAGCAGTAATCTTTTAAAAATGGCATACTAGAAATGCTGGGGTACTCGGCACACGGAGCACTTGCCACCAAAGCTTCTGGTCTGAAGCCAGTCCCTGGGACCTAATGATGATAGGATGCAGACACCAGAAAGTCACCTTCACACACACACCCTTCACACGCAGAAATTCATTTTTAAAATTTTAAATAAAGATGGTAGAGTAAAAGCCAAACAGCTAATAAATATAAATACATTGAACACAATATGAATAGTTTGAGTGGTACACAGAGTCAAAGAACAGAGTGTTAGGTGAGTCAATCCGAGTGAGCCTCAAACATATTCTGGTCTGTGAAGATGTGTTGGACACTTTCAGGAATTAGGAAGCCTTCCTGAACTATTTCCAGTGTTTTTATTTAAAAATATTAGAGCCAGGAGAGAGTTCAGAGATGGTACAACTTCATGGAGGAGGACAGCAGGATCTGCGACAAGGAATGGCTCACCCAATCTTTGTGTGCACTGAATTAAACAGAGCCGTGGGGTGCGGGTGCATCATGTTTATTAAAAGAAATACCTGTTTTTCATTGCTACTTATCCCAATAAAATGGTCTTCTTTCTCTCCCTTTGACAGGCTTACTGTACTCACAAGTACCACAGCCCAAAAAACGACGTCTACTGTATGAGAAAATCCCTGGCAGAATGGATGGACAAACCCGGCTGAGGTTTTTATGAAGAACAGAAAGTAGAATCTGTCATATGCCAGCTTCTACTTCCTTATGATAATTCAGTAATAAAAGTATTTAAGTTTGACTATACATCAAAGAAAATACCACTATTTCTATGTCCTCTGTGTTTCTATCATATATGCAATTTTCATAATATATATCCTGGCCTGTAACTTGTGTCTCAGTCTGTTTGTCTGACTTATCAATTAGCATAATAAGCATAAGGCCTGCAAAGTATTCTGATTTGTGTTCACTTCACAAGCCTTTTGTCTTTTTTGAAGATTGCTTTTCCACTTGTGTGTATGCATGTGGAAGCCGTGTGCACATGAGTGCAGGTGCCCTGGAAGCCTCAGCCTCTGAGGATCCTAAGTCCTCATCATTCTCTCTCTCGCTCACTTTTGTAAAAAATTAATTTTTTATTTTTAAATTGTTTTATTATTTAATTAATTTATTCAGATTACAACTCAATTGTTATCCCATCCCTTGTATCCTCCCATGCCTCCCTCCCTCCTGCTTTCACCCTATTCCCTTCCCCTTATTATTAAATTGTGTGTCTGTATGTTGGTATGTGCACATTAAGCCTGTGGAATCCAAAAGAGGCATCTGAGCCCCTGGATGTTTGTGAGCCACCTGATGTGGTACTAGGAACCACACGTCCTTTCAGCACCACACCCCATCAGCCTTCCGGTTAGAGTCAGGAAGTGAGGATCACACCACAGACAAGGGCAGCACTGAAGCCAGAGACGTTCCATACTGTTTTCCCCAAACTAATTAGAGAGAGGAAGAAGAAATGTATGAAATGTATGCAACCTTTTTTTTTTTTTTTTTTTTTTTTTTTGTACTTTTGAGACAGGATTTCCCTGTGTAGCCCTGGCTTTCCAGGAACTCGCTTTATAGATCAGGCTGGCCTCGAACTCACAGAGATCCTCCTGCCTCTGCCTCCTGAGTGCTGGGATTAAAGGCGTGCCCCTGTGTGCCTGGCAAGAGCTCCCGTACTTAATATACAAAATATCCCTTCAAACTGGAGGAAAAAGAAACCTAATAGAATAAGTGAAATGCCTGAACCGATATTTCTAAGAACTTGTAAAGATTCAGGACCCGGCGCTTTGCTGTTTGTCACACAGATGTATTGTCTGTTACATCCATCCCCGTTCTCACCTATCATATTGACAAAAATGTTGAGAACTCAGATTCCCAGGGTCAGCATGTAAGAGAAGACTGCTTTCCTGTGTTGTCTGAACAACCTTCCAGAACCTATGTGAGGCAACTGCTAATAAAATGTAAAATGACTGTAGAGTTTGACTCAGTAATTGTCTTACTAAGAATTCATCTTAAACAAGTATTAACTATCACTGAAACCTATTGTAAGTACAACGTCTAATAGGTAAAGATTATAGACAACTTGTAACTAGGAGAGAGGACTAAGTAAACATTTTAGAGTATAGAATATCATGAAACTATTATGAAGAAAATAAGTGTGCTCTGACCATAGTGAAAATGGAACTGAGCTCAGATGGGTTTTCAGTTCCTATCGTGCAGAGAGTTCCATGCAAGGCATGTGTTAATATAATCCCCTATTGATGTAATTGATATATTTAAGGAAAAAGTAATATGGTGAGTATATCTAGTTCCCTCTGAGAAATTTAACAAAATTCTGCGTTCATTTGTTTTTTTTTTAGTTTGCATACAAATAGGTTTGCCACTTTCATAACTTGTTTTCAATTTGCAAAAATTGCATTGTTTAGTTCAGCAGCTTCCGAGGCAGTCTCACTAACCTGGTATGGTAGTTTTCATCCTCCATGTTTGAGAAAAGAGAGAACAAAGACCGAATTTCCTCAGGTAACTTTCCAGCCGAGGGTCCTTTCTTTAGACCCCTTGACAGTGAGTTGCACTGGCAGATTTCCTGTGTTACGACACCAGCCCAACAGGTGTCATCTTGTCCCCATACACTGCTGAGTCTGACTTGCTTACATTTAGGACACGTATATCTGTGATGGCTGTCGTCTCCCTCAACCATCTTACGTAGTGTTGCAGAGGAGAAAGTGGATGCACATGTAGTGATGTAAATGGTCTCAGGTGTTGGTGGGAAACAGACTTGTGAGAGAACAGCTGTGGTTTGTCCCCTAGAAGAGGACCCACCTCTTGTGGGGGCGTGGTCTTTGCCAACTGATAAACACCCTAGTACAGACTCTGAGAGGGGATGTGTGTGTGCGTCCCCCAAAACAAAAGATTGGGCTTTTTTGGTCTTGGCATCATTTCCTATTATTTGGCTGTTCATTGCTCAGCTTCGAGACTCTCCTAGGGAGAAACACTCCAGAGAACATTTCGAGGTTCTGGGTTCTGGCTGCTGCTGCTGCTGAAATCACCTTGGCTGAATTGTCGGTTTGCTATTTAATGGGTCTGCTGAAATCCTGACTACGAAGATTGGAATTGCTCCAAGGAACTGAGTCTAAAAAGGTCTACTTCTGTCCCCATTAACCTCTTTTCTCTCCTGTCTAGGGTAGGTGTGTTAGAAGGCAGGTCTAAGCATTAAAGAACCCCAAATAAATAGATTTGAAAAAGTTCAACGCCTACATCCAGAAATGTCATCTGCCTCTGGTTTCCTCACTCTGCACTGGCTCAAGGCTTAGCTCAGTCTGGAGTTTGTCTTTTTGCTCACTCCATAGGACCGGGCTGGTGGGCCTTTCAGGCCAGCTCCCTGTCCAGGACCCCTGGCCAAGAGTTTTGTTTTTAATGGAAATTTGGAGTCCTTATTAAAATTCTTGTTAATTGCGATGAAGAAGAGAACATATATAATGCTAATAGTAGGAAATAAAAAGAAACAAAAGCAATTGATAGTATAAAATTACAGACAAGATTAAGCCGACAATAGAAACATTAAAAGGACACCCATGTTATGATTAGTTTGGAATCCAATGGCTGGGATTATGGGAGGTCTCAGCTAATGGCTTTCCTTTTCTCCACTCTGATCTGACCGATGTTTCTGTATTCCTCCTTACTCACTCATGGTGAAGGCCATGCAGAGCTGTGGCTGGTGATTGAGGCCTGCTTTTCATGTTACACTTAGACCTACTTCTGGGGACATTGACAAACTCAACCCCAAGTCCCACACTCTGCATGCACCGCTCTCCCTCAGCAGCACACAGAGCCTCGGGATCCCAAAAGACAAAGCAAACACAAAAACCCTGATGTCGTGGAAAATGATGAATAGGCAAAAATTTTATTTGCAAGCTCTTCAAAGATTATTACAAACACAAACGTTCTTTCTGAAAGTGTTCCCAGTTAAATCAAAGGCACGTCACCCCAATAAAATACTTGTGACATGAATACTTTTAGGTTATTATTTTCATATTTTGTTTTTAACCAGTTGCAATATTCTGAAAGTAGGTCACATTTTAAACATTTGTAAAAGGCATAAGCACATTTTTAAAAAGCTTCAAACACAATTATAAATTGTAAGTACAGGAACTACAGAAGGATCTAACCACTTCACACAGGAGGGGCACCCTCACGAGACATCAAGCTTTCAGTTTGCTAAGGAGCAGCGCCCAAGTTACTGTCAAAGTGAGACCATTTGCTCATTGAGAAATGGAAAGCTGTCCTTTACAAAACCAGGTTGTCAATCATTATCCCAATTTTATATTTTGTGTCATTTAGTAATTATAAATTCTTATGAACAAACTTTATTAGAGTATAAAAATGTTAAGAAAATTACAAATACTCAGTTTTTGAAGATAAAATATTTCCCTCCTAAAATGCAAACACCCAGTAAATAGGACATGCCTGTATCCCAGGCAGAGTGGCGCGGGCTCCGCGTGGAAGAGAGGAGTCTTAGTAAAGTTGGGGGTGAGATTAAAAAAAAAAAAAAGATTTCTATAGCGTTTTGGCTTTGGGACCAGGCTCTTGAAAACTGTCTTCTCAGGAGTTGTCGCAGTCATCTGTCACCATGTGCACAAAGGCTTCCTCAGCCAACGGCTTCCCTGTTGGAGAGAATTTGGTTGGTTTTCACATTAGTAAGATTTACTTGCGGCTGGGCATGGTGGCGCACGCCTTTAATCCCAGCACTTGGGAGGCAGAGGCAGGGGGATCACTGACTTCAAGGCTAGCCTGGTCTACAAAGTGAGTCTAGGACAGCCAAGGCTACACAAAGAAACCCTGTCTCGAAAAACCAACCAACCAACCAAAAGATTTACTTGTAAAGTGACTTACTATTTCACAGGACACCTAATATTCATAAAGTATAAAATAATACATGAATACAATGAAATATGTAAGCCAAGTCCTTGGACAAACAGCAGTCATGATGATGCTTTGTAAAAGGAGAAGTGATGTGTCATGTAAGACAATTATTTTAGCAGCCCAATGCACTGCTCCCTTTACTATAGAAATTATGCTGACAGTAGAACCAGCTCCTCAGCTAAATGTGACAATTTCCCTTCACAAGTATGTGAAAAATCAAATCAGTTACAGAATTTGAAATATGTTGGTCCCAGGAGTAATAATCCTTGTCATCTTGTAAAAATATGGAAATATATATACATGCCTTCCACGCGCCGGGCAGCTGAGCTACACTACCAATCCTTTATTTATTTTCAGATAGTCGTACTGCATTAGCTAGGTTGCCCTTCAACTCCCCTAGTTTTAATTTCTTTATAAAGTTCTTAGGTTGGTGGGCAGGCAAAGGCTGGAGGCTGCTTGATTCATAACGTTTTCACCATATCCTACACAAAAGCCATAGCGCGAAATGGAAACGCGGAGGTACAAGTGAGAAGCAATTCTTCCAATTCTTCCTCTTTGATACCAAAGCAGCCGAGGGAGGGGGGAGGAAAGGCGGGAGGGCACAACCTGAGCATGCGCACACTAGCAGCTAGCTCCGCCTGTCCTGCGTGGTCTCATTATGAATGACAGGATCTATACTTCTAAAATTGTTTTAATGAAGAGGATTCTTTGATCAGTCTTCCCAGAAACTGAAGTGTTTGTAGCACCGCAGCTTGCGGGAGGTGCTGAAGGAACCACTGGTTTTGTTGTCAGGAGCCGGGAGGCAGCCACTGGGTTCAGTGTCCTTACTCAGAACACCAGGGGCCATGAAGCTAATTATTTCAAGGTCCATCTACAAAGAACGCCTGAGAGTCTGCTGACTGTTCAGAAGAATGCGTCACACAGTCCTCCCATGACGTGCTATTATTTTCATGTCAACAAATATGCGAACAAAATGTTTTTCTGACGCTGGCTTGCCAGGGCGAACAGTTCCAGAAGTCTACAGCTCTTGGCTGTGTTTGACTACCATTTCATTCCGACTCTGTTGGGGTGGGGTAACTTCTGGATTAAGCCCTTTAAAATCTGGGAGTTTGGGTTGTAGTTTTCTTGTTTGTTTGTTTGTTTGTTTGTTCCAACTGTGAGCTGCCTTCTGTTGCATCCTCCTCCCTCTCACTCCTGGTCTCGCTTGTGACTATTCCCTGCTGTGAATTCTTGGTTATAAGGTTCCTGTTTCCATTTCTGGCCCTGGCCCCCTCTCATTGTTTCCCCTTTTCCCTTTTAGTATTACTATCTCTGCGAGCTCTAAATGCTGACTTCTTGTGCAGTTGGTTATGTTAAGTTTTTTGGTTTGTTTGTTTGTTTGTTTTGTTGGTTTTTCAAGACAGGGTTTATGTTTTTAGCTCCTGAGGTTATGCTTCTTTCCATAGAAATACATATGATTTTCATTTTTCCCTAATGGATTTAAACTTCATTTTTACTTACCATAAATCATTTAAAAATGTTTCAAAATGTAGAAATGTAAGACTGTAAGACCTTAATGCAAAACAGACTCATGCCATTCTAATTAATAAATCACAAGAAAGGTATCTTCAGCTTAAAACTTCACACACACACACACACACCAGTAGCTACATTTTATTTTTCATTGACACAGAGATATGTGCCAGGTAGTGGTGGTGGGCACCTGTTTTCCCAGCACTAGGGAAGCAGAGGCACGCAGATTCCTTTAGTTAGAGGCCAGCCTGGTCTACAGAGCAATTTCTAGGATAGCCAGGGCTACACAGAGAAACCCTGTCTCCAAACAAACAAACAAACAAACAAACCACCCAGATGTTTAGGGAGCATTTAGGGAGAAACCATAGACCAAGGTGGACAAGTTAGTCTTTAGTCCCAAAAGATGCAAGTCAGTTGGTAACACCAAAGAGCAAATCAAAACCCTGGGTCAGAGGGGAATTCATGTCAAGAAATACTGCCAATCAGCTCAGTTAAAGAGCTCATGCGCACAAGACGACAGCATGTCACAGATGGTGACAAAAAGAACAAAGGTTCTCTTAGCTAGACCCCCTGGACCCACCGGCATGGAAACTATAGCCCAGACTCACCCAGCAGGCATCAGCAGCATTTTGGCAGTCTTTTTTCACCCTCTGTTGCCCAAATCCTTTGGGAAGCTCCCTGAAAACACTATGGCCCCAAGCCGATACGGTGCATCCTAACTCACCAGTCTTCAAAGTAAAGCACAGGATCTGGGCTCCCGGAAGGGGTTGCTTCCAGCTGGAACACCAAGCAGCAGGGCGTCCTTACAGGCATTCTGCATGCAGTACTGCTGCAGCTCTGCAGCTGCCTGAGAGACCTGAGGCAAAGCACAGTGTGACCCTCTGCTCATGGTCAGGCCCCGCAGCCTATCAGCTCTGCGCAGTTACTTACTCCCTCTTGGAAAGACTGTACCGTTGGGTTTAAGATACTTTTGGACTGCTTTAACAAAGGGGACACTCCAACTTCGATCTGTTTAAAGTTCCCAGTACAAATATGTAAAACTTGTGCTGATAATCTAAACTTGCCATGTGAACAAGGATGGAGCTTTGTCCAGTCTGTGCCAAGCAAGTGACAGAGTTATTTTATGCTTCCAGAAAGCACAGCTTGCTGGTTCAGAATGTGTTCTCTGAGGATGAAGGTAGGGCTTAGTGACAGAATGCTTGCCACACACGACAGTTGGCGCCTAGCACAATACACAGAACAGGAACAACACTACTGATAATAATGATCACTTTCATAATAAATAAATAAACAAACCCAGGGCTGTTATGTATTAGCCATGGTTTGAGTTTGTCCTCCAATGGCTTACATGTTGAAATTTAATCTCCTCTGTGATGGATGGAAATGTGTTTATGTATTTTATGTCTATGAATGTTTTGTCTGCCTGTACATCTGCACCCCAGAAGAGGGCACTGGATTCTGAGACACCAGTTGTGAGCCACTGTGGATGCTGGAAATTGAACTCAGGACCCTGGGGAAGAATAGCCAGTGCTCTTAACTTCCGAGGCGTCTCTCCAGGCCCAAGAGGGTAGAAACCTAAACCATTTTGTAGGGTGTTTGCTTCAAGGCTCATCTTTGGGAGGAGTTTGGAATTAAAGTCGTCAGGGTGGGGGCCCCCATGACTAAATACTGGAGGCTCCATCTGAAGGAGGCCAAGGAGACAGCCACAGGCATGCATGCACCCTGCCTCCCACGATGAAATGCCCTGTGCTTCCTTGGGAATCGGCCAGCTGAAAGGGCACCAGCAAATGCAACCCCTCTGGACCGCGGACTCTTCAGAACCATAAGCTAAGATAAACTTGTGTTCTTTATGTTATGTAAGAACTCTGGTTCTTAGCTACTGGTGACAGAAAAGAGACTAATACTATTATGTTGCATCTACTTAGTGTATGCTTACAGTTGCCACCAAGTTTTGAAAGGCCTTGGGGATTTGCTGTTAGTGCTAAAATTTTTAATTGGTAGTACATAAAATACAGTATAACCTGTCTAACATTTAAACTAAATTTTCCCATCAATTGAAACTTGATGTTTTTACACTAATTATAATTGGAAATAATGGTTTTATGCAAATTACTAATGTTTAAAGAAATACAAACCCAATCATGCCTGCCCTTACTGTGCGTCAGAGAACTAGGTGAACTCTACATGTAGTGGGTGGGTAGGTGACGCTCAGGACCCCTGGAGAAAGGAGACTAGCCAGACCCCAGCATAAAGAATGTGGTGTTAAAGGCAAAGTAAGGGGTGTGCAGAGAAAACAAACGAGGTCAGTCAGTCCCCTCAGCATTGTCTAGGGAGAGGCTCTGGCTGGCAGAGAACAAAGCTCGGACTCTGTAAGCTGTGCCCTGCAGTGGCTTATCTGAGTCACCAACTCCAGAGGATGTGTGCATGTGCCTGTGTACGTGTGATCATCCACAACCCTTTCTCGAGTGTACATATGAGTCTCTTCCCTCAATAATGCCCACAGGGTGAGCAGGCATTTAATTCAGTTTTCCTTCCAGGCCTGATGCCCAACAATACGGAAAACTTTCAACAACTCTAGTTTTAGTTCCCTGTGTTCGCTCCTCAGACCACCTTATTATTCTTCGCCCATAGCTCAGTAGATCCTGCCTACACCGGTAACTACTCCACTTGGGAAGGTGAGGGGCCTGCATCCCGGGTGAAGCTTTCATTCTCTTGCGCTGAGCTCACAATGACCACTAGGTGTCGCTGCTCCCCGTATGTCCTCACCATCACGGATGCTGATTGCTGCCTGCCTTGGCCTCTGACCCTCATCCCTGCTTTCTGGCACACCTCCTGCTCACCCGCTATCTGGCTCAAACTCCATTCACTTTCTGCCCTCAAATCACTTGGTGGTCAGATGCCAACGAGGAGAAAGGACTCACAAGCGGTACAGGCCTCCTATCTCATAGTGTCTAGGGTGTAACTGCTCAGGCCAGACAGCTCCACTGTGGCCAGCAAGCACTTCCTCCTCCCTTTACTAGTTCCCGTTCCATTGCCCTAGAAGAAAGCTCAGCGTCCGGTTTCATAACCCTGCACCAAGACCTGTAATCCACAATCAGGGGGACTCTACACCCGTCTTCATCTCGTTTCTTCCTGTCCTTACAGATGTCACCCCCAAACCCTTGTCCCCTCTACACTCACCTTGCCTCTGTTTTTTTTTTTAATTCCTTGACAAAATAAAACAACAAAATAATCTTTCCTATCAACCCCAACCCCTTTTCATTTTCGAACTAAAAAAGGAAGTTATTTCCTCTTTAAAACTAGGTGTTTTGTTTTTTGGTTTTTTTTTTAACCTGTCTGGCCTCCTACAAAAGTCCAGCGTCTACTTCCACGACACGTTATTGACACATCTCTGTACTCCACGCATCTGTCCCTTTTACCTTGTAAACCTGGTTGTCTGAAATAAATCCGTTTATTGGTTAGTTTGTTTACCGTATCCACCTGATCCTGTAGTCTCTGGAGTAGCGCCAGGTTAAGGCACTACTGAGGAAACCGACCAGTGTAGCTATCTGCGAATCACACTAGCTGCCAAACACAGTGTGGAGACACTGGCTGTGCTCGTGAGCCTTCATTTCTATTTTATCTCATGGGTGTTTTGCCTGCATGTCTGTCTGTGCTCCATGCCTGGTGCCCGAGGAGGCCAGAATAGGGCATCGGCCCCTTGACACAGTTACGGACGGTTGTGAGCCACCGTGTGTGCTGGGAATTGACCCTGGGTGCTCTAGAACAGCAGCCAGGGCTCACTCTGCTGCCCGCCATCTCCCTCTCCCTCCCTCCCTTCCTCTCCCCCTCCCCACCCCCTCCCTCTCCTTCCCTCCCTCCCCCTCCTTCTCCCTCTCTCCCCCTCCCTCCCTCCACCCCTCCTCTTGACAACAATCCTCTCACCTTTGTCTTTTGAATTGTCCCTGGTGGCCAGCTACAAGTTCTGCTCTTTGTCTATTTCACGCTCATATATTTTAATGACCGTTTTCGGCCTTGTGCTGTGGGCTGTCCACACAGCGAAATCTCTCCTGGATATCTCTGTAAAATCCGCAGATGCAAAATGGAACCCATTCCCCTCTCCCTCCTGATCCCTCTGCTTGAACGAGTCAGGCCCCAGCATCCTTCCCCGCCTCACTCGCTCTCCTACGTTCATTCAGTGGCCTCCCTCCCCATCTCTCAACAGCATCCTCCTGCAGCGGGGTGGGTCAGGCAGAGTCCGGCCGCCAGCGTGTCACAGGCCTGGTGTGGACACGCCCACGGGGCCCTCGGACCTGGGCCACATCCCGGGCCAGGCTGCGTCGGCGGAAGCACCCGTGGGGGCTTCCAGCGTGGCCTGGGGACCGGACCTGGGGCCGCCCCGCATCCACGCGCGGATCGCGAGCACCCGAGGCCCCGGCGCGCACCCGGCCCGGCAGCCGCCACTTCCGGCGGGCCTCGCCTCTGTCCGCCGTTCCCGTGGCGGCCGAGCTGGCGCCGGGGTCCGGTCGGACGGCCGCTCACCTTGATCCGCTCCACGCCCGCCTCCAGCTTGAGCTGCTCCACCAGGCGCTGCAGGGCGCTCACGCTGGCCCCGGAAGACATGGCGGCTGAAGCTGTGAGCTGCGGGCCGGGCTGGGCGGATCCGCGGCCGAGCGGGGTGCCGCCCCGGGGCGGGGTAGCCAATGAGCCCGCCCCGCTGTCCCCGCGCTGGGGTCCTGAGCTGACCAGCCACGGTCGCCGCTGCCTCCGAACAAACCTAGGTGGCGCCTGCGCTGCTAAGGGGAGGGCACTGTAGGATTCCGTGAAAGAACAGGTCAGACCTTCAAGGAAATCCTGCGGTTGGTCTAATACCGAACAAAAGCACAGCAGCCCTTTTCCCCCAACTATGACCATTGTTTCCAGTGCTGAATTTCCGGATTTTTGTGTTTTGTTTTGTTTTTTAGTGTGCACATTCGTTTTACAAAACTGAGATCATTACGTAAAAACCTGAGGGGTTTTGTTTTATTTTGTTTTTACCCGCACTATATAATGACTATTCCGCCATTCTTGTATGCCACGTCGTTATCTTGTCAGCACACACTAACCTGGATAATGCAGAAAGGCAGTATCGGTGGGCTTACTAAACTTAAAAGCCCAGAGACTTCAAAGCAGTGGATTTAATTATTTAAAAATAGCTGCAAGGCTCAAATTCTCGTCTGGCTCTGCCCTGAGTGTTGTCCTTGTCGTCAACGTAGATGCACTTAGTGCTGCAAAGAAAACCCTTGCTTCCTTTTAACTCTGCCTAGACAACCCAGAACCCAAAATACCGCATTCTTGCGGTTATGGGTGAGCGGGTGGACTCCCAAAATGGGTCTCTCTGGCTTGTATTGAACACTAGCCTTCTCTTAAACCAATGGCTACTTAAAAAGGATTTGTTGCTGACGTACCCAGCTTCCCAGCTGTTGAGTCTTCTCTGGACCCAAGAGCCACCCAGGCCAAGGCCAAGGTCACACACAAAAATACAACCACAGTCTCTATTCAGTGAGATTTTTTTTTCCCACTCTCACTCCCTTCAAATTGAGACAGAATTGATAATCCCAACTCTGGAGTTTCTTCTGGGGTCATCTGAGGTCTTTATGGCCACTACATCGCAGGTCAGCTCCCGCCACCCCAATCCCTGGTTACTGATTCTATAGCAGGTACTAATCGGAAGGGCTGGCCTCAATAAAACTCCCAGCATAATAACCTCCATCCGGAGTCTGGTTTCCTGAAGAACCCAAAACTAAGACACCCGGTGTAGGCTTTGAAATTTTGTTTTGTTTTTGTTTTTCGAGACAGGGTTTCTCTGTGTGGCCTTGGCTGTCCTGGACTCACCTTGTAGACCAGTCTGGCCTCGAACTCACAGTGATCCGCCTGCCTCTGCCTCCCGAGTGCTGGGATTAAAGGTGTGCACCACCACGCCCGACTGGCTTTGAACTTTTCTAAACCTACTTTCTTTGGGGTTCTTTAATGCTTATTCCTCCCTTCCAACCCCACTACCCTAGTTAGGAGAGAAAAGGTTCATGGGAACAGGAGAAGTAGACCTTTTGAGACTCAGTTCTTGGAGTGATTCCACTGGCATAGTCGGCAGAATTCCAGCCGACCCGTTAAACAACAAAGCAGCAATTCAACAAAAGTGACTGCAAACACAGCCACTGGAACCCAGAGCAGCAACCTGAGCCCCAAACCTCAAAGCGTTTGCTGGAGCGGTTCTCTGTAGGTGCCTCTCGAAGTGGAGTGATGAATGGCCAGGACCAAAAAGCCCTGCCTCTTGTTTTGGGAATATATATATATAAGTGTGTGTGTGTGTGTGTGTGTGTGTGTGTGTGTGTGGTGTATGTGTGTGTGTGTGTGTGTGTGTGTGTGTCCATACTAGGATGTCTGTCAGTTGGAAAAGACCATGCCCCCACAAGAGGTGGTTCCTCTTCCAATGGACAAACATCACCTGTTCTCTCACAAGTCTGTTTCCAGTGGAAAAACACCGCACACCCTCACACAAGTCTGTTTCACATCCCACATTTGGGATCAAAACAAAGACATGTTTACATCCACTGTAACCCAGTCAAATAACAGAGTGAAAAGTGATTTTTTCTGAAGGAAAATTGAGATACTGTTTTTTAAAAATTAAGACAAAATTCATTTTGGCTATTGCATTACACAACTAGATCATAATTTATCAGCTATCCCATTACTTAATATCACAATAAGTATACAACTTGTGCTTTCTGTTCCACTTCCTAGGCAGCATGCCAAAAGAAGAAATGATGGATCAGAGTATCAATATTTATGCCAAACATGGTAGCACAGGTCTGTGATCCCGTGAGTTCATTGGCTGAGGCTGGAGTCACTACTTACTGAGTGACTGAGTTCAAAGATAATGTGGGCTAGGAAACTGCCCCCTGCCACCTCTCCCTCCCTCCCTGCCCCCTTTCTTCTCCTCCTCCTCTTTCTCCTTCTCCTTCTTCTTCTTTTCCCCAAGGTAGTTTCTTTGTGTAACCCTGGCTGTCCTAGAACTTGCTTTGTAGACTAGGCTGGCCTAGAACTCAGAGATCCACCTGCCTCTGCCTCCCAAGTGCTGGGATTAAAAGTGTTTGCCACCATGCCCAGCAATCATCTTTCATTAAAAAAAACAAAAAAAGATATGAACATTTTAAACTATCTCTCTTTTTTTTTTTTTTTTTGGTTTTTCGAGACAGGGTTTCTCTGTGTAGCCTTGGCCATCCTGGACTCACTTTGTAGACCAGGCTGGCCTCGAACTCACAGCGATCCGCCTGCCTCTGCCTCCCGAGTGCTGGGATTAAAGGCGTGCGCCACCACGCCCGGCTCCTAATCTCTTACAACGATGTGTAACTATTTTCTCACTGAAAGATGAGTGACTGTTTTTATGCCACAATTATACGCAACCTGCATTGCTGTTTCTTTATCTAAAACAGTGGTTCTCAACCTTCCTAATGGGGCAACCCTTTAATACAACTCCTTATGTTGTGGTGACTCCCAACCACAAAATTATTTTTGTTGCTACTTCATAAGTGTAATTTTGCTACCGTTATGAATAATAATATAAATACATTTTGAAATGGTCTTAGATGACTCCTGTGAAAGGGTTGTACCACTCCCAAAAAGGTTGCAACCAACAAAGTTGAGAACTGCTGATCTAAAAGATGAAAAACTTTTTTTTCCCTTTAATGCCTTGAAATTAAATGTCTTATATTCTTATAGTATTTTTCAAATGTGTGTGTATATTTTCCTGTATTTCTGCACATGCATAAGGCCATAGGATCCCCCTAGAGCTAGAATTACAGGCTACTGTGAGCCACCTGGTGTGGGACCTGGGAATCAACCTTGGGAACTCAAGAGCAGCAAGTGCTGATCCATTTCTCCAGCCCCATCCCACATTCCCCCTGTGTGCTTTGTGCCCATGGGCTTTGAGACAGTAAGCCTATGTGGTGAAAGCAGCTGTCTTACACGTCTGAGAGCCCTCTCTACCTACAAGCTTCTTCAGGACAGAGACATATATCAGAGCAAAGAGATGGAAATACAAAATTGATAAAGGACAGAATAGAATGGCTGTATGTTAAAAGGCATAGAACTCAGTAGAGTGAAGGATACAAGGCTTCAGGAGGCCTGGACCTTCAATACATGCTATGTAGACAGCTAGGAGGAAAAGGAAAAACATCCCAGTGTGGAGGAGAGAAGGAAGCCATGCACACACCAGAGAGGGTAAGTGAAACAAGCGGAGTGCTTTGGTCAATAACAGAAGCCCCGAAGCTGCTTAAAATCATAGAAAACTTTTTTTAAAAGACTGGTTTTGTCATTTTGGTGGAAGGAGTGGCTGGATAAAACTGTGAGGGCAGGAATGGAGTAGGGGCGTGTCAGAAGATTAAATTAATAGTATTTCACAGTGGCTGTGAAATGTGAAGGAAAGAGGGCAGAGGGTTCTGCTGCAGAAGCCAGGGCAGAGGCTGGCTTTCGAAACCAAGAGACATCCGTAGACTGAAGATGAACAGGCAAGAATAATGAAATGAAGGGCACTGCTGTCTGAGGCCCTCTAAGCTACTGACAATGTTTACCACCAAGATGTTCATGGGAGACATCAGCACAGCACTTACCACCAAGTCAATGATACTTGAACCAAAGGCTTTGGGGTTGCCAGGGTAACATGATGCCACACTGTGTGTCAGCCAGGAGGCGGGAAGGTCTAGCCTGGGCCCTGGATCATGACTGCTCCTGACTGCCTCAGGGTTACTTCATTGGCAACGGTCTGATTTTGGGAAAAGCAGCTGACTGGGCATAAAGGCCCTTGATGACCCATGGTCAAGAGGGCTGTCCCCTAAGAGGAAGGCACACCATCTGTCTGTCTGTGTGGTGCTTGGACTTCAACATTCCCTAATCTCCATTTCTCCATTCCCTAATCAAACAAGGAGGGATCTACAGGGACATGGCCTTACACTGACCTGAGGCCCTACAACTGCTGCCAATCTTCTAATCCTTTTAAAAACAAAGGTGCTGGTTAAAATGCATTAACTATGTATGCCTTAAAAATAGCCACAGCATTTCTCATGTGCAAGCAATCCATCTACTTCCAACCCATGTAAATTATGCATGCTCACCTACATTATAGTTCTATGAATCCAGTAATTTATACCATAGAACCTTAAAGCCTGGTTATTTAAAAAGGTCTCATCATACAGGTGAGGAAACCAGAGAAGTTAGATAATTTGGTTATTAATAACTAGGTTCTAAGGTTTGGCTTTGCCCCATACTTATGTGAAGTCATCACATTTTGTCAGCCAGCCTAACTGTAATTCATGCAGACTTGGCTTGTCTCGGTGTCTCTGGTGCACAGACCATATTGGGGTCAACATTCCACAGTAGCTAGATCCAAGTTTGACGTGTAATGTCCGCAGAACTTTCAAGTGTCCAGTTTACCCTGTTTCAACAATCATCTATGTAGCCCTGGCTGTCCTGGAACTTGCTATTTAGACCGGGCTGGCCTCAAACTCAGAGATCTGCCTGCCTCTGCCTACCGAGTGCTGGGATTAATGGTGTACGCCACCACACCCAGCCCAGTAGTCCCTTGTGTAACAGCAGCTGAATGTTAGCAAGCAGGAGGCTTCCAGCCAGCCAGCATTTCCAGGGTGTGAGTGTTAAACATCCTTCCTATCCCTTCCCCCAAAACAAGCCAAAAGGAAACAAACTGATATCGCTAAACATAAATGCAAGAGAACTGAACTAGTTAATTCTCCATGCTTTTTTAGGGTGTTTTTTGTTTGTTTTGGTTTTTTTCATGTAATGTTTAAAGAATCCCACAAGGTTCAGATTCCGAGCAGATCTGATGTATGCTGTAAGGCTGCAATTTACTTTTGAAAATCCTTTTCTCATACATTACATTCCCTCCTCCTATCCCCACCAACCCTCCCTCCCCAACACTCACCCACCTCCCCCAGATCCCCTGCTCCTCCATTTCCCTTCAGAAAAGAGCAGGCCTCCCAGTGCTATCAACTGAACACAGCATGACAAGTTACAGTAAGACCAGGCTCAAAACCTTGTGTCAAGGTTGGAGGAGGCAACCCAGTAGGAGGAAAACGGTCCCAAGAGCAGGCACAAGAAGTCAGAGACATGCCCAGTCCCACTGGTAAGAGTTGCACAAAAAACCCAAGTTACCAACCATACCATGTATGCAGAGGACCTAGCACAGACCGGCGCAGGCTTGTGACTGCCACTTCAGTCTGTGAGCTCCTATGAGCCCTGCTTAGTTGATTCTGTGGGAGTGGTGTCCTCAAGCCCTCAGGCCCCCACAGTTCTTCCCCTTCCTCCTCTGCGGGGTTTCCCAAGCCCTAAGGAGAGGGAACTGATGGAGAGCTGCAATTTGTGTGGCTCTCTGCATCTGCTCCCATCAGCTGCCGGAAGAAGCCTCTCTGATGACAACCAGGCTAGACACTGATCATTAAGTATAGCAGAGTATCACTGGGAATCATTTTATTGACTTCCTCTCCTTATCCCAGGTCTCTGGGCTACCCAGCCTCCAGTTCCTGGTCATCCAGGCAGTATCGGGGCATGGGCTCAAACCAGTCATTGGTTGGCCACGCCCACAGTTCTGTGCCTCCACATACTTTGCAGGCAGGAGAGGACTGTAGCTTGAACACTTTGTGGCTGGGTTGGCGTCCCATTCCCACCACTGGGAGTTGTCTGGTTAGAGCAAATGGCTGGTTCAGCCTCCCCGGATCCTCCATCACTAGTCCTCGCTAAGGTCACCCTTGAGAAATCCTGGGAAATTTCTTTTGCACTATGTTTCAGCAATGGCCTTGCCCAAATGCCCTACAATTCCAGTTGTCTCTCCACAACATGAAAAATCTACTCTCTTTCCCCTTCCCAGGGAGATCTGAGCATGCCCCTTGAGCCCTCCTTGTTACTTAGCGCGTCTGGGTCTGTGGAGTGTAGCGTGGTTATCATTTATGAAACAGCTGATATCTATCCACTTACAAGTTAGAACATACCATGTTTCTTTTGGGGGCTGGATTACCTCAGGATCATTTTTTTCCTAATTCCACCCACTTGCCTACAGATTTCTTGGTGGTGTGAAGTTTTTAACAACTGAGTAATACTCTATTGTGTAAATGTACCACATTCTCTTTCTCCATTCTTTGGATGAGGACATCTAGGTTACTCCCATTTCTAGCTATTACAAATCAATCTGCTATAAACATAGTTGAGCAAGTATCTTTGTGGTAGAATGGAGCATCCTTTGGCATGTGCCCAAGAGTGGTATAGTCGGCTCTTGAGTTAGGTCCAGTTCCCAATTTTCTCAGGAGCCACCATGTTGATTTCCATAGTGACTGTACAAGTTTGCACTCTCACCAATAATGAAAAACAAGTTCCTCTTGCTCCACATGCTTGCCAGCATGTGCCATCTCTTCTGTTTTTTATCTTAACCATTCTGGCAGGTGTAAGATGGAATCTCAGAGTTTTGATTTGCATTTCCCTGATGGCTAAGGATGTTAAACAGTTAAGTGTTTCTCAGCCATTTTGAGAATCCTGTTATGAACTGTTTAACTCTGAACCCCATTTGGACTGGCTTTGTAGACCAGGCTGGCCTCGCACTAACAGCGATCCACCTGCCTCTGCCTCCTGAGTGCTGGGTTAGAGGGTGCACCACCACGCCCGGCTTCTGTACCCTCTTTTAAAATTGGACTATTTGGTTTGTTAATGTCTAGTTTCCTGAGTTCTTTCTGTATTTTGCGTATCAGCCCTCTGTCAGATATGGAGTTGAAGATTTTTCCATTCTGTAGCTGCCATTCTGTCCTACTGACAGTGTCCTTTGCCTTGCCGAAGCTTTGCAGTGCCATGAGGTCCCATCTACTGTTTATCTAGCGCCTGCACTATTGCTCAAAGCTGTCTCCTGAGCCAATGTGTTTCAAGGCTGTTGCCCACATTCTCCTCTATCAGGTTCAGTGTATCTGGTTTTACGTTTAGGTCTTTGATCCACTTGGACTTCATTTTGTGCATGGTGACAGTATTTATCTATTTGCATTCTTTCATATGTAGACATCTAGTTAGACCAGCACACTTTAAGGTATTTGTCTCTGGCTTCTTTACCAAAAATCAGTTGTCCATAGGTGTGTGGATTTCTTTTTTGGGGGGAGGTATGGGGAGAGTTTGAGACAGGGTTTCTCTGTGTAGCCTTGGTTGGTCTAGAGGTGTGTAAATTTATGTCTGGGTCAATTGGATTCCATTGATAAATGTGTCCATTTTTACACCAACACCATACACTTTTTACTACTATAGCTCTATGGTAGAGCTTGTAATCAGGGATGGTGATACCTCTAGAAGTTCTAGTATTGTTCAGTCTTGTTTTAGCTATGTTGGCTTTTGTGTTTCAGTATGAAGTTGAGTATTGTTCTTTCAAGGTCTGTAAAGCATTCTGTTGGGAACTGCATTCAATCTGTAGATTGCTTTTGTAGGAATGGCCATTTTTGCTATGTTGATCCTGCTGATCAATTAAAGACTACAACTTATAAACTGGAGAACTCATAATATACCAATGAAGAAAGGACTAATAACAGGTCTATTATGAAGATATTTATATGAATAAAATCCAAAGGGCAATTTTGCAGGTTTCAATTACATGAGTAGGCAGTAATGAACATCTATGTTGAACAACCAACCCATACTTCCTACACTAACGGAGCTGTAAGGGCCTCTAGTCTTCGGATGTTTCTAAAATGGAGAGATTTTATTTTGGTGAAAGATGGGCAGAGTGCACTCAGGTATGGTGGCTGTGGCAAGCAATGGCCTTTCCTTCATCCCGAGAATCTGAAGCACAGTGAACCGAGGGGAGAAGAAAGCCCCTGCCTTTCTGTCGGAGTCCACCTCGATTCATGCAACGACCAGGCCCAAACTCCCTCATGAGCCATCAGTGGACAATTCCAGATATGGAATGCAGTAATAATAATAAAAAAAAAGACAGACAAAAGAATTATCCAAAGATACATCACGTCTTCATTGGCTGGACATCTTTTGCCATTTTCCCCACACTCACACACAAATGTGCTGGTTAGTTTCTATTGTCAACCAGATATGACTTAACATTAACTGGGAACAGAGCCTCACTAAGGGTGGCCTGTGAATATGTCTGGGGGATTGTCTTGATAATTAAGGGATGTAGGAAGCCCCAGGCAAGTACAGGCAGCACCACTCCTGAGCAAGGAAATGCTGAACATAATAGGCAAAGATACATATAATCTGTCCTTGCTCTTGTGGGTATGATATTACTAAGCTGCTTGAGTTCCAGCCTTTCACCAAAATGAGTGAGTGTAACTTGGAACTGGAAGCTAAAGAAAACCTTTCCTGCCTTATGCTGCTTTTTGTCAGGTTGTTTCTCACAGTAACAGAAATGAACCTAGAAAACCAGGCAATCAGAGACTTTTTGGAAAATGCCGAGGTACACTATTATTAGTGTTTCTTTCTGGTCTTTATTATATGACACAAATTTGTTCTTTGATAATAAATGAGCACCATGTGCTATGCTTCTCCATAACCCTAAAAATGGACACATCAACATTTCCACTAACACTTACAGAACTCTTAAAAAAAAAAAAAAAAATATATATATATATATATATATATATCTCATTTCAGAAGCCCAGAGCTGTAGAGAGCCCTCCTGACAGCCTGGTCAAATTCTAGTTTTGTAATTAGCAACTGACACTCACTCAAGTCTTCTGGCTGCTTGGCAAGGATGAAACTCTGCGTATGTCATTTATTTGGACTGAGCTTTGTGTGCATGTTTGTGTGTTTGCAGATGCACACAAGTGTGTGTGTGTGTGTACACCAGAGGACAAGCTTGGTTTTCATTTTTCAGGTGCTGTCCACCTTCTTCTCTTGTTGGAATATGCCACCGTGGCCTGGCGTAATTTACATGAGATCAGGGCTGAGGGCAAAGTCAGTTCCCACTGTTTGCAAGGAAGCCTTTACCACCTGAGCTATCCAGTTGAGCTGAGCTTTCAAAAGGACTAATTTACTTCACTTAGAAATAAATCCTGCATTTCTACCATGCTACACTAATCTTTTAAAAGTATATAGCACAAAGGCAGTATGTTAGTCTTTATAAATCCTACCAGGCAGCGTCACGTATCATAACCATTTTATTAATATGAAGCAGTAGGGTAAATCTTTAACAGGAGTACTGTATATGACTGTATTTGGTATTTGGTATCAGGTTTGAGTCAGTCAATTCTGTTATTTACTTTTACTTCCATAAGTATGAAAACCACGTTGATGCCCTAGTGGCTGAGAGAACAGCACAGCCACGCTTCTCTTTTGTAGCTCACATGCATGTAAATGCTCTCGAGTGCACAGGTGATTCATAAGGAAGGGATTAAAGAAAGAACAAGGGAGAGAGGGAAGGAGGGAAGGAAGGAGGGGGGGAAGGAGGGAAGGAGGGAGGGAGGGAAGGAGGGGGGGAAGGAGGGGGGAGGGAGGGAGGAAAAGCAGCAAGATGGCAACACAGAAGACCTTCCACAAGGTCCCCTCTGCAGACATGTTTGAGAAGACAGTTAGTCCTGTAAGGAGACTGTAATCGAGAACATCCCACAAGGACGTGACGGTGACCCACTCTCCTGGAGAGTGTTTGATCTTATCAAGAGTACAATGGCTGGGAGGGAACTGCAGAGATTCTAGAAGCCTCTCCTAGAGATTACTTTAGACAAGCTCCAACCTGTAAGGACTACAGTAAGGACAATATGACACCGAACAGTTCTCCTGAAGAAATCGTGTCCAGAAAGACACAATAATACGGTCAGGTGCTGTTGTAACGTTTTGTTGTTGTTTTGTATAAATAGAGACCAGAAGAGCAGAAAAATGTAGCATTATGAAAACATAAAGAAACACTCTTGAAGAAGAAATACTTCACACAGAAGTTTTAAATGGTATCTAATAAATTTCATGTCAAATTTAACTAAATATATAAAAATTTTAAATGGCAACCAATAAATCTCATGTCAAATCTTTTGTTTAAACAAAATCCACAAATAGATTATAAAAATTGAACCATCATAAATGTCTTCGGTATAAAGTTTTAAGGGAAAGTTGAAATTGCTGTATTATTGTTTAATCATATGCTCGGGAACCGGAGTTGCTGCTGAGCGCAGCAGACACACCTCTCAGCCAACTGCTATGAAAGCAGCATCACAACACTCGGCAGAGCACTTCCCCGTCAATCGTCAGTCATCCACAAATGTTAACCGTCCAGGTCCTTCATTCTTCATCCATCTCCGGTATCGCTTCCACCGAGGGTCATTTGCCAGCTTTTTCTTTAATTCTTCCTCTTGCTCCTGCTTGTAGACCTACGAGCATACACAATACTAATTGACTTTATGATACAAAGAGAAACCCATGTTGTCGTACTTATGGCGTTCCTGGTTTTCAAATATAACTTTAGGTGACTGTGCTGATTTGCCTTCTGGAGACTGACTAAAACACTACAGGAAGCACTTGAATGCGAAAACAAGAGCTCCAACTTTTGTTTGTTTTTGTGATGGCGTCTCTCAATGTAGCCCATGCTGGCCTGGACCTTGCTGAGTAATTCAGACTAACTGAATTCACAATCCTTCTGCCTCAGCCTTCCCAGTGTCTAGGATTAACAGAGAGGCCAACAGCACCATGCTTGGACCTGGCTTGAATTAGTATTCTTTTCCGCCTAACCAAGGAACAAATTGGTCTTACATATACATTTACTTCCAAATTGAATTTACATCTACTTTTCAAAGATAATTATGTCTTTCCCCTTAAAGTCACTAAAGAAGGTTTTATAAATCACTTAGGTTAAGACCAAGAGTTTCCAGTATTTATTTAAGCTTTAGTCAACCAAAGCTAAATGAACAATACTTTTGGCAGTTAGAGTCACGTTAGTCTTTGAAAAGTATTGCTGTCAAATATTAGAAGTAATGACTAAGAAAACCTCATATAATATAATAATTCAGCCCAATCAAAAATCTGAAAAGACAGGGCTTAAATAAAAAACCTTTGAGAACGCTATGCATGTGTGTGCATATGTGGATGATGGCAAGAGTAGTGCATGTGCTTGTAAAATAGGTGTGCACATGTGTGGAGCATGCAGAGACCCAAGGCTGATGGAGGTGTCTTTTCTCCGTTGCTCCCAGCCTTTACTTTTAAAACAGGGTCTCTCACTGAACCTAGAGCTCATGGATTCGGTTGGCTGGTAGGCCAATGCGCATCAGAGATGCCCGTTTCCTCCAAGCCCAGTGTTTCATGTGGTCTCTGGGAGCCCAAGGTGAAGTAATCATGCTTTTGAGGTAAGAACTTTACTCGACAAAGCTCCCCATTCCCTCAAGCAGTTTTAAGAGCTACGTAATAGTACCTTACCTCCCATTTTTAGGTAATTTATACACAGGAATATATTTACTTGCCAAACATGTAGCAATTCCTAGTAATTTTACTCTCAATAAAAGATTTAGAACATTACATACAAAATGGAGTTGACTACAAATGACATAACAGCTAATATAACTTAAATTTCCGAATAATGGCTGGGTGTGGCGGCGCACACCTTTAATCCTAGCACTTGGGAGGCAGAGGCAGGTGGATTGCTGTGAGTTCGAGGCCAGCCTGATCTACAAAGAGAGTCCAGGACGGCCAAGGATAACACAGAGAGACTCTGTCTTGAAAAACCGAAATTAATTAATTAATTAATTCCGAGTAATGTTTCAGTTGCTCAAGGCTTCTATTCATTACATTAGCCAATCAACTGTACCTAGATATGGTTAGTGTTCTATAAACTTTAGTTGGAAATGCTTACGTGTCCATTCTACAGCACTGTGGCTAGAGAGCTAGGCCAAAGTGTCCGAAGGGGACAACAGTGGAAAATAACAATAAAATGTTCTAGGTTTAAAAGAATTACAGTAAGCTGATATACATAAAAAGCGAATAATATCCCCAAATTTGCTCATACTATTTGGAAAATTCTATGTTTAATTATTTTGAAATAAATAATTATTTTTTAAAATTTTCTCTTTTTTTTTCTGTCTTGCTTTTTCGGAAAGGAACCAACCGAATCAGTGCAAACAACAGGAAGCCATCAAGACAGTTGGTTTCCTATCATCCCACTGCGGTCTGACAAGTTAGACTGTTCTTAGTTTTCACCAGGATTAGCTTTAAAAAACAAAAAACAAATTCAAGTTAAAAACCCATTGCCCCACTATAAAATGTAGTTATACTTTCAAGAAGAGTAGGAGCTGCATTTGCCATTTGACCCTTGGACTTCAGGAGTGTGGAGGCACTTGGGAAGTGGCCCCTCGTCACTGTGGAGCTGCGTGTGCTCAGAGACCACGCCCCAACGGCAGCAGCTGCCACTCACCTCATAGTTCTCCTTTATCCAAAGCTCCCGTTTAAGAAACGTTTCCTTCTGATGGTCCTCCAGGCTGTCGAACTGAGACTGCGACATCTTCATGGACTTCCGTATGAGGTAGAGTCTCTCCTCCTCACCATACTCTTTGCCTTTGATGTTAAAATTATAGATCCACCGGCAATACCAGGCAACGTATGAGCACAGGTGAAAAGGAGCGAGGATGACTTGAAACAAGAGAAGGTCACGCACTTGGGGTTTCTGGTAGCCCCCCTTTATGTCTATCTTACTTTTTATAATGTTCTTTATGATGTTTTCCTCTTCGTCCCGGATTTCTTCTTTGGACTTCTTGTTTTTCCCTTTTTCTTTGGCTTTTCTGAGCAGTCCCTGCTCCTTGGCAATTTCTGTCGCCTGGATGCGGTACTTGGGCACTGTAGCTAGGTAGCTGATTGCTTTATTATAGCTATTCCACCAGCTGAAATACTAAACCATAAAAAATAAAAATAAAAATGAGTCACTTTATTAGCACAATCCATCAAAAAGAAAGCGATGGGAGCAGAAATGCCATTCCCCCAAGAAACCCAGCTGACTAACACTACGGATCTCAGCCAGGCGTGGTGACTCACTCCTGTCACCCCAGCCTTTGGCAGACCAGCCAGGGCTCTGAAGAAACAACCCACCTCTGAAGAACAGTACAGCAGTGACCCCAAAGACCCTATTCCATTACTCAAATGCCTCCCCCTCCCCTTCCTGGCTGACCAGAGCAAGGCTAAATTGCACAATAGTTAATACGACATTGGTTTTAAAAATTGCACAGGTGTAAGCCCAGGCAACTTGATTCCTGTTTCTCCTTCCTAAACCACCTACATACCCAACAGAAATACTTACCATATTCTGAACACAAAGACTCAGGTATATTTTAATTCTACTCCTTTGGCAAGAGAAATTCACTTACTTCATAAACATATTCTACCTTAAAGTGTTCAACTCTCCGAAGAGGCCGTGCTGCTCGCCAGCACACACACACGCCTCAGCTCCCACACTATAACAAGCCCGGGATCCAGCAGGTACAGCAGAAGGAGGGAGGAGAGGGCAGCACTGTACAGATGCCAGTAAGTTCAAATGCACCACCTCACTGTCTAATACGAATTCTCTGTTGTAGAAACTGAATACTGTTCCTGGGAATTAACCTGGAGAAGCAATTTTCAGGGCTAGAGAAATGGCTCATAGGTTAAGAACACATGTTGACCTTGCAGAGCACCTGGGTTTGGTTCCCAGCACCACGACCATCTGTAACTCCAGTTGCAGGACATCTAACACCCTCTTGTGGTCTCTAAAGACACCAGGCACACAGATGGTTATACACCCATACATGCAGGCAAACACTATATGGATAAAACAAAAATAAAGCCTTTTTAAAAAGAGAAGTAATTCTTAAACTTGTCGACTGCTTTCTTGCTATTCATCTCATATGTTCTCTTCCCCTCAATGAGTACATGATGCTCGTGGTTAGTTTCAGACTAGTAGGGAAGCTGTCACTCCAGGCTGAACTTAGATCTCTGTGGTACTTTAAAAACCACACAGAGTTCATGTATCTCCTCCATTCTGAGCCACTGGTTTTCTCGCCAAGCAGCAGCCCCTTCTGGGCTCTTTGGGATTGCTGAAGAGGGCAAGCACTGCAGGTGTCAGCCAATGGGAAGCCAGCCTTCCTACACCATGGTGAGGGTGCTCTTAACCTTCCCTAAGTTTATGGGAAACCACTGAAAAGTCCTATAAAAGTGCATAATATGATGTGGTTGTTCGGTAGCAGCAAATACTCTTAGGAGGGAGATAAGAAAAAATGGGTTTGGAGGGTTTTTGTGACTATACAGAGACATTTGAGGTGGTTTGAATAAAAACTGTCCCCATAACCTCAGGTGGTTGGTGGCAGTGTTTGGGGGGGGGGTGTGTGACACACCTAGGACATGGAGCCTTGCTAAAGGAAGCACAACCAGGAGGTGGGCTTTCAGAGGTTAGATCCCTGCTCCACTTCCAGGATGCTCCCTCCACTTTATGCATGAAGTAACGTGACACCTGCTGCCAAGCCTTCCTCACCACTACAGTCTCCCTCTGGAGCTACACACCAGAGTTCACCCTTCCTTCTATGCATTGTTTATGACATGGTATTTTATTACAGCAATAGAAAGGACACTAGTAGAATAGTTTTCACGAGTTTCTTAGACTCTCTGATGAATGCTAGGGGACTGAGGAGAAGGTATGTCTGCATAGACTATATATTTGCATGAAAATACCCTTATGTAATATAGCACCATGTACAATGAATATATACAATTTTTAAAATCCTATTATTATTAGGTGGTAGGATAAAAAAATTTTTTAAATGAGAATTGCGATTTATTCCCGAAGCTGCCAAAATCACCACCAAGGATTCACCAAGGGGTGCCAAGGGAGCGAGGAGGCCCAAACACTGGTTGGGGGCTGTCAGGAGTCTGGAGGGAGGTGGAATAGGTGGGGGAACCCAGCTGTCCCTCCCCCATCTATTGCCACAGAAAAGGGTCCTCCTCTGGCCCTCCCCTCCTCATCCCCCAAGTCCAGTTTTTCTCAGGGGGAGGTGGTTTAGGGACTTGGGAAGAGGGTAATAAATGAATATTTTTAAGTGTTAAAAAAAAAAAATAACCTGAATCTCTGAGAAGGGCCCTAAAGTTGTGGGGCCAGAAGGGCAAGGTAAAAAATAAAAAGCTCATGATTAAAAAAAAAAAAAAAAAAAAAATCTTACTTGGAAAAATGGTTACAAGATGTATTTATAATACAGATGAGATAGCTAGCACTAGACAAGAGAAATACATATTAATACACAGAAATGTCTATTTATGAATACACACCTGAAACACTGAAATGGCACACACACTGACCAAAATCACCAGCCTGACGTCCACTCTGGGGGCGAGGCGCCGGCTGTAGTAGTGGTAGTAATGGCTGTAGTACTCTTCTGGGTGGTCCAGCATGTAGTCATAATCCTTCCGAGTTTCTTCATCCTGAAAAGTGAGGGATGTTCGACTTCACATTACATTTCACTAGGAGCCTCAGTCTATAATCTGTTAATGTTGAATTTCATAATTATGAAAGATACGAATAAAATACCAAATCCAACAACTCCCCAATACTCTTAGAGGCATGCATACATTTTTGTTTTCAGGATTTTATGTAAGGTATAAAGACAGAACAAAAACATTCCCCCAAATTCTTTAGTATTTTAATATTCTTGAAAAATCCAATCCTTTGACAACAGTTAACCGTCAACTAATGCAATAATATGAAACTCCAATAACTTAAGGGCATTCTGGCACCTACTTAAACCACAGAAAAGAAATGTGGCCTCCATAAGCAGGTTCCAGCTTTGTCTATAAAGTGTTCTGCGGAAAGCAACGATTAAGACAGCAAGAAGCCGAGGAAGCCCAGGCATCGCAAAGAACACCGAGACACCACTGCACAGCACAAGGTCGGAGTCTAGAACTGTGGCCTAGGGCAAATACGAGGCTCCTCTGAGCCTCATTCTTTTCCGTTTTTTCTTTTCCTCAGACAGGGTTTCTCTGTGTGGTTTTAGCTGTCCTGGACTCACTCTGTAGACCAGGCTGGCCTCCAACTCACAGCGATCCGCCCGCCTCTGTCTCCTGAGTGCTGGGATTAAAGGCGTGCGCCGCCATGCCTGGCTCTCGTTCTTTCTTGGCAAAAAGAGATACTGCCTGCCCTAGCACTCCCCACAGTTCTTCTGACTATCAGATGGCATGCACTGCAGTCACATGTTACAGATGTGTAGTGCTTTACTATTATAACATGTTGACACAGCCACTTCAAAAATAAGGCAACCTATCCCCTTTCATATAAATTCTGTGCAAAGAATTCTGAAATGTTTTAGGGAAGTTATATATTTCATTTTTTGTTTATGATGGGTGTGGGTGTGCATGCGCATGCATTTGTGTGTGTTTGTACAGGCATGTGAGTGCTAGAGCACGGCGGTGAGGTCACAGGACAGCATGTGATGTGCGCCCTCACGCTCTACTTTGTTTGAAGTGGGACTCTTCTTGTTTATAACTGTGTCCATCAAGCCCGGTGACGTGTAAGCTTCCAGCGAGGCAGAAGAACCGCTCTACCTCCCATCTTACCGTAGAAGCACTGCCACGTCAGATGCACAGCACCACACAAGCTTTATGAAGGCTCTGCAGCACTTAGCCTATCTCCTCACGCTTATACACAGCAAATGCTTCATCCCTTCCCACAGTATCTCCCCACTACAATAAAAGATTTCTTAAAAACCTTTTATATTTTTATGTGGTCAATTTCTTTTATTGTTTGTTTGTTTGTTTTTTTTCCAAGACAGGGTTTCTCTATGTAACAGCCCTGGCTGTCCTGGACTTGCTTTGTACACCAGGCTGGCCTTGAACTCACAGAAATCCTCCTTCCTCTGCCTCCCGAGTGCCCAGGATGTAGTCAATTTCTAACAGATAACCATTACATTGAACTACAACTATCTAGGTGCTATTAAAATGTATATGATTCAGTTTTTATATTTTTGGTTGTGAGCCTAGCCTTTAATGGCTAATCCATCTCTCCAGACCTATGATTCAGTTTTTAATCTCAAAACAAACAAAATTAGTCTAAAATGACTAAGACCAAGACCAGTTCTTTGTTTTTCGAATGGTATGCAATAGAAACTATTCCAAAAGTAATGGCAACAGCCTAAGAGGGTCTCTTTCTAGTCCACACTGCTCATTCGTCAAGCTGAGCCTCCTGCGTAACAGACACTTCAGAATTTACCCTAGTGTCTTGTCACTGTAGACACATGCTAGCGGGGTGGCTAATATAAAGTCTTCCCTGTGTTCACTAAGATCACCATGTGTTTTCTACTAAAAACTCAGCTTTTGAAAGAGTGCTCAACAAAAGCCTCCCGTACACATTATACTTAAACTATGTTTAGCTCTCACTGGCACATGGGTAGAATGTAGTTAGTGCAGGTGTCTTTTTTTTTTTAAGAGTTGTTTATTTATTATTATGTATACAATGCTCTGCCTGCACGTACACCTGCATGCCAGAAGAGGGCATCAGATCACATTATGGATGGTTCTGAGCCACTATGTGGCTGCTGGGAATTGAACTCAGGCCCTCTAGAAGAGCAGTCAGTGCTCTTAACTTCTGAGCCATCTCTCCAGCCCCATTTTCTTCCTCTTTCTTCTTCTTCTTCTTCTTCTTCTTCTTCTTCTTCTTCTTCTTCTTCTTCTTCTTCTTCTCTTCTTCTTCTTCTTCTTCTTCTTCTTCTTCTTCTTCTTCTTTTTTTGGTTTTATGAGACAGGGTTTCTCTGTGTAGCCTTGGCTGTCCTACATTCGCTTTGTAGACCAGGCTGGCCTCGAACTCACAGCAATCCATCTGTCTCTGCCTCCTAAGTGCTGGGATTAAAGGCATGTGCCACCATACCTAGCCAAGTGCACATATCTTTAAACACTGTGTGGCAGTATGTGGAGGGTCAAAATATGAACTGTCTGCTAGATAGAAGCAGAAGTGGGCTCAGGCTGATACTGCCTTCGAGTTCAGTCTTTGTGTGCTCTCTTTTGTCAAAAGGATTTTCTCAGGCAGTCTCTGTGCACTGGTCCACCAGTCCTTAGCAAGCCATCACCATGCCCAGAGCTTCTAGCCTCGGAAGAGTCCGTCTCTACAGCAGTCACACAGGCAGCTCTGAGCACTAAAGGCCATACCTCTCAGGGTATCTATCTCATTCAGTACTTTAGGGTACTCTTAGAACTCCCCTGCCCTCCCACCGTGCTTTTGGCTCTGGTAGCTATTTTTATAAAAACGTCCTCATTAAACCTGAAACTTGACTGTAACTCCAGCTTCTAACCTTGACAGATACTTCTGAAATATAATCAAACAGGATCCTTTTGTTTCAACTAGATTGCACGGAACTGTGAGAGTAAACGCCTCACTGACACCAGGCTCGTGCCGCCCTCTCCCACCCGTCTCTACAGAGCCCAGTGTCCAGCTTGTTGGGCTCTCTCTCTCAGTGGACCTCGCATCCCGGGGAGCAGATGCCACTCCTGCTAGAGCCTAACATCCAAGCCTTCCCCCAGGCCACCATCTTCTTAGTGTTTCTGGACCTATGACCTCAGTACTGGACCCCCTTAAGAGTGTGGTGGCAAACGCTCCAGCAGCGACTCCACACCCACCGTAGTACCCACCTCTCCTCAAGGAAGCCTGGGTCTACGCCAAGCTTCCTAGGTCCTGACACTGCGTAACACAGGCTCAAATCTAACTTCTCTTAGGATGGCTCCTTAGGATATATGTACCTGTTTTGTTTTTTAGAGAGTAAAAATGCTGGCCACCTGCTTATTATACCATTTATTCATCTTAATTTTCACTGTAAAACTTTTTTTCCTTCTATAAAATGAAAATCATCTTTGAGCAGAAGCACTCATGCAATTTAAAAGATGTTCAAAGTTGGTATAAAGTGGGAAGGGAGTCCTCTCAGCAGACTAAGGTAAAAATTCTACTCTCTAGTAACCTACAAGGTGTAAGACACAGCTACCAAGAACAAGGAGCCAGAGACAGACAAGAATGATTATTTTCTGTTAGGGGCCATATTAGAGAACTAAGGGACATTATTACTGTAATAGCATTTCCCCCTCTAAAACATGTTAGAACTGAGTTCCCAGGTTTTCATTTTTATCTTGAATGCTTTCCTCATGGTCAGATTTGAATCTCCTTGGCATGCAGCAGGCCTCCACAGTGGCCTGAACCCTCCCTTCCTAGCAACCCCTCTACTCCTCTTATCCCCGGTAAACACACAGCAGCCTCTGGTTTTGGCATGTTCTTCCAATGCCATGCACCCTCTCATGTCTTTGGACATAGAACCCTACCTAATTTGAAGCATATTCCTTTTTTCTATCCTTATAAGCCATTAAAAGTCACGAATGCTACTGCCTCAAACAGCTTTTTGTGATGATGGGGACCAAACCCCAGCCCTTGAACAAGCTAGGCAGGTGCTTTGTCACTGAGCTACAATCCCTTATGCCTGGAACACTTGTATTAAATTAGTACCTATTTATTATAGCACTTATCACATTGTAATCATCAGGGTTTTCTCTTATTCTTAAATGAGAATTTCTTAGAAGGTAGTTAGTATGTGTTCGCTAATCTCTGTATATCCAGGGCCTAGCTCAGTGCCTGGCAGTCAGTACATATTTCAAAACTAAGTGAAATGTTTTCAGAGGTTTTCCTCCCCATACATTTGTCTCCAGCCTCACAGCAAGGTGTACAGCTCACCAACGAGGCTCAATGAGTGATTACGTCACAAAGTGGGCAGCTTGACAGAAATGAGTGCTCATGAAAATATGCTAATGTGGCCACAACAGCTTCGACAGTTTAATAGCTTACCTTTCAATAAGGTAGTACTTTTTCTTTCAGCAATATTGTGGATCTTAAGGTCCCAGGGTCAGGAGATTCCAACTTCTTTCCAAAATCAAAACCTTTATACTTGTGTCTTCCTCTCTGTCCTGAGCCTCGACAAGCAGGGCAATACACTCCTTGTTTCTAATCTCTAGAGGAGTAAGTGGTGCTTCTGCTGGTGCCCGTCCGTCCCCAGTCCTCTTGGGCACATGCAGGAGGACTGGAACACAACCACCAATATCTAGATCAAAAGGGAACAGAGGAAACCCACAAGCAAAGCAGCACTGAGCCCTTCCTTCTCTCAGCAGTGACCACCCCCGCCCCAGAGCAAACGTTACATACGTCCTTGGCTTAAGTAAGCTATGCACTGTTTACTTTTAATAAACATGAATTGCAATATAAGATATTGTAGCCAGTTTTACATCAAAATATTCTATCATAGAGAATGAGGAGAGCATTTTCTGCTGGCAAAGGCCAGGAATCAAGAATACATAAAAATGTTATTTGTTCATTCTTAAAAATACATATTAATCTTAATACACACACACACACACACACACACACACACACACACACACACACACACACGCACACACGCTGATGCTTCAAAAATAAAACCTGTTCCTTACATTTTCCCACCAGGTCATTACATTCTGCTAAGGAGTAAGGAAATTAGCCTCTATCAGTTTTATGTTCTTCCTTGCTTCCTGTCCCCCTGTCAGTCACTATGCAACTGTCTTATGTGTCTTCTCAGTCTAATGTCTCCACAAAGCCAATGACTCAACTATCTATGCACCAGTGACACATCTACTTTCCCTGGCTCCTCCTACTTTCAACTGTGTCTTGAGCATTTTCTAAATGTGACATAAACATCTACAATTCAACAAGCTCAAAGGCAAGCATATCTTTTGTGTCTCAGCTAATAGTATCCATGTGTTCTCCACCTGAGTTTTAAAAATCTTCCTGTGTTAAAAATAAGGGAAAATGCCGGGCACAGTGGTGCATGCCTTTAATCCCAGCACTCAGGAGGCAGAGGAGGGTAGATCACTGTGAGTTGAGGCCAGCCTGGCCTATAAAGTGAGTCCAGGACAGCCAAGGCTACACAGAGAAACCCTGTGTCAAAAAACAAACAAACAAACAAACAAAATACCAAAAAACAAAAAAACTAAAAATAAGGGAAGATGAAAAGACCAGTAAGATAAGGTGCTAGCCTCAAGAACCATCTTTCTGGAAGAATCTAGCAACCAAAAAGCACAATCTCGTGTGCTATACTACCAAACAAAGGGCTGAGTAGCTCAGGCCAGGCCCACGGCAGTGAGGTTCACAGAGGCGAGGAAGCGAGAAGAGTCCGGGATTGCTCTGGAGCTATTATGTACTCAGATGTTAACGGCCTCACAAGAGCCTTACAAGCAAATCCTCACATACCCAAAAGTACTCGGTATAAAGTTTGCCTCCCAGATTATTTGTGATTGGCAAATAAAGTTGCCTACATCTGGGCTGGGCGGAAGAGAGCTAGGTGGGGGCTGGGCATAGTGGCGCACACCTTTGATCCCAGCATTCTCGAGGCAGAGGCAGGTGGATTGCTGTGAGTTCAAGGCCAGCCTGGTCTACAAAATTGAGTCCAGGACAGCCAAGGCTACACAGAGAAACTCTGTCTCAAAAAGAAAAAACAAAACAAAACAATAAAACAAAAAAACAACAACAAACAAACAAAAAAAACAAGATAAATAAATATATGAATAAATAAAAAGAGAGGTGCATGGAGCTGGGATTCAAGGGTTTTGGGGTTGGGAGAGAGACCAGGAGGAGAAAGGAGCAGGCTGCCATGGGTTAGTGTGAACTTGAGGACCGTGGCCAGGAGGAGCTTGCTTTGAGGATTGGCATAATAGAAAGAAGTAGCACAAATGGAAAACAGGTGGAAGAATTTACAGGGTTTGGGGCTTGAAATAGATAAGATAGTTTAGAGGGTTAACATCTGTCCAGCTCCAGCGCATGAAGGTTTATCAAAAACTAACAGGTTTCTGTGTGTTTATATTTATATAATAGTGAGTTAAGGAATAACTGCCACCATAGTAATTATATACATTAATATTAAATACCAATGATCATTCAACAAGCTGGGTCTTAAAAGGTGAGTAAGAAGTTCTGGAACCTGCTGCACATGTCAGGATCAAGTTTTAAGGTACAGAGGTACTGAACAGCAGACAGACTCAACTTAAGCAATGGGTATATTTAGGAAGCAGGAGAGTAAGACTGACTCAAGTACCTTACATGCTATGCCACAGGATTAGTGTCACTGTCTCTGATATTCAAAAGTGAAATGCTTCAAAGTATGAAGACAGCTGTATTAAGTGTAATTGTTTAATTTATTTTATTTAATTTTTTGCCTTTTTAAGACAGGGTTTCTCTGTGGAGCCCTGACTGTTCTCAACTTACTTTGTAGACCAGGCTGGTCTTGAACTCACAGAGATCTGTCTGCATCTGCCTCTGCCTCAGGAGTGCTTGGATTAAAGGCATGCACCATCACACCTGGCTTGTTTATTTTTAAGACATTTCTGTTGCATTATTTTGAAAAATGCAAAGGTAGGAAAAAAGATTGATGAATAATAGCTTCTAGTGGTTAACCTGAATGTGGAGAACTTGGTAATTAAAAGGATATATAACAATTAAAGGAGCCCAGGTGTGGTGGCACACACTTTTAATCTCTGACTTGGGAGACAGAGGCAGGTGAGCTTGAAGCCAGCATGAATAATATAGTGAATTCCAGGACAGCTAGGGCTTTGTAGAGAGACCCGGTGTCAAACAAACAAACAAACAAACAAACAAACAAATAAAGAGAATCAAAGGAGATTCTGAACATGATACTCAAGTTTCTAATTATAACATGTGACCCAAGTATGAAGGACCGGGAAGCAAATCTGGAGATTAGGAGGAAATGGAAAGGAAAAAGCATTGCTGGATACACGTGCACTCTGTAAACTCTGCAGGGATTATCTACTATTATTGGAGAGATGTGCTTTGTCTACGAATAACCTACTTTAACGTCAAGGCATATAGCTGGTAGTCTTGCCCCGGATGCAAGCTGTCTCCCGTGGACTGTGACTTACTACTATACCGCAGCACTTCAGCAATGCCTACCAGACTTAAATGAGCAACAACTGCTCCCTTTTGGATGAACTGTCATCATCTCATGTGTTTTCTTATTAGTTTGTGAGTTAAACCAGAGTGTCCAGCATACACTCCTTTTGTACTTGTGTGAAAAGCATCACTGTGTTCTCCTTTAAAGTTTAGTCTTTAACAAAGACAACAAAACTGTATTTATGCTACAGATAAGAGGCTGTTGAAAACAGGCAGGTTTTGGAGCCACCAGCTTAAAAGCAGAGGCCAAAGTCAAAGACGTAGCTGAGTTTTATCAAAGGGAGCTTGGCGGGCCGGGAAGATGGCTCGCTGCAGAAAGCACTTGCCGTGCAAGCACAAGGACCAAGACCACTGGCGCCTACACAGAAGGTGTGGGCACGGTGACCTCTGCACCCCGATGCCCGGGAGGGGAGACAAGGGCAGCTCCAGGCAAGCTGGCTAAGCTGACTAACTTAACTCACTTCAGGTTCAGTAAGAGACCTTGTCTCAATAAATAAGGCAAGGAGTGTACCAGGCAGTGGTGGCACACTCCTTTAATCCCAGCAGGAGGTGGATCTCTGTGAGTTTGAGACCAGCATGGTCTACAGAGCGAGTTCTGGAACAGCCAGAGCTACACAGAGAAACCCCATCTGAAACAACAACAGCAACAACAAGGCGAAGCGTGATCAAGGAAGGCACCTGACATCAACACCAATCCTTGGCTTCCACGTCAAACATACATGTGCATATGCACCCACACAACATGTGCCAGCACACACCCCAAAAACCCAAAGAGCCTAGAAAATAGAAAAGAATACACAGAGACAGAAGTTTAAGGAAAAGACTTCAACGCTTACAGAAAGGAGGTGTGGTTAGGGTGCCCCTTGCCTACCATGCCCACAGCCTTCAGTTTAATCTCCAGGACCAAAAAATGAAAAACACAGTAATAACAACAACAACTACTAAGTAATGACCGAAAAAAAAAGCTGGCTAGAAAGAGCAGAAGGGCAACAACCTTTGTAACTTAGCTGCTCTGAAGACTGAGACTGGAGGATTACAGATTTGAAGGCAGCCACAGAGAAGTCTGCAGGACTCTGTTCTTAGAAAGGGGAGTGAGGCAGAAGAGACTTGCTGAGCATCTCAAGAAACTAGGAGCCCAAGACTGAGCAGCCTCCGCTGTAAATAGACTAATCTCCCAAGCAAAGAGAGACCTAAACAACACTCAACCCCTGGAGAGTATTTTCACTCACAGCCAAGGCAAGGCCCCAGTGTCAGAGCCTTGGGCAGCAACAGCAAAGCAAGGCAGTTAATCACGGTCCTCGGACCCCACAGAGGTGGGCTGTGCTACTGGCTCCAGGCTGTTTGGTCAGTCACAGCTCAGGACAGCTGGGCCACATCTGGGAGCAGCTCCTATGCCTGCAGGCTTGTGTCCCTTCACACCCTCTGCCCTCCTCACCCCCTCAGGACTTTCCCTTGAGCTGCTCTCTGAAACAAACAGAAGATTGTGTTGTTTTCCCATCTCAAAACTGGTGTAACTATTCAAAATACAAAGTTCAAACTTTTGAAAAAAGCTTAAAGAGTTGAGCTGAGGGCACAGCTCAGCTGGTAGAGTGCTTGCCTAGGAATGCTCAAAACACAGGGCTTGATCCCTAGCAGTGCACAAAATCAGGCCTGGGGAGACGGCTCAATGGATAGAGTGCGAAACACAAACACTATACACACAACAACAATAACAAATAAAATAAAGAGCTAAAAGCAAACGGGCATAGTGGTGCAGCACTCAACTGCTAGTCCTTGTGAGGCAGACGCAGGAGGGTCAGACATTCAAGGGCACCGTCCTCAGCTCTGCGATGGGTTTGAGGGCAGCTGGGACTATCTGGGAACACGGAGAGGGGCAGGCATTCCTCCTCTAACCCCAAACTGAGTCTTCTGAACTAGCTTCTCTCCCACATATTCTACAGGCTTCCAGTCTGGAAGTACACCTATGAGAAGAAGTTAACAAAGACTCAGTAAAGGTCTTTGCACTCCTCTTTATATCCCAGACCTTCTTCATGGTATCTGCATAAGATAAGTTAACATGCCAACTGCTGGGCTGGGAACAGAGATTAGTGGTGCAGTGCTTGCCTGGTCGGCTTGAGGTCCCGGATTTAAGCCCAAGCAACCGGGTTAGTTTGTAAATTAGTTGGTTCTGGACTAGAGTTATACATCACATTGGGAGCTTGGGGTTGATCAAGTGTTCTGATTCACTGCTGACAACATTCCAAACCACCAGATAATCACAGCACCAGAATTAAGCATATGGTATAAAAACCGGTCTCAGACATGGTGGGCAATAACAGCCCAAATTAAAGGATCAGTTTAAAAAAAAAAAAAAAAAAGGTGTGCTGTAGTTTCATCACTGAAAGTAAATGTAGTAGAAATGTTACCATCCATCTTTCTGAACCCATCAACCAACACATCACACCTCACCACTAAGCACAGGAAAGCTTCCCCGTCCTTACAAGCATTGCAGGGAGTCATGCTCAGTCAAAGTAGACATGTGAGGTTAAACCCATCTTCAGTCTATGTTCTACAGCAGTGGTTCTCACCCTGTGGGTCTTGGCTCCATTGGGGTCGCTTGTCAGATATTTACATTATGACTCGTGACAGTAGCAAAGTAACAGTTAAAGAGTAGCAAAGAAATCATTTCCTGATTGGGGGTCACCACATGAGAGCTGTATTGAGGAGCTGACATGTCAGGAAGGTTAAGACTCACTGCTCTATGAGGGTTCCTAAATGTGGTTGTTTATTACCATCATAACTGTAAGAAATAGTCACATAGTTTCATGATAGTCATCCTTCAATGTGATTGGGGGGAGTTTGATTCTAAGAACATAGTAAATTTTGAAACCCTGAGATTCTCAACGCCTTATATAAAATCACACAACATTTATATAAACCTATGTCCTCCTTCAACACCACCTAATGCAATGGGAATGCTCAGCAATAACTGTCACACTGCACCATCTAGAAAGCAAAGCAAAGGCCTGTGCACGTATGCAGGGTGTCAGGCAGCACAGCGAGGCCTAGTCCTTGTGTAGTAAGGGTGACCTTCAACTGCTGACCGTCCTGTCTCTAACTTCCCAAGCGCTAGGGCTACAGGCATGTGCTGCTGCAGACCTCAAAACCCAGCAGGCTCTCGACAGACTGAGCTACATCTCCAACCCCAGACATTTTTCCCACTCCAGATATTTCCCACTTAAGTCTCGCGGGATCCCTGAATGAAGAACCCACGGGCACAGATAGTACCCAGTTCCCATGTAGGCTGATTAAAATCCTCACAACTGATGACACTTGGAATGTTAAGAAGCGTAATCAACTTTTTCTCCCTAAAACAATCTCTGGGGGAAAAAGGACTTCACTCCTGGAACCTTGAACAGTAATGAGTCTGTACTTCTGTTCCACAAGTTTTCTCTCAGAAATGCACCCTCACTGTCAATCACGGAGACTTTCTTCCAGATCTAGCTAAAAGGGTGTATTCATTTGTCTCTAATCCCCCCAAATAATTGCTTCCTTTTCATGCTGAAATATGAACTGTGGTACACAGCATAAGTAAATTATAACCAAACAATAAGTATCTGTCTCCCTAGTTTTAATAAAAGCTTAAAGTCAATCTGGCCCTGGGCCTCAGGCCTGTAATCCCAGCTACTTGGAAGACTAAGACAGACTGATTACAGATCCAATGTCTGCCTGCTATATAGTGAGCTTAAGGTCAGCGTGAGGAACGCAGATGGATGTTGCATCAAAACTGATTTTTTTTTATTAAAATTGAAAGACAAATGGGCATGTGTGGTGGAATGAGCAGAGGCGTAAGAATAAGGAATTCAAGGTCATCCTCAGCTACAAAGAGAGCTAGAGGCGAGCCAGCCTGGGCTATGCAAGGCCCTGCACCTCAAGACCTAAACAAACCAAACCTAAACAAACAAACAAATGAATGTCTAGACCAACATGGCAGCGCAGTCTTTAATCCTAGCACTCAGGAGACAGAGGTCGTAGAATCTCTGTGAGTTCAAGGCCAGCCATATAGAGTTCCAAGACAGCTAGAATTACATAGTGAGGCCCTGTCTCAAAAAAAAAAAAAAAAAGAAAAGAAAAAGAAAAGAAAGAAAGAGAGAAAGAAAAAAAGGTCTGGGTATACAGCTCAATGATAGAGTCCTGCCTAGTATAGACAAAATTCAATTCTTGGTTTAAAAACAAAACAAAAGAAGAGGGAGAGAGTTGCGCCTTGCACTGCCTTGTCTCCTCCCTAGCACTCAGGGAAGGAGTAAGTAAGAAAATACACTAAGAAACCAGCAGTAAGTCATAGCGCAGGACAGGGAGCACAAAATCCTCCTTTTGCCAAGTTCTCTCTAAGTGCTAGGAATTCTGCCATCAGTCACTGATAGAAAGAAAAATAAGCATTGTTCTTGTGAAGGCTCGCTTCCAAGACAGATCTTATTCAGATAACCTACAGGCCAGCAATGTTCCAATGACCTTTCCGATGTTCTTGTGACCTTGTGAAATGTTATTAAAGTCTACTTTTTCATTTTTTACCAACCATACTTTTTTTAATTGAATCTTTTCTTGCTGTTCCTGCCCCTGCTTACTCTATGCTATTTCCTGTAATTCGTCCAATTTTTACCTACATTCACAAGTTATTTTGCTCTCATTTTAAAACCCTCAAAACATTAAAAGTTAAAAGCAATAGTTTTCTCTTGTGCAGGAATGTTTCACTCATAGCAGTCCAATTTATGTGATTTGTACCTATCTAAAAATCACAATTTGAGTGAAATAGGAAAGAAAGCTGCACATAACCAGGTCAAAATGCCAGAAGTTCACTTTCAATTTCCACTCTATCTGAATCTGTCTCCAAATGAGAGTTTAATTAATATTCATTATCTGATGTGCCAGGCATTGTGCTAGGTCCTATGGATACACATGATAGACAAGGGGCACGATTTAGTGCCAAAGAGATGGACTACTTAAATTTACAGTGCAGTGTGATAAGTGCTATAGCCACATAAGGACACATGGCCAGACTAGAGTGTTCCACCTCAGCAGATTCAGCGCTCACTCTCGAGCCTGCTTACTTCCAAAGTCTATATGAGTTCCCTCAATCCCCAATAGTCAAATAAGCAAAACACCACTCTGTTGGCTTAACTCATACAGGACTGTGCAAAATCATAATGGTCTCAAGTCACGCTGTGATCCAGAACTGTACATTACTTGCTAACGAGAATGAGGCATAGCTTTGCATAAGCACCTTACGTAGCACAGCCAGTGCCCCCGACCCGGCACCCTTCTTCTGGGTGTTCCTCAGTCTCTTCAAGCACAGGCAGAATCATCTGTTGCTAACTTACCTTCTTGTCTCATTAACTGTATTTAAGATGCACTTATCATCAACATTCAGGGACAGGCTTCTGTGCGCCATTTTTATTCCAGAGCCCCGAGAACTCTATTTCTCCTACCATTCTACCCGAGCAGCCCTTACTTCACAAGTCCTTGTGCCACACTAAGGAACATGAACAAAACAGTGGCCACACTGGGACAGTACAATGACAAGCTGCTCCTCCAAATTGGATGGCATCCTTCATTGAATGTTTTCATTACCCAGAAACGGTATTCTCGGGGAAATTTCCTACTTCTCCATTATGACAGAAATACACATCAGACCACCTATTTGTCTTTGATATGACAGCGTTTAAAGCTCTTTTCCAGGTGAAGGCAATACAATGAGCGGAGGAGATCCCACCAGCGATTTATTAAGAAGCTTAATTTATGTTCACCTTAATTCTAAGTAGGTCTTTTCAGAGGTCTCAGCAGTAGTGCAGCTTAGGAGGGGAGCTAGAACACACCCCTGGCTCCTCCACTGCGGGGTCACTCTGCTTGAGTCCCCTTCAGGAGGTGTTTTCAGCTACTATAAACATGGTGTCAGAGTCCAGCAAAATGCTACTTTCTCTAGACACACTAGTTTGGTTGGCTGCTATTTATTTATTTGGGTTTTGTTTTGTGTTGAGACAGGGTTTCTCTGTGTAGCTCCACGTCCTGGAACTTGCTTTGTAGACCAGGCTGGCCCCAAACTCAAGAGATCCACCTGTCTCTGCCTCCTGAGTGCCAGGACTAAAGGCGGGCGCCACCATGCTGGACAAAGCACTAGTTTTTAACTGCCTAGACTGTCCCTGTTCTTGAGTGGATAAATTGTTTTATTATTTGCTGATAAATCAGTCCCACCCTTTAAGGGTAGAAACCTTTAGAAGCCAACACTCAGAAAAACCAGATTAGGCCTTTGAGACAGTCTCTCCAAGAAAACAGCAAAACTACTTGGTGTCCTAGGAGTCTTTCCATTAAGGCTGCTGCCTGCTGTTACCGCCATATACTTTAGCCTTGGCGCTTGCTCTTAAAGTTAAGAACGTGCAAGTCATTCCCACACTTAACCTACCCACCAAACTCCTGCTGCACGACCTAGGAGAGGACAACAGTTGGAGCACCTCCTCGAAGAACCACTGAGTCCTGAGCAGACAGCGTGGGGTCCATGTGCTGGGCTGTTCCAGGTGGAGCCAAGTCCTTTCTGGCTTCTCTGAAGTCTGTTCTCAGTCACTCTGGGGGACTAAGCCCTCAGTTTTGGCCCTTTACCTGAGCTCGCACATACCCCAGTGAGGTGCCAATAAAAGATGTCATCTCCCTAGCTCCTGAGAATTTAGTAAGTGAAGCACACTCCCTCAATAGCTCCACATTTCAAACTGCTCCAAGCCTAAATGAAAAGGAACTCGACTTAGTGTTTTCAGCTCTGTAAAGCTAATCTGAAGGACGGAACCCACCTTAAATGGTAATGCAGCTACTCAAAGTAGTCATTAAAACTTTGGTTTGGAAAAGCAAAAAGAAAAGAAAAGAAAAAGAAGAAAAAAAAACCAAAAACCACACAAATAAAAAAATCTAAGAAAAAACACAGCTACACCTGCTGTTGCATTCTCCTGAAGGGCTCTTGAAACAGCAACACCCCCCCCCAATCAAGCATGAGTTTAAGAGTTTTGTTTTTGTTTTACGTATATTGCAGTTACATATATTGAAGAAAAGGGTGTCAGGTTAAATATCCCTTCATCCAAAGAACACAATAAAACCTTTGTCAAATCACTAAACACATCCAAAAATAAAAAAAAAATCCTACTAATACTTCTCAATCTTCTGCCCCAAGGCATTAAATGGATATGAAGAAACAACCATCCAAGGTCACTTGTGGGGATGTCAGAGCCAAAAGTCACAGGTCCAGTCTCCGGACTGAGAGTTCACTGTTTTTGTGTATGTTTTTCTAGTTCTTTAGACCTAAGCTAAATGTCGCCATGGACTTCATTCCAGAAACCGAACTTCTGCCCTATCAAATTGGCACGATCAAGTTATTACTCGGTGTTTCAGCCCTTTCTTTCCTCCACTCTAGCTCAGATCCTAGCACTGACAATCACCCTCCTTCCTGAGAATTCACCTCAAGTTACCAGAATACGTTTACGCTAAAAACAAAATAAGTGCAAAAAAAAAAAAAAGCTTTGCATAACAAGCCTCCAAAAACAGAACGGGCTGTAATCCAAGACTGTCCTCGAGAAGGTGGCCATGCTGGCTAACGGGGCCGGGGTGGTTCTTTCCCACGGCCACGTGGGAAACGTGGCCCTCCTAAAGGTCCAGGCGGCGGCAGCACCGTGTCGGGGATCCTACAGGACCCGGTCACCCGGGGTGGGAGACCCAGATCCCCGGCCACACATCTGCACCCTCGGGCCTCACCTTGAGCGTCTCGTAGGCGGTCGCCACAAGCAGGAAAGCCTCGGCGCTCGGCGGCGCGCCCCCGGGGCTGTCGCTCGGCTCGGGCCGGTAGCGATCGGGGTGGTAGCGCCGGGCCAGCTGGCGGTAGGCCCGCGCGATCTCCGCCTTGCTGGCCGAGCGGCTAACGCCCAGCACCTCGTAGCAGTCGCGCGTGCCGCAGTACAGCCCCTCCACCAGAGCCTCGGCGGGCCGCGCCAGCAGCGGGGCCAGCAGCAGCGGGGCCAGCAGCAGCAGCCATGGGCTCTGGACGGCAGCCCCGGGTCCCTCGTGCGCCGCGAGCCGCGCCGCCATGCCTGTTTCGCTCGCCCTGCTGCCACCACTGCGGCCAGGGCTCCGCTCGGCGTTGGGCTCTGCCCCGCTGCCCGGTCCACGTCACCAGACCGCGCCTATGCGCAGGCGCAGGGGGCGTGGCGCCGCAGCCACTTCCTTCCCCGCGCGTTGCTAGGGGAGAAGGACGCCTCAGCCTCGGGCGGCTTCCGGCGGGTTTGCGGAGTCTTGGCAGCCAACCGCTCAGTGGTCTGTTCTGAGCCGGAGGTAGATGTCTGTCCGAGGCGCGCCTAGCGGCCATGTGCGGTACAGCCTCCACGCAGGAATAGCCACACGCCACCTTTGCCACCTCGCGACTTTGGCATTCCATGAACGCCATCCTTCCTTGAACGCTGTCCACAAACGGAAGATGAATTTAGACAGTTCCTCCTAGGAACCCTGAAAGTCGATGGTCTTTTAGTTCCCTGTGTCTTGGCTTGTTTATTTAGGAGTAAACAATTATTTGCTTGGAGGAGGCAAGATGGTTACTAGTATCCCTGTACTGTCCACAGGGCGTCGGTTAACATCACCACCCACCCTCATTGTGACAATTAAACAAAAACAAAAAAAAAAAAAACAGCTCGAGATTTTGCGAATGCCTCCAAACGGGAAAGGGAGAGTAGATACTCCAGTAAATTTGAATTTCAGGTAAACAACAATTTCTAAATGTATACTTTATCTGTTTCTGTGGCCAAATACCCGCAAGCAGCAACTTAAGAGAGGAGGGCTTATTTGGCCTTACAGTTCTAGGGGCCACAGCCAGCACAGTACAGAAGGCTTGGCAACAAAATGGCTAGCCACACTCTATCCGCGTAAGGAAATGAAATGGGTGACCAGTTTGTCTTCTCCTCTTTATTTGAGCCAACACTCCGTTGTATACGGTAGCGCTTTCCACATTTCTTCTCGCCTCTGTGAAGCCCTTCTGGAAAACCGCCTCATTCACACACTCGGAGGCATGTTTCCATGACGATTCTTAATCCAGTCAGGATGACAGTGAAGGTTAATCATAACCACGTGACTGACTCTATAGCAACAACGATGACTGGCAACTTGCTGACAACTATAATTGTAGTATAGCAATTGGGGACTGGTCTGTACTCCAAGGTAAGATTTGATAGTGAGCCGGGCCCAGTGGCGCATGCGTGTAATCTCAGAACAAAACAAAACAAACAAAGAAACACAAACAAAAAACAAAAAACCAAAGCAAAAAGTTTTGAAGTACATATATTTTTACTGTTTGGGCATGCCTTTAAGATTTGTTGTTTGTTTGCTTGTTTCTTGTTTTTGAGACAAGGTCTCACTACGTAGCCTTGCTGATCTAGAGTCACTGTGTAGACCAAGCTGGCCTTAAATTTGTGGCAATCTTAGTGCCTTCGCCTCCGGAGTGCTAGGATTAAACATGAGCTACCATGCCTGACATCATTATTTTTACTGTATTTTAAAAAGCTAATTTGAGCACTGTCTTGAACTCTTTTTTTGTCATATTTATAATGTGTACCTCACTTCAAGTAGAGCCATAACTCAGTGGCCTAATGATGTGAAAGACGTAGTTTACAGTATACAAAAAATATCAATTTCCTGGCTAGATCTATTGTTTAATTTAGCAAGACATGTATGAATATAATATCTTTTGGTCTTCTCAACATAAGCCTATTTTTTATTATTGTGCATGCCTGTAATCCTAGCATTCAAGATATAAAAATAAAGGATCCAGATATTGAAGCTAGACTGGGCTACATAGCACAATCTTGTCCAGAAACAAAAACAACAAAACTAGAACAAAAGAGGGAGGGGAGGAGAAAAGGAAGAAAAAGTTAATGTATATTTTCCCCTCGTTGTTCCTAAAACCCATGCACTTAAGAAGGAGAAAATGTTCCCTGTGATGCCACTTAACTCACTTGTTCCACAGTTAGAAAGCATTTTTTTTTCTGATTTCTCCACTCTAATTCATTCGTATTTGGAATAAGCAGAAAACAATAGTCCACACCACCCACCCCTTCTGGGTCTACATCCTGTACCCACTAGAATACGGCTTCTTGCTTCCTGGCACCAGAAATACTGCTGGGCAGGGCTTTGGGAAGAGGACTCTCCCTGGTTCTCTCTCCCCAGCTTGTTCCAATGTGCACGGCAGAGAGCATGAAGGTTCCAAAACCACCCACCAGAGGGCGCTGCCCACTCACGGTCAGTCTTGCACTTGTCCTGAAATCCATAGCCTTAATGGTTTATACTTACCCAGAACTCATGAATGAAGTGCTTTCCTATGCCAAGAGACGGAATGGATGAAAGGAGAAATGTAAAACCAACTCCAACGTCCACTCCTAGTAGACTTTCTATCAAGTTGAAGGTAATGATTTTTGTTTGTTTGTTTAGCTAACTAGACTATTTAAACTGTGGCAGTTGAAATCAGGTATCAAGAGAAAAGATATTTTCAAAAAAAGATCTCCTAATCTCAAGTTAGATTTGGTGACGATTTCCTGAGTTCTTCCCTGGCTCTGAGCCACTGTACCCTTCTGAGACAAAACAAACCCCAAACCCCAAAAGAGGATGGATCTGGGTGCCCGGATACCCAGCCTAGTGAAGACAGACACTGCATTGTGTGTGCGTGTGTGTGTGTGTGTGTGTGTGCACGCGCGCGTGTGCATGCGTATGTATGTGTGTATGTATGTGTGTATGTGTGCCCAGAAGAGGGCATCAGATCGCCTGACACTAAAGAGGGAGGCAGTTATGAGCTGTCCCACATGAGTGCTGGGAACTGCAAGCAGCAAAAGGCTCTTAACTGTTGAATAATTAATTTCAAAATGAGTACATTCAATGAAGAACCTAGCTTCTGGAGTGCAAGTCCTAAAGCAAAAACACAATTAACTAGAAAAAAAAAATCAAGGAAACATTAACTCCCCTGAAAGTTACTAATCCCACAGTAATGGCCACCCCCCAGGACAGGCCTTGAGGGGTATGCAAATAAAATTGTGTTCATGGATTAAACATTTTAAACACAACACAGAAGTCTTTGTTTGTCTTCTACATAGGAAACTAAATTAGTTTTGTGGTTTTGCTGCTGTTTAGAGATAGGGTCTTTCTTTTTTTAAGATTTATTTATTTTTACATATAGGAGTACTCTAATGGCACATACACCTGCAGGCCAGAAGAGGGCAACAGATGACATTACAGATGGCTGTGAGCCACCATCTTGTTGCCTGGAATTGAACTCAGGACCTCTGGAAGAGCAGACAGTGGTCTTAACTGGTGAGCCATGCCTCCAGCCTGAGATACAGTCTTTCTATGTAGCCCTGATTGGTCTGGAACTTGCTATGTAGACCAGGGTGGTCTTGAACTCTCAGAAACCCTCCTGTGTCTGCGGGCCCCAGTGCTAGGATTAAAGACATGTGCCCCAACACCCAGATAAATTGGTCTTCTTCAAAAGGTATGAAAAGAAATTTCTAAAACACACTGCTACATTAACAAAATGAACTCCAAGTGTTCCAGGCATTTTGTAACAGAAAAGGAAACCTGTAGGTAACAATTCTTTCTAAAGCTCTGAGCTGGGGTAAAGGGGAGCCAAGTTCAGCAAAAGTTTCTTCTGTAGTTCCTGATGACCCTGCCAAACCTTTGCTTGGAAGAAACATGGCACTAGGTATGTACAAGTGTCAATGCTCTGGCTTCCGTTGCACGTAGCCCTGCCCTTGAACTCTGCACTGTGCAATCCTTATTCTCCCTGATTTCTCATTCTGGGTTGTCACCTGGCACCCATGCCTGTAGCTCGGGCGCTTTCTCCTAATATCTCCTGTAGATCCCGAGGTGAGCGCCTGGCTGTCTGGAGCCCAGGCTGCCCTGTTCTGTGTATTAGCCCTGTGTCCTCCTCTTCCTCCCATCTGCTGCTGCTGCTGCTTTTTCTGGAAACAAGCCTTAAAAGAATAATAATAAGGGCTGGAGAGATGGCTCAGAGGTTAAGAGCACTGGCTGTTCTTCCAGAGGTCCCGAGTTCAATTCCCAACAACCACATGGTGGCTCACAACCATCTATGATGAGATCTGGCGCCCTCTTCTGGTGTAATGGATATATGCAGGCAAGAGTACTATATAAATAGCAAATAAATAAATCTTAAAAAAAAAAAAAAAAGAATAGTAATAAACAACCTAAGTTAAGAAGGTGGTTGTGAGATACCTTCCTCATGTCTCCTTGCTTTAGATTTTTCGCAGCCATTTCCCTAGGGGAGGACCGCATAGATTTAGAGTCATTCAAGTTTCTGCTTAACATGTCCAACCTCAAACCTTTCGCCGGCCTGCAGTTCTGCTCCCCCCACCCTGTTATCTCTACCATATCCCTCCACTTGGGGAAAGAATTGCTAGCCCCAGACTTCTTTCTGCTCCGATTACTTCCTCCACTAAGATCTATTTTGCTGTGGGGTCAGAGACCATGATGGGCATTCCCGACCATAAAGTGCAAGATTCCCTGCCTGACTTGTGCTCCTGTCATCCTGGCTGCCTACACAATCGCCATGCTGTGTGTAGTCTGCCTGGCTTCCAGCTGTCCCCTGACAGATTGATAGGACAGCTTGATCTTCCACAGTAAGAGTAGGCACTAAGGGCTGAAGGACTAATTGCCTTCTTATTTGTAATGGGCTGTAGTCCTTTTCCTTGGCCCTGCGTTAGATACACCCCTCCCCCTCTCTCAGATGGCGTTTCTATATGTAGCCAGTCTGTAGACAAGGCTGGTTTGGAACTCAGAGATCTGCCTGCCTGCCTGTCTCTGCCTCCTAAGTGCTGGGATTAAAGTCCTTGGGTTATATGAATGTGATGGATGATGTTATTCTGAGGCCTTTGGACCGCATCGTCCCTACCGTGCCTTTTGCCCTTCATTGCCTTCCCGTGCTCAGTGAGGCTAACTAACTCTGTAGAATAGATAATACAATCTCACTCACGGAAGCTGGGCTTGTGGCAATGCGGGCAGAAGGTTATTGTGTAGTTTAAATTTTGATTTCCTGTCTAAACGTTGTATAAACTCTGCCCTGATAAATCAATAAAGCAGCTTACAGCCAATCAATGAGCAGGGGAAAGAATAGGGTTGGACTTCCGGCCAGCCAGGGAGGCGGAGTTCGGAAAGCCAGCGGACTGAGCCACAGCTAGAGGTGCAAGAAAGATGAAAAAGGTTCAGTGGGAGCAACGAAAGAACTAAAAATCAAGTAACTTGCAGAGTGTGGCAAAGATAGAGTTAGGATAACATAGAGGATTAAAAACAGACTTACATCGCTCAAGATTGTGTTGTAAAGCCATATAAACAAATAAATATAAGAGAGTCCTAACAATTTGTATGATAGCTGGGTTAAGAGAGAGATTAAGTGAAACCGACACAGTTTTATAGAAATAACTTCAACATGGCAGCGCCATGGTAAACCCTGAAACATAAAGGAATGGTTGGGCAGATGATTCGCTTTTTGTCCCTGTAGCTATTTTTGTCTGTGAGGTTCTGACGTTTCCAGATAACTTTGATGGGTTATTTAGGCCCCTCACCAGTTTCCACAGACAACTGAATACCCCAACATTTAGAAATATTTTTAAAAAATTTTTTGCTAATTATTAAGGAGTTGTGGGAAGGGTTCTATTATGTAACAGAAGACATTAGTCTCCTTTCTTAAAAAAAAAAATTATTACACAAGCCAGGTGTGGTGGTGCTCGCCTTTAGTCCCAGCACTCGGGAGGCAGAGGCAGGCATATCACAGTGAGTTCAAGGCCAGCCTGGTCTACAAAGTGAGTCCAGGATAGCCAAGGCTAACACAGAGAAACCCTGCCTTGGAAAACAAAAACAAAACAAAACAAAACAAATTACACGTAGCCAGGTGTGGTGGTGCATGCCTTTAATCCCAGAATCCAGGGAGGCATAGGCAGGTGTGAGTTAGAGGCCAGCCTAGTCTACAAAGTCCAGGACAACCAAAGCTACACAGAGAAACCCTTGTCTTGAAAAAACAAAACAAAACAAAACAAACAAACTAACTAAAAGCAAAACAAAAACAAAAAAAATTACAGGTATTTATTTTAGATGAGTTAAGTCAGAGGACGTCCTGCAGGAGTCAGCTCTCTCTCCGCACCACGTGGGTCCCAGGGGGTCCAACTCAGGTTGTCCGGCCCTGCGGCAAGCACCTTTACTCACTGAGCCATCTCAGTGGTCCCCTTCTTCCCTTTTTGGGTGTAAAACAGGGAAATCCAGGTTCTCTTCCTCCCTTAGGTAGTCAGTTTGCTTCTTCGATTCCTTGGATCTGCTAATACCCGTTTCTTAAAGAACTTTAGCCTTAGACTCCACATATAGGTCTTAGCAGGCTTTTCCTTGACAAAGACGACTCCTCTTTTTTCTTACAGAAAGTGAGGCCCAGCCTTTTAGAGGTGGGAAGTCCTTCCTTTGGTCGTACAAGTACTACAGACTTTTTAAGGGTGGGGAGCAGTATTGAGGATTGAACCCAGGACTTCGTCCTTATTAGGAAAATGCCTGACCACTGAGTAGGTCTACAGCCAGTGAACTGAGCTAGGTCTACAGCCAGTGAACTGAGCTAGGTCTACAGCCAGTGAGGGTTCACTGTTACGTGACAGGAGGATTTTTATCCGAGTGTTGTCTCTGCACCACCAGCAGCTTGGTAGAAATGCAGAACTGTATTCCCACTTAGGACCTACCAGTTCACACTAAACAAGATGCCAGTGACACACACACACACACACACACACACCCCAGAATATCATTAATTGGGAAACTAAATGACAAAACACAGTGTAAGGGCTGTGTTGATGCTTGTTTTTAAATTCTGTTTTATTCGGGGTGTTGAAGCCTCTACTTCTTTCCACTAATCCCTTAACCATGGGTAAGAGAGAAAGGAATTTAGTAGAGAGAGGGGGTGAAAACCCTTTTACTTCTCCGGCATGTTTAGCGTCAGTTGGGGTCTTTTGGAACAATATCAGTCTCTGTCAACAGCAGATGCAGCCAGCTGTCTCCTCTAAGCCGCTGTGTTGAAATATTTCTCCTTGTCTTTTCTCCAAACCACCACACCGTCTTCTCTGGTCTCTTCAAACTGCTACCTGCCACATGCTACCACTGCGGGCCACATTCCTCTCTCTGGGCTCTTGTGTTTATCTTCCTCAGAGTCCTCGACAACATCCGTCTCTGTGCCACAGCAGGCAGGCCATTACCAGCCAACAGAGAACCATGCCCTGCACAAGACAATGTCAGCCGTGGACAAACTAAAGCCCAAGTTAAAACCCCACACTTGGGATTAAAACAAAAACATATTTACATAACATAACTGAGTTTACAAAAAACAAAACAACAACAACAACAAAAAACCCCAAGACTTCCATGACAGGCCTGGAGAGATGGCTCAACACTGGCTGCTCTTCCAGAGGACCTTTGTTTGGTTCCCAGAACCTACATGATGGCTCACAAGTCTCTGCAACTCCAGTTCTGGTGAATTTTATGCCTTCTGCAGGCAAAACTCAAACACACTAAAAGCAGTAAACAATGTGAGTTCAAGGCCAGCCTGATCTACCTAGCGTTCACTAATCATGACCCTAAGGGCTCCACCCTCATGACCCGACACTGCACAAAAGCCCCTGGCAGTTAGTGTTAGGATTTCAGTGTATTGGCGGATATGCAGATTCTTAGATCACAGAAGTGGGAGACAGGCAAAAATGTTGGTCCTGTTCTTTGATAGTGATCTGGGTGTGAGGCATATGTGTGAGTAAATTAAACGGCTGAGTGTGCCCTATCTTTTCCTATCACAGGTCTTTGGGTTCTGCGGAGCTGAGTCTTACTACAAAGCATCTTCCAGTCCCACCTCCTGGTGGCCTTCTGATCCCACACCAGAGAGTCCTGCTTGCCGTCCACTGTCATCTCCTGGGCCATCTCTGGCAGCAGCCTTCACCACACACTCCAGCCTTTGCATCTTCTGACCTTCCCTAGCAACAGGGCAGTTCTGTGCCTCAGATACCCTGCCTCGTGGGCCCCTCCCAGCTCTGTTCGTAAAGTGTAGAAGTGGGATTTCCTGATAGTTCACTCCACACACTGCTAAAAAACTTTGCTTAGGAATGTGAATCCACAAATTAATCTAATATTCTTTGATCGGTCTGAAGGCTGTAAAGAGATGCCTCTCCCGGGAGAGTTCCCATAGCAGAGGCGGCTGCGTTTTGCTGCAGGCTTGCTGAATTGCAAGGTTGGTATATGCTAACTCTCTTCTTTCCCCTGTCAGGCATGGGGGAAAGTGTCTCTCCAGAGGAGGAGCAGCTGTGGGGAGTTGGCCTCTAATACCATAGAGCTCAATTGTTACACCGTGTGAGGTGTTTTCCTTTCTTTGTGCTGATTAGCACTCTAAGAGGGGGTGAGCTGTGTAGTTTGGTTTAGTTCAGATGTGATTACTCCTTGGCAGGCGACTTCAGCTTCTATGTTTTTCTTTTCCCCTGTCAATCATCCTATGACATAACCGTCACCGGGAACGAAGCAACCTCTAAATTCTCCACACCTTCCCATGGGCAGCACCACTAGACTGACAGGTGTTGCTCTAATTGCAACCACACAGGGGTACACTCGGCAACCCCACGAATTTCTCATGCTTTTTCACACCAGGCCATTCTGGGCTCATACTTTCACTTCCGCTCTTGTCCCCTCACTCTGCAGCTGATCTGACCTTGCACATCAAAGCCGTTGGTCAGAAACCTCATCTTTTAACAATCAAGATCACAAAGCTCCCTGCATTCAACCAAGTTCACCTCTCTGCTGGTGGAGACTGGGTCTTCGTCTTCACACTTGTCCTAACTCCATTGGCCGGCTTCAGTTCTTCTCTCCTGCATAACCAATCCCTTCAGAATTAACCAGAGTGTTTTGTGTTTGGAAAACAAAACACAGAACATTAACCTGTGTACAGAGACTCCCCAACTTTAAATTGTACTACTCTCCCTCCGGAGCTCCACAAATTCATGTGCTGAAGGGTCACATGGACATTTTTACCTGACATCTCCAAATTGGCACGCTCTAAACTGAGCTTCTGGTTTCACCCTGAAGCAGATGCATTCTCTCTTGCTTTTTTGCTATTAAGAATCCCAGTGCTATTTGCAGTAGCAACGTGCCCAGTTCCCTTCCTGGTAGAAGCTATCACGTGGCAATTCTGCTCAGAGATATAAATAGAAATAATTAGGTAGGGATTCTAGGAGATGTTTTATTAAAGTTTTTTTTTTTCATGGAAGTACAGCAGCCACTTGTGATTATGGAGTTCATAGGTGATAAGAAAGTACAATTTGAGGGACCAGGAAGGGAAAAGAGTGCCACAAGAAGGCCAACAGAGTCAACTAAGTTAGCTCCATGGGGACTCACAGAGCCTGAATCACCAACCAAAAAGCATGCATGAATTTGACCTAGGTCCCCTACGCTTAAGATAGGCAGCTTGGGGGCAGGGCTAGCTCTGACGTGGGCTCTGCTGCCTGCTTTTGTATCACTTTCTCCTAGCTGGGCTGCCTTCTCTGGCCTCAGTGGAAGAGGATATGCTTAGCCCTGATGCAACTTGACGTGCTGGGTTGGGTTGGGGGTGCTCCCCTTTTCTGAGGAGAAGGGGAGGGGGAAGGGGGGAAGAGGGGTGGGAGGGGAGACTGGGAGGAGAGGAAGGAGGGGGCTTTGATCCTGATGTAAAGTGAGCAAATAAATTAATGAGGAAAAAAAGATTTAGATACTCTTCACAAGGGTTTCCATTCTGCATGTAGCTAAGGGGCTCTTTTGTATTTTGTTTCCTAAATTCCACACATGGGAGAACACATTGGCCTTTCTGAATCTGGCTTACTTCAGTTAACATTATCTTTAGTTCTACAAAAGAATGATTTCATTCTTTTTTTATGACAGAATAGTACTCCAGCTTTAATGTTTATTTTACATGGAATATATAAGATATAGCTTCTTTTAGCATATACAATATTACACAATCTTTCCTTTATCCATTCAGCCATTGATGGGTATCTAAGAGAAGATGGAGGATAAGAAACGGTAGAGGGACATGTATAGGATTAAATTTTGTTATGAAACCCGTTATTTTGCACATACTTATTAAAGTGCTTAAAATATGTTATACAAATAATATGTACAACTCAAACATTGTAAGTTATATATTATATAACATAAAAATTATTCTACTTAAAAATTATATATAATGCCAGGCATGGGGGCACATGACTTTGATACCAGCACTTGGGTATAAGAGGCAGATGGATCTCTATTAATGTGAGGCCAGCCTGGTCAACAGAATAAATTCCAGAGAGATCTTGTCAAAAATACACACACACACACACACACACACACACACACACACACACACACACACAAAGCCTGGTGCACCCAGTGGCACATTTCTGTATAATCCCAGCACTCAGGGAGGCCAAGGTAGGTGGATTTCTGTGAGTTTGAGGCCATCCTGGTCTACAGAGCGAGTCTAGGATCGCCAAAACTACACAGAGAAACCCTGCCTTGAAAAAAAAAAACATATGTATCATATTAGAAAATCAGTGATTTATGAATATACGGAAACTCATATGCTCTACATATGTATGACTTTATGTTCTATAGCCACAGTTTGGAGAAATGAAAATGAAAGCAATACTAAGTAAATCCTTTGTTTGTTGAATTGTGTGCATGTTTGTGTGCTTGTATGTGAATGTAGACACGAGTGCCGATAGCAGCCAGAAGACAGATGAACCGTCTGGAGCTCGAATTATAGGCAGCTGTGAGCCGCCTGACTTGGGTTCTGGGGCGCTGTGAACCGAGCCTCAGTCCTCTGGAAGAGCAGCACACACTTGTAATTGCTGACTCATCTTCCCAATCCCTGTTTCTGTTTTTGCTGTTTTTCTAGGGCGTGCATGTGTGTGTGGTGTGTGTATACATGTACACGTGCACCTGCATGTATGTACGGGTATCACATGTGTGCAGCTGCCCACAGAGCCAGAAGAGGGCATCAGACCCCCTGGAGCTGGAGTTACAGCTGCTTATGAGCCACTGCTGTGGGTGCTGGGAACTCAACTCAGGTCCCCTGCCAGAGCAACAGCTGGTCTTTGCTGCCGAGCCAGCCCTGTTAGTTTAATATCTCACCCTCAGAGGACAGATGTGGACATCTGCTTCCTCCCATCTCACTCATCCTTTGTGTTGAGAGCACTCTACTGTGCATACTCAGATCCCACCAGCCAGCACAGCCTTGTCTGTCGTGGCTAATCCCCGTGCTCCTCCACAGCAGTTCAGGCTCATCTGTTGTCATGTCTCTTTTGTTCTCTTGTTCTCGAACAATCGCTACGTCTTTGTTGTCTCCCATGACCTTAACATTTTGAAAGACTAAAACACACACTAGTTATTGTGTAGGTTTTTGAACAGGAGTTTGTCTACTTTCTCCTCAAATCCCAACCCAGGCTATGCACTTCGGTCAGGATTCCATCAATCATTGGCCCATGAACCCTCTCAGGAAGACTATCAGACAGCACAAGATAACACTTGTTTGTGTCAAGTTACCAGCTGGACCCGGGCCACTTCTCTGCCAAGACTTTCCCATTGTAAAGTTACCTTTGTCCCTTAATAGATAATTTGTGAAAGGACACGCTGATGTGTACTGTACAAATTGCTCACCCCCAGCCTTTCACCTACATCCTCTGACTCATGGTTCTTGCCTGAGTTAATATTTTTCTTTGTTTTGTTTTTGGAGACAGGGTTTGCTCCGTGTAGCCTTGGCTGTGCTGGACTCGATTTGCTGACCAGGCTGGCTTCGAACTCACAATGATCCTTCTGCTTTTGCCTCTCGAGTGCTGGGATTATAGGTGTGCGCCATTTTGTTTTCTTGAGACAGTGTCTGGTTTCTCTATGTAACAGCCCTGGCTGCTCTGGAACTCAATTTGTAGACCAGGTTGACCCTAAACTCACAAAGATATGCCTGCCTCTGCCTCCCAAGTGCTGGGATCAACGACACCACTGGGCTACCTGAATCAATTATTAATATAATAGTTGCAATATTGAGCCATTCCAAGTCTATCCTCCTGGCTGTCTTTACTGGTTGACACTATGTTTTGGGGACATAATTTCTTTACATCCGGATTAATGAAATTGTAATTTATGAATTAGCATGTTTTGATTGTTGGGTTATGTGGGTGCTAATTATTAGATTTTGTGTTCAAACTGTCTTATTTGTTCAATGGAAGCTCCTAGAAGGCAGCTTCATCTTTCTGACAAGACAACATTTCTTTTATTTTCTTTCTGCCACATTTTTTTCACACACTTTACTTGGTGCACTCTCCCTTACTGATAAAGATGTTTCTTTTAACTCAACTTGTTCTCTATCCATGTGAATGCATTATGACATGACATGCCTGCATCCACCCCACACAATAAATAAGCAAATAAATGTAATTTAAAATTTTTTCAAAGAACAATATCAAGCATAATACATTAGATTATGTGTCTACCATAATAGAATCTATATGGTGTATATATAATATGCACACATACACACACACACACACACACACACACACATACGTATATACATCCATACATGTATACACACACACAGGCTTCAGGGTGCAGCTCAGTGGTGGAGTAGTTAATTACTGTGCTTGAGAACGTGTGTTTTTAATCTCAGTCACAGGAAGAACCACGGACTGTGCCAAGTCAAGTAAGATTTGGATGACTGCAGGTGAGTCATGGTGACCGTGCTAAGGCATGGTGAAGACAGGAGCCACACTATGGAACACAGAGTCAAGCAGAGACGTTTCCTTTACTTTTCTCTGAGGAAATAAAAGCTTGTTCAGGTCAGCCACCCGCTCTTAGGTTTTCAATGAGCTCCTGTCTAGTGACCAAGGGAACAAGTCACTCGGAACATTACAATAGCATAAGCAAAGGAAGAATGCATCTCATCAAGCGACCCAGGTAGCACACTGTGCAGAGCACACATGGTGACAAGCATGATTGATGTGGTAGAGATTCCCTGGGAATGCTCTTCTGTGGCCATGCATTTAGACATGGATGGGTGTGTCCCCACCTTCATTACAGACCATCCGTGCTTCACTAGTCTGCTGAGATGCTGTGAAGCCCATACAGGGCGACAGGGCTGGAGGGAGGATGCAGCAGTTGGGGGCATGTGCTGCTCTTCCAGAGGACATGGAAAAGCCTTTTGGGGTCCCAGCCCAAGTGGGGTAGAAAGGATCCCTTCTGCAGAATTATATAAACTCTAGGCAAGGGATAGGATGGTGGGAGAAGGACCTGGAAGGGAAGGAAACCCAGGAGAGGCAATCTTCCAACACTCAGCACATTTCATGAGAGAAATAACATTGCTCACAGTGTTGGGTTCGGAGTGGAAGCTGAGAAAACTCACTTTAGATATGGAAGCTTAAAATTTTTAAGTTTTAAGCCGGGCGTGGCGGCTCATGCCTATAATCCCAGCACTCGGGAGGCAGAGGCAGGTGGATAGCTGTGAGTTCGAGGCCAGCCTGGTCTACAAAGCAGGTCCAGGACAGCCAAGGCTACACAGAAAGACCCTGTCTCGAAAAACAAAAAACAAAAAACAAAAAAAACAAAAAAACAAAAAAATTTTTTTTAAGTTTTATTTTCTGAGCTCAGGGAGGCGGCCAGTTCGGTATCTGAACCACATCCTGGAAGGGAGATAGGGAGATTGTACAACATTTTTAAAGTGAGTCATATTTTGACTCAAGGGGTTGAGCTAGGGAGTTTTCACCAATCAGGACAGGAGTAGGTCCCTGGGCCTGGGAACATGAACTTGCTTGACCCCGCCAGCAAGATGGAGAAGTCGTCCTTGAGTACTGGAGCACTGGGCCTGCTCAGGCTGTGGGCAGAAGAGATAGTGAGGAGGGTAGGAAGGGGAAGGGAAGTATGCCTTCCCTTCAAGGCTATATTAACAACGCAGCAGGTTTATCTTAACTTTATGGGCTAACGCAGGATTTCCCTGTAACTAGGGAGAACCTAGGGTAGGGGGCTTCCAGCAGAATGGGGGTGGCCTGGAGATGCTCTAGGCCCTTCATCCCTATGGCCAAAGAGAGTCTGGAAACAAAAGGATAGTACTTTTCTTTTGCTTGTTCCCAACAACAGTACCTTCCAGCAATCCTGTAAGTGTGACCACCCTCACATTTGTTCTTTTCTACAAGATGAGTTTACTTTACCACTCTTGTTGGGAGGCCGAATACACAAGAAAAAGTACCAATGCCAGGGAAGACTAGCCAGGCTTTCAGCCACAGCCCTGCTGCTGACTAGCGACATGGAGTTTGGTCTGTGATGACCTGCCTGTTGCTCGCCTGAGGCTCTGAGGAAGATCACGGTAACAAGGACTAGAAATCCTGGACACCAAAGGCTACTCTAGCACGAGACTCACGGTTGCCACGACACCATCGGCTTCTTGTTCCCTCGGCAGTGCAAGAGGCAATGGACATTTGCTCTCCACAGGTGGGATTCCTCACGCACGAAGGTTTTCCTCCACTTATGAGAATAACTTCACAAATTGATTTTTAAAGGTTTAGCTGTGGTGGTGGTGTAAAGTATATAATTATCTAATAAGGCTTATTATAAAATGTGTTTATAATTATTATAGCAATAATATCTAACCCTAACCTGCTATCGAGCAACAGAAAACACAGATACCTATTGTATTGTAGAATAGGCCTTATTTTACCTGGGGCTGGGCAGATATTAGCCCCTAAAGTTCCCATTCCCCATCCCATGCCATCTACTTTAAACATTTCTTTCTCCTCCTCCTCCTCCTCCTCCTCCTCCTCCTCCTCCTCCTCCTCCTCCTCTTCTTCTTCTTCTTCTTCTTCTTCTTCTTCTTTTAGTTTTTCTGAGACAGGGTTTCTCTGTGTAGCCTTGGCTGTCCTGGACTTACTTTGTAGACCAGGTCCAGTGCTGGGATTAAAGGCATATACAACCGAACCTGGCCCCCCCTCCTTTTTTTTTTTTTTAAGCACATGTTCTTAAAAAAAATTATGTATTTATTATGTATACTGTATTCTGCTTGCATATGCCTACAGAAGAGAGCACCAGATCCTACTAGAGATGGTTGTGAGCTACCATGGGGTTGCTGCGAATTGAACTCAAGAGCTCTCGAAGAACAGACCATGCTCTTAATCTCTGAGCCATCTTCAGCTCTGCTTTAATCACTTCTATCTGGGCTATTTCCTGTCCATAATGTCAAAATACTTGCTTATGTTGTTCATCTGGGCCGCTTCTTTCCACGGGGAACTTCAGAGTTCTTCCTCCTGGCCCACGAGGCTCTTCCTATCCCATGGCGAATCTGCTCCTTCCTCCTCCATCAGTACCTCTTTCTCCTACCCAAGATCCTTCTCTCCTGGAAGCCTTCAAACTTTGACCATGCTTCTTCATTCTGTTCAGCCCAGGTGTGAGGGCATTTATACAGCCAATCAAGGATAACTTGGAGGCAAGGATTACAAACATCATTTTGAGGTATGTGAGTGTCTGCTTGTTAAAGACAGCAAGCAGACCTGGGGGTGGGGAGATATTTAGCAATCAAATACAAAGCACCAGGATCATATTCATGCTGTTGCACTGTGGTATGTGTGTGTGTGTGTGTGCACTTGTGCACATGCACACATGACTTCAAGTGCCCAAGGAGGCCAGAAGAGGGTATCAGATCCCTTGGAGCTGGTTACAGGTGGCTGTGAGCTGCCTGTCATGGGTACTGAGAAACAGACGCTGGTCCTCTGGAAGAGCAGCACATGCCCCCAACTGCTGTGTCCTCCCTCCAGCCCTGTCGCCCTGTATGGCTTCACAGCATCTCAGCAGACTAGTGAAGCACGGATGGTCTGTAATGAAGGTGGGGACACACCCATCCATGTCTAAATGCATGGCCACAGAAGAGCATTCCCAGGGAATCTCTACCACATCAATCATGCTTGTCACCATGTGTGCTCTGCACAGCGTGTTACCTGGGTCGCTTGATGAGATGCATTCTTCCTTTGCTTATGCTATTGTAATGTTCCGAGTGACTTGTTCCCTTGGTCACTAGACAGGAGCTCATTGAAAACCTAAGAGCGGGTGGCTGACCTGAACAAGCTTTTATTTCCTCAGAGAAAAGTAAAGGAAACGTCTCTGCTTGACTCTGTGTTCCATAGTATGGCTCCTGTCTTCACCATGCCTTAGCACAGTCACCATGACTCACCTGCAGTCATTCAAATCTTACTTGACTTGGCACAGTCCGTGGTTCTTCCTGTGACTGAGACTAAAAACACATGTTCTCAAGCACAGTAATTAACTACTCCACCACTGAGCTGCACTCTGAAGCCTGTGTGTGTGTGTGTGTCTGTGTGTATTCTATTATGTTAGACACCTACTCTTGTTGAAGACATAAGGACAAATCATAGAGGTTTTGCTTGACAAAGTACCAAAGGTCTGCAGCTGATAACCACTGACCTTAAATATAATGAATGGTCCAGCTGTAATTTTGCCTGAAACTACTTTAGAATTTACTTTTTCTCCTAAAACTGTCTTTATTTCTCAGCCCTATTGAAATTTACACCAGAAAACTTTTTCCCACAGAGAATGTTGAAAGAAGGCATCTGGCCAAAGGCTTGAGTGAATGATTAAATTTTGGCTCTGACCATTGTGAGCAGCCAGGCAGAAACCGCTTGGCCAGGAAGTTAGGACCTTGATATAACAGTACCTGACAGACACTGTTAGCTGTAGAAAGTTCTTTAGAATCTGCTTTGAGTGCAATAGAAGGTGGCCTTAGAACTCATGCTTTACCGATGTTTTACAATAGAGGACCCCCTGGCAGTTAGCCTAGGCTTGGACAGCACATGTGTTGGTTTGGGACTGGGAGTAAGTCAAGGTTTTTCTTTTTTAGAGACTATTTAGTTTCAGGCTATGTTGCTGTGACAACATGTAAACACAATGGCTTTAGTCGGGAGAAATTTCCCTAGTATTGTTTAAGAAATAATAATCAGGCCATGCTGAGCACCGCTTGGATGTTGATTGATTTTGCTACTGTAGGCTATACAGAACTGTTTGTATTTCTTTGTTCAATTGTCTTCTTGCTCTGTTGATTTTTTAAATGCTTTATTGATTGTAAAAGATGAGAAAGTCATGATGTAATCTGTAATAAAAAAAAATTGAACTTCACTTTAAATAAAGTACTCAGGTAGGCTCAAGGAGTAACAGAGACAGAAAAGCAAGCAAGTAACAGACAAGGGAAGCAGAAGAAAAATAAATATCTTCTGGGCTTTAAAACCTTCAGTTTTGTACTGCATATGCCTGTGTCTCCAAGTATTTCTTTTTCTCTGTTCCTCAACCTCTCATCAACAACTAGTTCCTCTAACTAGTTGTTTCCCAACGGTTGGTTTCCCTTAACCTGCTGCTCACTGTCTGCTCAATTCTCCCTACCTAGGATCCACAAGACTTTCTTTCATCTCCTCTTCACTGGTTACTGGAGCTGGTCTGTAGGACAATATAATGTACTCAGCTCTATATCTTTGTTTGTCACGACAGCCCTCCCTCATGTGGAAGAAAGGTGGCCGTAAGTGCTCACCCAGGAGCAGTGTACATATGTGGTGGTTTGACTAAGAACGGCCTCCTTAGGCCATGTGTTCCGACGCTTGGTTCCCAGTTGTTGAAACTGTTAAGGATTAGGAGGTGTGCCCCTTGTGAAGGAGTTGTGTTCCTGGGAGTGGGATTTGAAGTTTTAGAAGCCCTCATGAAGCCCAGTCTCTCTATGCTTGCTTCCTGCAGGGTGTAAGCTCTTAGCTACTGTCTGCTGCCGCTCCCTGCCATGATGGTTATGGACCAACCCTCTGACACTGTAAGCAAGTCCCCAACTAAGTGCTTTCTTTTCTTTCCTATTTTTCTTTGTTTGTTTTCTGAGATAGGGCTACTCTGTGTAGCCATGGCTGTCACGGACTCACTTTGCAGACCAGGCTGGCCTTGAACTCACAAAGATCTGCCTGCCTCTGCCTCCCTAAGTGCTGGGATCAGAGGTGTGTGCCACCTCAACTGGCTAACTTCTTTCTTTCTTTCTTTCTTTCTTTCTTTCTTTCTTTCCTTCCTTCTTTCTTTCTTTCCTCCTTTTTTTCGCCCTCTGAGACAGAGTTTCTCTGTGTAGCCTTAGCTGTCCTGGACTTGCTTTGTAGACGAGGCTGGCCTCAAACTCACACCTACCTCTGCCTCCTGAGTGCTTAATTGCTTTCTTTTAAAAGTTGCCTTGGTCATGTATCTTTTCACACAAATTGAACAGTAACGAAGAGACTTAGCTTACCCTTTCCCAGGTCAAATCTGCATTCTATAGTTCAAGAAACCAACTCCACAGTGCCCTATAAACCATGTCCCTTAACCCCATTGAGGAATCCAAAGTAGGAATCCCAGAGTTGGCCAAATGCTCAATGATCCAGATGCCTTTTATCTCCCTCGCCTGCAGTCTATAGTGAGTGGCTTCCTTGTATGAAGTCACAGAAAGCTGTTGTAATGCACTTCAGGCAGGAAGGACAAAGAGAGACAGTTTCATGCCCACTGACTGTGTGTTTTAATTTTATCAACAAAACAGCAGTTTTCCTAAAAGCCCTCTCCTGCCCGTTAGGCTTCTGCAAACTGTTTAGGACTGGAACGCAGCCCCCACTACAAAGAGAGTGAGCAAGAGTAGGGCACACAAGTAGTACAGAAAGGAGAGAGAAGCGGTCCTGGAGGGCAAGCCACAGGGTCTGCGGCTGGGCTTTGCGGGGGTGAATGCCTGTAAAGCCCTCTGTCAGGCTCTGTCAGTTACCCATGCTGTTTGCTGCTTCAGTTGTTTTTGCAATATATTTTTGCCAGAGGATGGAGGGAGCCGTAACTGTCCCTGCCCTAAATGGGAAAGGCATGTTGTAATCAGATGTCATCCCCTGGGCCAAACTGTCAGAGAAACAAGGTAACAGGGTGACTTGCCTCCTTGGGAATCTTTCCTTGTCTTTTGCTAAGAAGATGACATGGCGTGTGCTGTGGTTTCTAAACTGCTCAGGTGTGGCTGTGGGCCTTGGGGGCCAGAGGGTGAAGGTTTTTGGGTTTTTTTTGTTTTTTGTTTTTTGTTTTTGTTTTTTTAATAGTCATTGGCATTTGCAACACATTATCATAGCATTACTCTGCTCGTTTCTCTCTTTCCTTTTTTCCCCTCAATTTATGTATTTTGTAAAATTTCCATTTTCTATTCTCCTTATAACTGGTGACGCATATGATATGTTTAATATGTGTGTAGTTGATTTTTTATGTTCTTCTTTCCTTTTTTCTCTTTGTTTCTTTCCCCAGCCTCACCCCCTTTCTCTCTGTCTTTCTTTTGGACAGGATCTCATGTAGCCCAGGCTGGCCTCAAACTCTTGACTTGGAGCTGAAGACCTTAAACTCCTGATCCTCCTGCCTCCACCCCTATAGTGCTAGAATTAAGAGCATGTACTACTCGCCCCGTTATATGGTGCTGGGCTTGACAGCCAGGGCCCCAGGCATATGTCACCTTACGAAATGAGCAACACCCAAGCCCTGCCTGTCTTATGTGCTGTGAGCCAGGGATGACTGTATTTAATGTGCAGGAATGATTTTGAATTCCATGCCTCATTCTGTTTCTTCCTGTTTAACTACATTGCTGCGTCTTTGAGTCTATTGGAGTTATTTTATAGACATCAAACCCAGAGCATCTTTTGATTGCTAGATTAAACCCCACAATCCAAAATCCACATTTTATGCAAACTCCCTAGTACGGACTGAATTCTGCCTCCATTCATACGCTAAAGTGCCACCTTCTCCTACTACAGACTACCAACATATTTGGAGAGAGGATCATTAAATGAGAAAATTAAACCACTATGAATGAGCTGAAAACCAGTGTCAGGAAATTAGGTGGGGCTCTAGTGCTGACTCAGACTGCCGCAGGCCCTTCAAAGGGAGGGGCTTAAGTTAAACACATGTATTAGGTAGGACTCAAATTCATTGTGACTAGTTTCTTCACAAGAAGACAGCAGGGATTTGCAAGTGGGGAGAAAAAGGCATGTGAAGACATAGGAGAGGGAGGCCATTAGTGACTCAGGAAGGCAAGCTGCAGGAGAGGAAAAACCTGCTCACCTTGAGCTTAGATGTCCCTACTCAACCTACATAGTTTTCCCTGTTGTTTGCACTTCTTATAACCTTTTAAGTTGAACACTTCATGTGTGTGCGTGTGTGCATATACTTCCAAGTTTGGATGACGTCCCCCAGAACCGTCTACTTGGCTGTTTAACATGGAGTCTCTTCATAGCCTGGAGCTTTGTGAGTCAGCTAGGCAGGCTGGCCAGTAAGCCCAGGGATCTGCCTGTTGTTTTTAAATTAACTGGTACAGCTTAATAATGTTTATTATCTGGTCTATACCTATTATTATTATTATTTCAGTATAACCCGCTAGCAATCAATCAAGACACAGACACTTGTTGTATTTTAAAATAGCCTTAGTTAACCTGGGGGAGGGCAGATATCAATTCTCTATACTACTTCCCATAGTGGGGCAGATATCCCATACCTGCCCCAATCCCATGCCATCTGCTTCTAATAATGTCTATCAAGCTACCTCCCAGCCATAATCTCAAATACTTGCTAATGTTCTTCATCTGGGCCAAATCTCCATCCACGTCGGCCATGTGCTTCTCCTCCATCTAACCCGTGCTGGCCTGCTTCTCTTCTCCTTTCGGTCTCTCTTCTTCCCAGGATTCTGTCTGTCTCCCAAGCCCGGGAGCCTTAGCCACACCTATCTCATTTCCCCTGCCCAGCTAACGGACTCTTACTAATCAAAAGGTGGGTCACAGTGGCAGCAAGCAGTAATTAGCATCAAAATACATCAGACCATCCTCCAACATCTGTTGGTCTACCTTTACAAAAATGCACCATTGTGCTTGGATTTATTTATTTACTTATTTATTTTCACTATATAGCCTTTACTGGCCTGGAACTTGATAGGTAAGACCAGGCTGGCATTGAACTCACAGACATCTGCCTGTCTCTGCCTCCCACGTGCTGGGATTAAAAGGCATGTGCCACTACCACTACACCTGGCCTTTAAATTTTTTTAATGTGGGTTCTCAAAAATCAGACTCAGGCCCTCATGTTTTCACTGCAGGCACTTTTGCAACTGAGCAGCCATTCCCCCCCTGCGCCCCGCCCCCGCACCTTCCCCCCCCCTACTTCCCAGCATCTTGCCAATCCACAACATTCATTTTTGTGAAACTAGATTTTTGTTGTCGAAACCATCCAACCCATGTGTTTTATTGTATTTTAGGCAGTCCTAGCAAGCCTCGATGCTCCATGACACCCAGATTCTTACTTTTCAGGAATTCTGGGGTCAACTGAGAGCATTTGCCGTGAAGCTGACAAACGTGTACAGATGGCCCTCGGAGCACTTTGTGCTGCCTTCCATAAGAAACGGCGATGCTTGCACTGGGATTCTGAATCCGTCATTTTGAACCTTGGTGACAGAAACCTGGCAGGGAGAAGAGAGGACTTCTATGCCCAAAGCCATAAAAGGTGGTTGAATTACCCAAGGCATAAGCTGGTTTCACTGCTTGCACACAGCCCTGCTTCCGACATCTACAGGGTTTCGATGACACACCTGCGCCCTCACCCACATACCTGCATCATGCACACAAAATTGCCTCTGGAGCTAATGAGTGTTTTTTCTAAGGCCATCTTAGACAAGATTGTTTAAAGAAAATTTGGGCCTCGTGTTTTAAAGAAGCTGTCTGAGAACCCGCCTCTGCCCTGAACCTAGACAACCTTCCTCAGGAAGGCTTCCTAAAATTTCCTTCACAGAAGGTCCATCTTCAAGAGAAAATAAGCCACCTTGCATTCCCTCCCAATCTTCACCGTTAGGCGTAGATTACATTCTTCGAGCAAGGTGATTCAGGAATTGTGAAGTCGCTTCCAAATGTGCCGCTTAAAACCAAAGCAGGTGTCATCGTTTACCTTTAATAAACTAGCGGCTCTCTCCACTGATCCCCGAGGCCTCTTCTGCCCAGTAGTCAAGGGCGGGACTTTACCTAATGGAGTCTCCCAAGCTGGGGACTCCTTAGGCTGCAGGCAGTAAAAAGTGCGGCAGGCTGCATCTACCCGCTGTCATTACTCCTCCGTTTTAACTTCTCTTACTCTTTACAAAATAAACTTTTACGGGCCACGACTGCTCACCTCCTCTGTTAAATCTTCAGAGAACCTAGCCTGCATTTCCCAGGGACATGAAATGGTGACCGCAGCAGCAGCTGGCTTAACAGCTGGCCAGAGGTGGCAGGATTGTGCCAGAATTAACTGAGTAATTTTTTTGGTTTCTTTGATTCTGATTAAGGAATCAGATGTATTCAAAATGTAATCAAATGTATTTTTTAAAAAAAGAATACATTTTTGAGCTGAGCCATGGTGACAACACACGCCTTTGATGCCAGGATTTGGGAGGTAGGGCAGGTAGATCTCCCAGTTGTCGGCCAGCCTAGTTAACAGAGCAAGTTCCAAGACAGCCAGGGCTACACAGAGTAAGCCTGTCTGAATAAATTGAGTACTTAAATAAAAAATATTTTTATTATTTAACACAGACACAGACACACACACACACACACACACACACACACACACACACACACACACACACACACACACACACACACTCCTCCAATGTCACTCCCCTGTTGTGCTGTGACCTTCGGCCTGCCACTCCAAAGCTTCCAGAGGCTGCTCCTTCCTGAAGAAGGCCCGCCCTCTCAGACTGCCCAATAAAAGTCAAGACTTTGGCGCTTCGCTGAGCACTCCGAGCGGCCTCCCGGGAAGAAGTTTTTGGAAGCTTCTGTAAGTAGACGCACTACTATTTTTGATCCCTCTTCTTTTCCTCTTCCCTCCTACAACTCCCTCTTTCTCCCCGCCGAGCACCTAGAGCCTCGCTGAGCAAGTGAGCGCTGGAGATACCCCCACCTCACCCCACAGGCGCTCAGTGTACCTTGGGTTCTGCACTTAGGAAGTTAGGGAGTGCAGGATCACCTTGCGGTCCCTGCACGTTCTTGGAGAGACTGGGATCCCTGCCAGGGACTGGGCATAGTCGGCCTGCGGTCCGGTCGTTTGTGCATGAGGAGGAACCCGGGAAGGGCTGGGCTAGAGTTCGCAGGCTTGCTAAACTGAGGCAAAAGAGAAGACCCGGGGGGGGGGGGGGGGGGGGGGATTTGCGCATGTGCAGTAAGAAGCGAGACCAGCTTGATGGTCGGAACATGCAACAGGACGCTGCACCAAGGATCTTTCCAAGGGGGTCCTCCTAGACTTGTAGCGAGTTCAGAAGAACCAGGCGCTGCAGTTTTGAAAAGAGAGACGGAAATATGCAGAGTACTAAGACAAAACGGAAATCCGCCTAGGAAATATATGGCTCCGGGTGAAGGTGCTTGCCAGGCAAGTCCTAAGTTTCAGTTCGATCCCTGAAACCCACAGTTGGAAGGCGCGAACGCAATCCTGCTTCCGACATCCACAGGGTTTCGATGACACGCCTGCGCCCTCACCCACACACCTGCATCATGCACCACACACAAAACGATGATATCAAACTAGACTCAACCTGCATGTGGCGGGGCACTTCTGTTATCTCAGCCTGCGGAAGCAAGAGGATGAAAGGGTGTGGGAAGGAGTAAGCTTTGTCACAGGTGGGAGCAGTCTTGGTGGGCTTTACCCTTGGGCACCCCATGAATACCTTGTGACAGACTGAGTGGAGCCATCTTGGGTTTGGAATTCTGGAAGCAGACCTGGGAACCCCACCTGGTCTATTGTCTTTCTAATGGACCCTCACTGGGAGAAGGAGCCGGTCCTCCCCACGTGACTGAGGGAGTTGGGGAAGAAAGAAAAACAAAGTCGGCTGCAGGGAGAGGGTGCAGGAGCAGCGGACAAGCTGGATCAGCACGCCGGCCAGAGAGACACCTAAGGATCCGTCCCGTGGAACGGCTACCGGAAGGTTCACTCTTTCGTCCCTTTAACCTTTTTCCTTCTTTTATAAGCTAGTTGGGTTGCATAATAAAGTTTAATTGCTAAGAAACAGAGTCAACATCTGGCGCCCAACGTGGGGCCCGATGGGTTCCACAGTCCCTAAGGGTATGGAGAAAGAGTCAATATTCGAAGGTATAGAAATGCTGTTTTCAGGGTATCAGCAAAGTTGCAACTGCTGTTGCAAAACTTTTCCTGCATTATACTTAGAGGGAATTCTCTGTTTTTTCATTGTCCTTTATTACAATAATTTCATGTTTAAAAAGATTAAAAGAAAGGCTAATGACATAGAAAAGCCGGAAGGGGCAGTAAGTTCTATCCTTTTGGAAAAGATTGCAGATTTGACTGGACAGATAAAAAGGCTGAAAAAAAAAAAAATAAAGAGATAAAAAAACAAAAAAAATTTTTGATAATTGGTAGTGATGAAGGACAGGAAATAGAGAGACCAAAAAGCCAGAAAAAACCAGAAGAGTCAATAAGCTCTATCCTTTTGAAAAGAATTACTGACTTGACTGAACAAATGGGCAAAATGCAGAAAAAACTGAAAGGGTTGGAAAAGCAAAAGACACCTGTGGTTAAAAAGGATAGAGAAGGTCAGAAACCAGAGGCAAAGAAAGCTAGACCGACCAAAAGGTCTTTGGAAGTAAATGTCCCAGTGGAGGATACCTCCACAGTCGCCCAGACACCTTCAGCTTTTCCAGTCACTGTAAGACATGTACCTGAACAAAATGGTGCTGAGGGTTATGAAATGGCCTGGCGTCCTGTAGACATGATGGATTTAAAACATTTTAAGGAATCCGTCGTCAAATATGGTATGCACTCTACATTTGTTAAACAAATGTTAAATAGCTGGGCCACACAAAATAGACTTGTTCCCCAAGATTGGAAAAATTTAGTTTCAGCGGTATTAGAAACAGCACAACAGTTACAGTGGTTATCATGGTGGCGAACAGAGGCTATAAAAATAAAACAGGAAAATACGACACAGAGAATAAATATTAATAGAGATCAATTGCTTGGTGAAGGACAATATACTAATATTAGAGAACAAATTCAAGCTGAAGATAGGGTGATTGAACAATGTCGTAAGACAGCCTTGAGAGCTTGGGAGCTGATAGAAGAACCTGAGAAAACCACTATTCCCTTTACTAAAGTGTTCCAAGGACCCTTGGAGCCCTTTACAGAATTCTTGCAGAGGTTAAGATCTGCAATGGATAAGGTGATGCCAGATTCTGACAACAAACAGGCATTAAAACTTATCATGGCTTATGAGAATACAAATGCTGACTGTAAGAGGGTGCTTAGACCATTAAAAAAAAGAGGCGCTCCACTAGATGACTGGGTAAAGGAGACAGTTAATATCAACTCTCAGGAGTATCAAAATAATATTGTGGGACAAGCTTTAGCCAGAGAGCCCAGATATCCTAATACTCGGTGCTTCAATTGTGGTAAAATTGGTCATGTGCAAGAAAACTGTAGCGCTAGAAGCGCAATAACCCAGGAGAAAACGTAACTCGTAGGAGAGAACAAAAAGGTTCTGGTTATTGATGGTAATGAGGTGCCACGGACCTCCCAGGGTACTGTAGTCGCTGTGGGAAAGGGAAAACATTGGTCTCGAGATTGTCAGTCTAAGAAAGATGTACAAGGCAATATCTTGCCGACGGGAAACGGCAGGAGGGGGCCATCGGCTCGGGCCCCCATAAACAATGCCAGCCGAATTCCTTTGGCCAGTCAGGAAGTGACAAACCCACAGGAAAACGGGAACTGAGTGTTAGTGATCTAATGCATGCTACTAAAGGCAGTGCAGCCTTAGATCTGCTTCAACTATGTCTCTTACCCTATCTCCCCAGGTTGAATGTTACAAATTAAATACTGGTGTTTTCGGACCTTTGCCTTCAGGCACAGTAGGAATGGTTCTGGGGAAAAAGTGGGCTGACTTCTCATGGTTTTATTGTGCACCCCGATATTATAGATGGAGATTCTAAAGAGGAAATAAAAATCATGACATGTGTAAAAAAAGAGATAAAAATCAATGCCGGGGATAGAATTGCTCAACTCCTACTGTTTCCTTACATTAAGGGCAAAGCCGCTCCAGTGGAAAGGACTGGTGCATTCGGAAGCACAGGGACCCGGGTGTTCTGGCAAACAATAATTAATGATCAGAGACCTAAGTTAATTGTACAATTAAATGGTGTTAAAATAGAAGGCTTGGTGGACAGCGGAGCCGATGTCTCCATCATTTGCCAAAAGTCTTGGAACCAAAATTGGCCACTTAAGAAGGTTTGTACAAAAATTGTAAGAATTGGTAAGTTATCTCAAATAAAACAAAGTGTGCAGTGGCTTGAGTGTGTGGGACCAGATGGACAGATAGAGAGGCTAAAACCCTATGTGGCTGACATTCCCATAAATCTATAGGGAAGAGACCTCTTACAGCAATGGGGTACTCAGATTACTATTCCTGCAAATACCGTGATAAACAAGGTTGAAACTATGGGTGAACTGGCACTCGCTTCTGAGAAAGAGATTATGTAAGTGATCCGGGGCGACTACAAGCTATGCCCATTGTCCAACCTCAGAACTCTTCAGGTTTAGAGTGTCAAAATTTTTAGAGGGGCCACTGCTGAGATACCACCGCCTTGCCCCTAAAATAGATTTCAAACAGACCTGTATGGCAGGAGCAGTGGCCCTTAACAAAAGAAAAGTTACAGGCGCTTCACGGGTTAGTGAAAGAACAGCTGGAGGCTCAACACATCGAAAAATCATCCAGTCCCTGGAATTCCCCTGTGTTTGTGGTAAGAAAGAAATCAGGTGGATGGAAAATGATAACAGATTTGAGGGCCATAAACAAGGTGATTCCAAAACCCATGGGCTCACTTCAACCTGGAATTCCTTTGCCTTCCTTGCTACCTAGGTCTTTGGCATATAATTACAATTGATTTAAAAGATTGTTTTTTCACCATACCTTTACATGAGAAGGACAGGGAAAGGTTTGCTTCTCAGTACCTACTCTGAACAGTAATTCTCCAATGAAGAGATATCATTAGAGGTACTTCCACAGGAATGTTAATAGCCCAACTTTATGCCAGTATTTTGTGCAACAACCTTTAGAATAATTCGTAAGCAATTTCCTCAATCTATCATATACCATTACATGGATGATATTCTGCTAGCTGATTCTGATCCTAGTGTTTGTAGAAAAATGTTTCAAAAAGCACAAAGAATTCTACCATGCTGGAGATTACAGATTGCTGTAGAAAAAATACAAAGAAGAGATTCAATTACCTATTTAGGCTATAAAATAAGTAAACAAAAAATTCGACCACAAAAGGTACAGATCCGTAGGAGATCAATTGCAACTCTTAATGACTTTCAAAGATATTGGGAGATATTAACTGGTTAAGGCCTACAATTGGGTTAGCTACCTATGAGCTAAGTAACTTGTTCCAAACTTTACAAGGAGATTCGGATTTAAACAGTCCTAGATGTCTGACCGCTGAGGCAGAAAAGGAGTTAATTCTGGTGGAGCAAAAACTTCAAAGACATATGTGGATAAAATCGATCCTGAACTTGGTTGCATTCTGGTTATTTTGCCTTCGAAACATTCTCCAACTGGGCTTCTTATGCAAAGAGAAGACAGGATCATAAAATGGATATTTCTGGCAAATAAACAGAGCAAAAAATTGAAAACATACATAGAAAAAATTTCTAAATTGATTACAAAGTGAAGAATAAGATTGCGCCAACTGTCAGGGATGGACCCGACGAAAATTGTAGTGCCTCTTACTGATTCTGAGATTATGTCTTTATGGGTAATTAATAAAGATTGGCAAAGAGCTTGTAGTAACTATTTGGGAGACATTAACAATAGATACCCCAAAAGCAAACGTATACAGTTTATAAAAAGAACTAATTGGATCCTTCCACATATTGTAAAGAGGTCACCAATCTCAGGGGCACCCACCTTTTTCACTGACGCAAATAAATCAAGTATGGTTGGTTATAAGTCTGAGAAAATGACCAAGGTGATTAAAAGCCCATTTACCTCAGTTCAAAAATCAGAATTATATGCAATCCTTATGGTATTGTTAGATTTTCCTGAATCTCTTAATATAATTACTGACTCTCAATATGCTGAAAGAGTTGTTTTGCATATAAAAACTGCTAAATTTACTCCTGATAACACAAAATTGACTACCTTATTTATAAAACTGCAACAGGTCATCAGAAACAGAAATTATCCCTTGTATATTACTCATATTCGATCCCATACAGGTTTACCAGGCCCATTGGCACAAGAAAATGAAGAGATCGACAAATTATTAATAAGTAATGTATTCAAAGCCTCAAAATTTCATGAAAAACATCATGTCAATGGTAAGGGGTTGAAGAAAAGATTCTCTATCACTTGACAACAAGCCAGAAAAATAATTAATAAGTGTCCTACATGTTCCTTATATAGTCAGCTGCCATTACCTGTGGAAATTAACCCTAGAGGTAACAAAAGGAACGAAATTTGACAGATAGATGTGTTTCATTTTACAAAATTTTGAGAAAATGAGATATGTGCATCATACCATTGATACATATTCAGGTTTTCAGTGGGCAACTGCCTTAAGTTCTAAAAGGGCTGACTGTGTGATTACTCATTTGCTGGAAATAATGACATTTATGGGAATACCTGCACAAATTAAGACTGACAATGCTCCTGCATATGTGTCCCTTAAGATGAAAAACTTCTTTATGTATTATAATATAAAACATGTTACTGGTATACCTCACAACCCCACAGAACAAGCAGTTGTAGAAAGAGCTAATCGTACCTTAAAAGAAATGCTTATTAAACAAAAGGAAAGGGTAAAGACACCCCGGGACCGATTAAATAATGCTTTGTTGACTCTAAATTTTCTTAATGTGAATGATAAAGGGACGTCAGCTGCAGAGAGACATTGGGTGATAGAAAGAACTGAGAAATTGGGTCAACCAATATTCTACAAGGACTTGTCAAGTATAAAATAAAAACCTGCGGTAGTTTTGAGATGGGGTCGTGGGTATACATATGTTTCCACAAAAAATAAAAAAATATGGCTACCAACTAAACTTATAAAGATTAGATCTGACCATATAACAAGTGAGTCTTAAGAGCTACCTGGTCCTTAACAACTTGACATTGTTTTCTTACAGCTTGGAGAACTAATGCCCTCTTCTGTCCTGTTGGTGTATTTGCAGGTAGAGCCCTGTATTTACAAAAAGCAGGACAAGGCTGTAAACAAAACAGGCAACATGGGTGATTTAACCTCAAAAGCATGCCTCTGGCATCCTGAGCAAGGTGCCTCAACTGATGTTTCCTTAAAAAATTATACATGTACTAACATCCATATTAATGATTTCAAAAGTCTGTTTACTTTCAGAGCAAAAAACAAGACAATTATAAAGATCGAACTTCTGCCACTGGCACTACTACTTCTTCCCAAATTTACATACATATTAACAATAAATCGGCTAGCCAAAAAGATCGATCCCAAAGGACTGGACCAAAAACAGCTAGCTTTTCCAGCACTGGCCAATATATTATTTTCTAGGGTACCCGAAAAGATTTTTTCTCCGAAACAGCATAAAGTAATTTTGAGAACACGACAGCCCCCATTCCCAGTAGGTGGAGTGGGTGTTTTTGGTGGGTTACCAATGCTCATCTTGCCTAACGGGGTTAGTTACAATTAATAAACGTTCATTTGGGGTTTCTTTCTTCTATCTTTCTTTCTCTCTTACTTTCTATCCCTTTTAATATTAAGGGAAGGGGGGGGAAGGAAGGGCGGACACATGTTTGTAGACTAAAAGTAGATTATTGAATCTACTAACTTCAAAAATCTTACATTGGTATTGTAGATTGAAGAAAATTTAAGACTTTTGATTGATGGAAATTTAAGACTTCAACTTTTGCTTCATTGATAAAATTTAAATTGTCTATTGTCTTCATTTTTGCCTTATGTATTTGTATGTTATATGTGACAAAATATTATATATTGTTAGTTAGGAAACTTAAGTTCATTTTATTCAATGTTTATTTAATGTTATTATTCAGTACCACTAATGTCTTAGGAAAAAAATGTTCAGGAAGATTGGGGATAAGAGTTGATATTTAGTTACGAGAGAAATCCTACTAGATACTAACTTACTTTGTCATAGAGCAGGTTTGTTTAATTTCTTGTATATGTCTCCATAGAAATAGTAGCTAACTGTAGGAATAGATAGAGTTGGTTTTCAAACTCTTCAGAGATCCACAGAATATGGCATTTAAAGATGAGGGCTTTCCTGACAGAGAGAGACATCCACTCCTGGCCGCTTCTCCATTTGCATCACTGAAGATGGGGGCTTCAAGAGACGCAGGTGATAGAATGGTCACTGGACAGAGAAAATGCTCTTATCTCTACTGCTGATGACAGGCTGACTGGCTACAATGATCAACAGTGATGCTGGAAAGTTGACTGTCCAGCTTTGAAGAGACTAGATGGACCGGACCGTCGGATTTCCTGCTTCAAAAAGCAGTTTGTTGGATGTTTTGGGCCGATAAGGCTAAAGACTGATTGCCCCAATGAAGGAGAGACTTCGGTGAATATCCAGGCAGTCTGCTCTCTCTGTCCTATGCAACTTGAAAGTTGCCTGCCAGCACATCCTTTATTAGATAGATTTTCCTTCTTAGATCTCTGATGGGATTGAAGACTAGATAGCCACAGTGTTACTAGAAGCTTTAGTTTAAGAATTAAAAACACCTTTATAGATAGATAATTGAAATTTCTCATGAAAAAAAAAAAAAAAAAAAAAAAAAAGGGACTCTCTTTGGTAGAATAGAGTAGAATATTTTTTCTCAGGTTAACTAGTATAAAGGACTTGGTTATGTACTTGATACCTGACTGATTTTGTATATATGTATATGTGTGTTTATAGTTCTTAATTTTTTAAAGAGAAGGGGGATGTGTGGGAAGGAGTAAGCTTTGTCACAGGTGGGAGCAGTCTTGGTGGGCTTTACCCTTGGGCACCCCATGAATACCTTGTGACAGACTGAGTGGAGCCATCCTGGGTTTGGAATTCTGGAAGCAGACCTGGGAACCCCACCTGGTCTATTGTCTTTCTAATGGACCCTCACTGGGAGAAGGAGCCGGTCCTCCCCACGTGACTGAGGGAGTTGGGGAAGAAAGAAAAACAAAGTCGGCTGCAGGGAGAGGGTGCAGGAGCAGCGGACAAGCTGGATCAGCACGCCGGCCAGAGAGACACCTAAGGATCCGTCCCGTGGAACGGCTACCGGAAGGTTCACTCTTTCGTCCCTTTAACCTTTTTCCTTCTTTTATAAGCTAGTTGGGTTACATAATAAAGTTTAATTGCTAAGAAACAGAGTCAACAAAAGGGCCCAAGACATCCTCTGCTACACAGTGTATTCAAGGTCAGCTTGGGCTACACAGCCGGGCGCTGTAATCAGAAAAACAAACAACACATTCAACTCAGACATACGGGGTAAGATGATAGTTATCAGATGCTGAGAAAGGTTAGAAGTGTTGGTGAAAGGGCACAGAGTCAGATAGGAGTGTGTCTCTGTCAACAATACTGATTAATTAAAAACAAGCAGATTTCAAAGGTCCCATTATAAAAATATAAGTTAAAGAAGTGCATATACTGTGTCCTATCAAGGTAAGTGTGTGTTTCCACCCCCCCTCTCCCGCCCCTTTGTCAGTTTAAAAATCTTACTCTTGGGGGGAATTGAGTCTGGAGAGACGACTCAGCAGTTAAGAGCACTTGTTTTTGCAGAGGGTCCACACATGACAGTCCACATGAGGATCGGATTGCAAGATCGCTAAGACCACCAGTCTGGGCCTCATGAACCCCTATCACAAACAGCAACAAGTAAATAGGAAGAGCTGTGCTCGGATTGGCAGGCTCCCCACCCTCCAGTCAGGGTCTCCCCGAGGGCAAGATGGACATAGTGAACTAACTGGTCAGCCTTGAGTGCTCATCTGAAGAAATCACTGACGTCCCACCTGATGATGGGTAGCTGTGGACACAAAACCCTTTTACGCACAGAACAGCTTTGATTGTCTGTTGGTTTTGCCCGGGGACAAATTTAAACAAACTAGTTGATTTTCGAATTGAAGCTGGAAACCAGAAAAAAATGAAATGGAGCAGCTGCGCCCCCTAGTGGCTATGAGGTCCATGCTTCTGTAGGAAAAAAAGGCGTGGACTTCGCTTCCCTGTATTTGAGGCTTTTCCAGGAGAGGTGGACTGCAGACTTTGTACGGCAATCGTTGTTTAATGTCCTAGAGAAACGCCAGCATGGCCTGGGCAGAAATCATCATTTTACGTTTTCCTTGCCCTGAGAGATTGTTTTAGCCTGTTGGTTTTTCGAGACAGGGTTTCTCTGTGTAGCCCTGGCTGTCCTGGACTTGCTCTGTAGACTAGGCTGGCCTCGAACTCACAGAGATCCCCCTGCCTCTGTCTCCCAAGACAGTGACTCTTAACAGAAAAACCATGGGAATAAAATGAGATCAGACATATGAAGTGCTTAGAATGATACCAGAAAGTTCTACGTGGATGCGATAAAATGATAGTGTGATAAATGGTGACAGGGCTGTGTTTTCTGGCCTCGGTGCCGCGCCTAGGGCTGTAAGGTGGTCAGTGATTACATGCTTACCACGTTCTAGACACATCACGATGGTGCAAGCCAAGAGCTGGACCCTGAAGAAGCACTTTGAGGGCTTCCCTACTGACAGTAACTTCGAGTTGAAGACCACTGAGCTCCCACCTTTAAAAAATGGAGGTAAGTGGGGACATGGCAGGGGCCGTGTCAGCTAGTATCATCAGCTGTCTAACCCAGAATCCTGAAGTCAACAATTCTTTTTTTTTTGTTTTTGGACTTTGTGCTTCTGAGTGTTAGCAGTATTGCTAGTATAAGCGGAGTAGGTTCTTTGTAGGTCTCATCTGGGCTCAATGGTTAATTGCTTTAGAATTAGTTTCACTCACCTGTCTAATGACAGCAGGCTTCCTGCTGGGGTCTGGCTGCAGTTCTGGCCAGCCAGATTGGGTCCTCTTCTTGTAGTGGTCCTGTGGGTCTAGAAGAGCCCAGGGTTGGCTTATACAAATATTGCTTTTCTTAAAAATCCAAGGGTCAAAGCAAGTTACCCAGATTCAAGAGCTGGCAAAATCTCTCTCTCTCTCTCTCCTTCTCCTCTTCTTCTTTGCTGCTGCCTCTGCCTCTTTCTCCTCTTCTTCCTCCCATTACTCATGATTTCAGGTAACCACAGAGGGTTTCCTGATTGGAAGGGTGGCCAGGAGGCGGGGCACACAGTGGTAGGGGGTAGCTGTGTTCATTTTGCACCATAGACCTTTTTAGTTTTTTTTTTTCCCTGTGAAGCTTTAATGTCATTTTGGGTCTCCATGAAGGAAGCTTCTCGGATGAGGCTCACACCTGGGTGCCTTATCCTTCCCTGGCTTTGACACTGAGGAAGTCTCCTGTCCTGCTGAGTCTCTGCTGCGGCTGACAGTGAGATGATCATCGTTCAGCAGTCGTGCCCAGAGCCCAGACCATGAGCGGTGTCTAGAGGGTGTTACAGTGAGTGAGAGCTTTTGAAAATAGGATGCAGGGATGGAGAGGTGGCTCAGCTGTTAAAGGCCAGGCTCACAACCAAAAATATAAGAGAATAGGGTGCAGTTAACGACCACAACAGGGTCACTGTCTGACTTTAAGTTGCAGTGGCCAAAACATGGACTCAAAGTTCCAGAAAATACACAGTTGAAGGTCACTTTAGCAAAGTGCATCTTCTTTTGTATTAATAGAGGTAGGTAATAAAATACTAGGTGCCCTTGTGGGCTTTATATATATATATATCAGGTTGACATAAGCTAGCATTGTCTGGGAAGAGAAATCTCAAGCTGAGAAAAATGGCTACAACAGACTTCCTGTAGGCAAATCTATAGGGTTTTTTTGACTAATGATTCATATAGGAGGGCTCTGCTCACTGTGGGTAGGGCCAGCGCTGGGCAGGTGCTGTTGTGTATAAGAAAGTTACTGAGTAAGCCATGAGAGTGAGCCAGTAAGCAGAGCTCCTTCATGGCCTCTGCTTCAGTCCTGCCCCCCCCAGGTTCCTTCCTGGAGTTCCTGCCCTGATGTGCCGTTATTAACAGACCATGGTGGGCCATGTAAGGTGAAATAAACCCTTTCCTTCCCGAATTGGTTTTGGTCATGATCTTTATCACAGCAGTAGAGAGTGAGCTGAGACACTGCGTGAACATTGTGCCACGCTGATTACAAACGTGGCCTTGGGTAAGGTACTTAACTTGACCCTAAGTAGGATGGACCAGTAGCTCAAAACATCAAGCTAACTGATGGATCTAGGAATAATACAGGCAGTACTATCACCATCTTTGCCGTCATCAACTGGGCTGGGCCAAGTGTGATAGCCCTTCTTTTTTTTTTTTTTAAGACTTAATTATTTATTATTATGTATATAGTGCTCTGTCTGCATATACTCCTGCAGGCCAGGAGAGGGCGCCATAACACATTACAGATGACTGTGAGCCACCATGTGGTTGCTGGGAACTGAACTCAGGACCTCTGGAAGAGCAGTCAGTACTCTTAACTGCTGAGCCATCTCTCCAGCCGGTGAAAGCCTTTCTTATCTCCAGTAGAAAGCACGGGCGGGGAGCTGGAGGGAGGCTCATGCTGAGAGTTTCTCTTACACGCACACGCTCTGGAGTCGAGCCACAGCACTGTAAAGCTAATTATGAAGAGGCCCTTCTCCCTCCCTACAGCAGAAAACCTAGGCTCGTGTATTCAGAAGGCCAGGGCATTACAGCCACAAGGTCTTGAGTCTTCTAACCACTCATCGAATGCTTTATTTTGCAGAGGTCCTGCTCGAAGCCCTGTTCCTCTCTGTGGATCCTTACATGAGGTACCGGTTCCCTGCTCGGCCTCTTCTGTTGTATGTTCGTCCATAGTTTGAAGCACTGCAGCTCATCTTTTAAGATAACCCCTTGCTGGGCACGTGGCACACGCCTACAATCCCAGCACTGGGGAGGCAGAGGCAGGTGGGTCTCTGTGAGTTCGAGGCCAACCTGGTCCACAAAGTGAGTCCAGGACAGCCAAGGCTGCACAGAGGAACCCTGTTGGGGGACAGCGGATGGGGCTAGCTATCTGCTTGCCCGTTTCCTACTGGCAATAGTTGATCAGAAATTGCCAAGACTAAAACCAGAACTTCTTGCGTTATATTCACCAGCATTTAAAAAAAAATGTGGTTCATGTTTAACGCAAACTTATAACTCAGAAAACATGTGAGGGCAGGGTGGGAATAAATGTCCTTCAGGGGCGCTTCAGCAACATTTTAGCCTCAGTAAGTGATGCAGCCATCAGACAGTATTTTATTTTCATAGCTGGTTGGCAAGGATTCAAGACTCAACTCTTGGTTGAAAAATACCATTTAATGATGTTCACTGGCGAATGGGCGTGGTGACTCATGACACTGAGGCAGGAAGACCACAAGTTAAGACCAGTCCTAGGAGCCAGGCGTGGTGGCGCACACCTTTAATCCCAGCACCCGGGAGGCAGAGGCAGGCGGATTGCTGTGAGTTCGAGGCCAGCCTGGCCTACAAAGTGAGTTTAAGACAGCAGAGGCTACACAGAAAAACCCTGTCTTGAAAAACCAAACCAAGACAAAATAAAAACCGTAGCGGTAAGAGTCTCACATGCATCCATAGAGTGCATGTTTTGGGATCCAAGGCAGAAATACCTCGGTGGTTGTGCAGGCCTGGCATACTGGGTATTGTTTCTATACACAATGTCCCAGCCTTTTGCCATTTGGCTTGATCCTCAAGATATTTTTTTTCCAGGCGGTCTTGCACACTAAGAGTGGATTTTCTTTTTCAGAGTTGCCGCAAAAATATTGAAGGAGGGTGATAAGATGATGGGTGAGCAAGTGGCCAGGTAAGTACTTACACAGCCCTGACGTTCAGATGAGTGTCTCCTCTGGCTCCTGCCGGGTCAGTGTCTGTCCACTGCAGCCCCTTCTCCAGCCTGCGTGGGTCACCAGGGAACAATGTCTTAACTGAGAGAGAAGGAAGGATGGTGTGGCTGTGACCAAGTGTCTGAGAGAAGTGACCTAAAGGAAGGAACGGTAGCAGAAGCCTGTAGCAGTGTCTTCTTGCCTCCTGGCAGACAGGAATATATATATATCAATAGACAGACATATAAGAAAAGATAGGTAGATAGATAGATAGATAGATAGATGATAGACAGACAGACAGATAGATAGATGATAGATTGTTGTGGAAGAGGTATTAGACTCTAAAGGGCTTCTCTACCTTACCTAGTTCCCAAATAATTGAGACAAGAGACTTTTTAGATTAATAAAAGCTTTAAGGCACTATAACTGGGCAGATATCAACCCTCTAAGCCATTTGGCGATTTCCCAGCCACACACCGCATGTTACTTCCCACAGTCGCTCCTGCCTGGGCTGCTTCTGTTCCGTCACGCCCACCCTCATGGCCGCACGCTCAGGGTCCACACAGGGCGACTTCCTTTTCTCCCAGCTCCTCTTCCTGCTGCGTCTTCTGTTTCCTCTCCTGCTTCTCCTCCTGGCTTTATGGTCCCTCTCAGACCCCAAGGCCAGGAAGCTCTGCCTGCTTCTTTTCTGCCCAGCGATGGATGGGCTGTCAGCAACTCTATTTAACCGGTCAGAGAATATTGGCGAGCAAAGTTTACACAACATCACTCGGTGTATGTGAAAATGTGCTCAATCTTGGGGGCCAGTAATTCAGCATTTGAGTGAATAATACCAGACCAACCCCCAACAATAGATAGATGATGGATGGAGAGAGAGATGGGGGGGGGGTGCGAGGGAAGGGGGGTGGGGCAGGGGCGCACACTGGTGTCTGGCTTTCATGTCTTTGCCCTTTCATCCCATCTGAACCTTCAGCCTGGCAGTCTATGCTGCCCACATTCAAGGCAGTCCCCATATTAGTTAACCCCTCATGGGAGTGCACTGACTAATCTACGTGGCTCCCAACCAGGTGAGCCTGGCTCATATTTTTATTTTTAAATCATGCTGACAAATCATTCTCAAAAAGATGTGATGGGTGTCTACTCTCTTGAGCAATATCAAGGGACCTATTTGCCTCATCCTGTGCCCCTCCTTGGCCATTGGTCTTGGTAATCCGAGATGAATGGCTGACCTTCAGTCAGGTTTAGCTTGCCTTGCTTTTGTAATGAGTGATGTTAGTCTTCTTGTGAGTTAATTGTCAGTTTTCTCCTATCAGTTATGTCTGTGTCCTTCGCACTTTTTCCATAGGACCGTTCCTGGTTTGCAAAGGTTGCTCCTGTACCAGGGGTGTTAGTGTGACAAATATCTGGGCCTCTGCCTTTCTCTAGTGTCCAATCGCAGCTTACAATTGTGGATATTTGTAGCTGTGGCTCTTGGGTTTCATCTCATTTACTTAAGAAATCTTCTAAAAACGATGAAAAATGCTTATTGATATTTTCTTTTATATTTTTTAATTGAAAAATTCCCATTTGCTTAATTTTTTTGTGTTAGAATCATCTTTCTCTTTCAGAGCAGGTTGTCCTTCTGGGCCTGCAGTCTGTCTTACCCATAACTGGCCTTTCTTTCTCTAAAGTTTGCTGTTTCTTGCTAATCAAAGAAATGAACACATACTTGCATTTGCAGAGGATGAAGGAGAGAGGCACCCAGAAGCAGAGGTGGGCAGGGACAGGGGTGATACTGGGCCAGTTGACAATGTTCTCCTCTGAATGCTCCCACACTGGCTAAGAATGAAGCCTGGGATCTCCCCCAGGGTGTCAGTTCCCTCTGCGAACATTTCCCCCACGCAGCTCCTGACTCACGTATCTTATTGTACTTTTATCTTTCAGAGTTGTGGAAAGTAAGAACTCAGCCTTCCCAACAGGGACCATTGTAGTGGCTTTATTAGGCTGGACATCACATTCCATTTCTGATGGGAGTGAACTGAGAAAGCTGCCTGCAGAGTGGCCGGACAAGTTACCACTGTCTTTGGCTTTGGGGACAGTTGGCATGCCAGGGTACGTGTCATGGGTGTGTTTTGTTTCTCAGAATGTCTAACATTATAACTGAGTCAACAAAGAGAGATGTAAGGCAAAAACACTGATTAGAAAAAAATGGTAGAAATAAGAAAGGAAGGAGCTCAAACTGAGAGTCATAGTGGATAAATAAAGAAAATATTATATATAAAAGAATACTGTATACTTTTTAAAAAGAAGGAAATCCTGGCATTTATGATAATGTACATGAACCTGGAGAAAGGCAAATACCAGATGATCTCATTTTCATCTTTTGTTTTGTTTTGTTTTGTTTGTTTTTTGAGACAGGGTTTCTCTGTGTAGCCTTGGCTGTCCTGGACTCACATTATAGACCAGGCTGGCCTCGAACTCACAGTGATCTCTAAGTTTGAGGCCAGCCTGGTGTACAGAACAAATGCCAGGCTAGCAAGAGAAAGGGCTACACAGTAAAATCTGTCTCAGAAAAAGAAAAGAAAGGGGTGGGGAAGTCCAAATTATGCTTTTTTTTTTCCTTTCTCTAAGTTGTTGATTCTTTTATGTCCCCCTTAGGCTAAGGCGGCATAAACACCCTCCCCACCCCCTGACTTCTTTTTCGTTGACCTTTCCATCTCACCTCTGTTTTGTTTCTAAAAGGAAATGAGTTTTAGTACAGGAGGTCAGTATGTTAGTTTAAAGCTGACTGTGAAATGAAGGGTAATGCTGGCTGGCATTGGTGTAGTGACACAGTCAGAAAACGTGGCGCTGCGGATGCAGCCTGGGATGGAGCGCCTGCCTCACATACACAGGGTCCTGGGAAGAGACAAAACCAGGAAATACACGAGCAGCTTTTCATCTGGAGTTAAGCTAACTCTCTTGGAAAGCTCCAATGTCTCTGTGTCTCAAGCAGTGGCTTTCTGTTGCTAGCATTCATAGAGTCTTACTAAATTGAGAATTTTTATGGCCCAGTATTTTTGAATCAGTGGGTCTAGGGTGGGACATGGGAATCTAAAAATGTCTGAGGTGAGTAGGTGGTGCTGTGTCTGTTCTTTCAAAAACACTAGGCTACGGGAGTGTTAGGTGCAGCCATGAATCTTCTGATGACAGAGTGCTCTGAAAAGTAAGCCACGAGTAGATTTCTTATTAGATTGGTAAACAAAACTTATACAAACTCGAGAGCTCTGTGGTGCCACTAGGTGATATCGTCCTGCACAGCGTCTCTGCACGCTCCATCCACCATTGGTCAACATGCTGTCAGGCAGCTCACAATTGTATGCAATCCTCAGAAAAAGGGCATCTCTGCCTGTCACTGCCCAACAGGTCTCATGGCTCTAAATAGACGAAGAAGCTGAATAGGCTAAAGCCGTGCCAACATCTTCATTCATGCAGCACTGAATTTACCATACCTCTGTCAGAAATTATGCAGGTGGCTTCATAGTCACTAAAATACATACGAATTTCATTGGCTGTAAATCAAGGATGTAAATTTTTTTCTTACTACTGAACTCATTTTATTCCAATACCTTATTTTGGCTTAGTATTTTGGTGCTTCAGTTCAACAGAGTGGATTTTCCTATCAAGTCAAGTTTAAAGCTCAGGGTTTCCATACAAAGTTTCAAGGGCTGGTATGAGAGCAATGCTGGCAGACGAGGGATAACAACTTCTTGATCTTGATTGGTCTTATGCTGCTCTCCAGGCCTGGAGAGATGGTTCAGTCCATAAGTTCTTAAGGACCTGAATTGAATCCCCAGAACCCCCTTAAAAGCTGGATGCAGTGTAACTTCAGTGTTGATGAGGTGGAGCCAGACAGATTCCCGGGGTGCATAGTCTAAGCAGCATAGCCTACTTGATGATCTTGGGGTATATAGGTATGGGTGTGTTGTTTATTTATGTCTGTGAACTTGTCTTGGTATGTAATGTATGTTTTTTTAGCACTTGTGGAATGGTAGGAAGATTGCAATTTTTTAAAAAATTATTTATTTATTATTATATCTATAATACTCTGGCTGCACGTACACCTGCATGTCAGAAGAGGGCATCAGATCACATTATAGATGGTTGGGAGCCACCATGTAGTTGCTGGGAATTGAACTCAGGACCTTTGGAGGAACAGTCAATGCCCTTAACCTCTGGGCCATCTCTCCAGCCCAAGATTGCAATATAAAAGACAGGGCAAATAGCAGAGGAGGAGGAGAGGAGGAAAAGAGTGACAGTTATCCACACATCCTTTTGTTCTTTCCTTAGCCTCACTGCCTACTTTGGCCTGCTTGACATCTGTGGCATGAAGAGTGGAGAGACAGTGCTGGTCAATGCAGCAGCAGGAGCAGTGGGCTCCGTTGTGGGGCAGATAGCTAAGCTCAAGGTAAGCGTCTTCCTCTAGCCACACCTCTGCTAGACCCACAGTGTGCACTGAGACTGCAGCTGTGACTGCTGAGGACTCTCTGGACTCACAGGGGGTTACAAGCAACCTGCTGGGACTTGTTTAGAAGTCAGAGGTTGACAAAGGGGAGCATGAGGAAAAGGGAATAGTAAAGATGAGCCGACCAGTGTTAACTGATAACGCTGCAGATATCAAGCCGGGAGTGGGCCCATCTAGACTACTGAGTAGTCAGCATTATTGTCTATTATTATTATTATTGTTGTGGTTGTTATTCTCTTGCTCAGTTTAATTGCCGTCCTTCACCATTGTCCCAGGAATTTTACAGAGGGACTTTAGGTCAGCCAAACCAGGAGTCATCACCCACATGGCTTCATTGCAAAGGCTATTGCACCAGGAAGAAATGAGCAATCAGCAAAGGGCGGTGGTGAAACAGTTATTTTTATAAACAGTATTTGTTTCCCTTAGCTTATTTCTTAACCCTGTTATCGCACAAATAATTGAGACTCTTTTGTAATACAAGGCTTCACAACACAATCTGAGCAGTTTAAGTCTGTTCTTAACCCTTTATGCTATTTTGTCGTAACTCCCAGCCAACATCCCAGCAATACTTGGACTTTGTAGCTTTCCTTTGCACTAGCTCCTTCCTTCTGATCTTCCTTGGACCTCTGAATCCCCTGCTTCCTCTCCTAACTCCTCCCCATACCTGGCTCGCCGAAGTCCAGCCCTATTTTCTCCCCTGCTCATCCATTGGCTGTAAGATGCTTTATTGATATAACAGGGGGACAACTGAAGAGCAGAGTTTACCCAACATTAGACAGGAAATCAGAATTTAAACTATACAATAACCTTATGCCTACATGGAGGGGCCATTGTTTGGGATGAGCTAGCTCCTGGAGTAGAATTGTAAGCAGAGAGTAGACTCTAATTTGGGCAGGTCTCTGCAGGAGGGCTGCAGACAGACGGTGAGTGTGCAGGAGAGCAGGCAGCTAAGACCTGGTTGGGATTCGGTTTCTCATAGTTGGGATGCTCTCAGGTGACCTAGCTAGGTGATGTAGCTTTGCCAAAGGCTTCTGTATAAGACTTAGGACATATTCTTATAGGACAACCTAAGTGGAGTAGAGTTGAATGTAGGACTGTATCTAACAGCCAAGAGCAGGTCTCTATTACTAATAGGAGCTTGAACACAAATGAGATTTTTAGAAAATATTTAGGTAAGCAAATACACAAGTGGGAAAAGAAGCTGAATCCTATAAATACTGTTTCAGCTTTTGCCATGCTTACATCCAGTGAGTTACATTTGTCTTCCAACATCATTCTAGCATCTGAAAAATAGTTTATACCTTTGGAATTGATTTAGTAGCTTTTGGGGTAAGGCAGGTAGTAAACCTAGGGTCAAGTACATGCTAAGCATAGGCTCTACCACTGAGATACACCCCAGTCTCTGATTTGATAACACTTAGAGAGAATTTTTCCTCTGTCTTTACATGTGAGTTTGATTTGAAGGTTTTGTTTTTTTTTCTTTTTCTGAACTCAGAATGTTTAGCTATATTCAGCATAAGCTAGATTTATAAAATTAATTAGAAGTATTTCCAATATTTAAATTGTGAATGTTTTATTAAAAATATGGAGACCTGGAGAGATGACTTCATGGGTAAAGGAGCTTGCTGTACCTACCTGATGTCCTGAGCTCGGTCTTAGGTGCAAGGAGAAGGGGGGAGTGAACTCCACAAAGTTGTCTCCTGACCTCCTTATCTGTGCTGTTGCACATATGTGCCCATAGTCATGAGCACACATACATGATTAATACTAAATATAAAAATTTAAAAGTGAGAGAGAGAGAGAGAGAGAGATATCACACAAATGATGTTCAGAGCCACAACACTGAGCCAGAGAGATGGCTCAATACTCAAGAACACTTGCTACTTTTTCCGGGGACCCAAGTTTAGTTCTCAGCACACACATGGTGACTCACAGCCACCAGTATATCCAGCTCTAGAGGATGCCCTCTTCTGGCCTTCCTAGGCACGTGGACAACACACACACACACACACACACACACACACACACACACACACCTAAAGCACAGCAACAACAAAGACGAACCTAGGTTAGGCTATATGGTTTTGGAGGAAATGAGGTGTTCTGCAGTGAAGAACCCAGGAAGTGAAGTGAGTAGGTTATTAAAATAGCAGGCCGCAGTGAACTGCAGACAAAACAGGCATGGATGGGATCTGCTAATGGTCAGGCCAGCTGTAGCTGGGTTCTAGGCTGCCTTAGGGACCAGTCTCATCCTCAGGGTCCATTGAGTTCCACGAGTATGAGGTGTAGTATGGTTTGGAGAGGAAATTTGTTCCCATATGTTGAAGGCTTCATCCCATTTCAGAGGTGGGACTTTTGTGAAGTGATTGGGTAGGGGGTGGAGGTGTTTCTGTCCTCATCAATGGAGTGAGCTACGGACAGATTCACGGTTTGAATAGCACTGATGGTAGATGGGACAAGCTAGACAAGGACTTAGTCAGAAGGAGCAAGTCACTAGAATTGTGTCTCTGAAGGTTGTTCTAGATGCCTCTAGTCTGTCTCTGTCTCTTCTCTTTTTTCTGGCTGCCGTAGTTGAGTGGCTTTCTTAAGGCCATGTCCTCTGGTGTGATAAACGCACTATGCATTGCAGAAACATGGAGCCAGGTGACTATGGGGTGAAATGTCCCAAACTGTGAGCCAAGATACATCCTTCCTCCTTTAAGTTGTTTTCTCAGGTGTTTGGTCCTAGAGTGGAGAGTGACTAGGACAAGGTGTGTTCTTGAGTAACCCGATTACGTAAGACCGGGAGAGCAGACTTGGGCCATGCTCCTGCTTTGTTAATGGTCCACACTATCTTGACCCCATGTAGGGCTGCAAAGTCGTTGGTTCAGCAGGGTCTGACGAAAAGGTTGCCTATCTTAAGAAGCTTGGATTCGATGCTGCCTTTAACTACAAGACGGTAAATTCGCTGGAAGAAGCTTTGAGAACAGCCTCTCCTGGTGGCTATGATTGCTATTTTGATAATGTAAGTGCGACCAGAGTTTATATGACTTACCAATAAAAAAAATTACATAAAGGAACATGTTTCCAAAGTTAAGACATGATGTACACACTGTGGGATTCATTCATTTAAACTGCATAGCCAGACACGGTAGCTATGTCTATTGTCCCAACACTCACAGTGCTGAGGCAGGAGGCTAGCAGGCTCAAAGCAAGCCTGCCCTTCATAGTGAGACTATATCCTCCGTATTGAGTAATGAATAACCAAGCAAACTGTATAATTTTAGGCTGAGGATATAACGCAGTAATAGGGCTGCTGTCTACCTTGTACACAGCCCTGCACTCCATCCCAGCTCTGCAGAAGAAGGGAAGTTAGAGTTCAGATCTTAACCATTTTCAGTAGCAAACTATCTACATCACCAGAGTTTTAGGATATTTATCATTCCCCAAAGAAATGTTAATCATCAGTCACCCTCCCATTTTTTTCCCCTCAAAAATGTATGCTTTTGTACTTAGCACAATGATCTCACGTCCGTCTATGTTGTCGTAGGTGTCAGTATTTTGTTCTTTTTAATGAGTGAATAGCATTTCACTGTATGGATATGCCACATCTTCCGTCTACTCATCAGCCCATAGCATCCAGCTTGTTACACTTTTTGACCGTTATATAATGCTACTCTCACAGTCATGTACAGCTTTTTGTTTAAATTTGTTTTCTTTTTTTCCTGGGTATTTACCTATGAGAAGAACTGCTAGGTCACATGGAAACTTCATGTTTACATTTTGAGAAACTGCCGAAGTAGTTTTGCTAAGTGACCGCACTGTCTTGCATTCCCACCAGTGGTCTCAAAGGGTTGGAATTTTTCCATAGCCTTAAGTCCACCTATAATCGCTGGTTTTCTTTCACCCTTCTTAGTCTGTTTAAAGTGGTATCAGTGTGGTTTTGACTTAAATCTCCTTGTGACAAATGGCACTGAAGATTGCTCATAGACATATGTGTATCATGTTTGGGGAAATGTGCACAGAATTTTTGCCTAGCTTTCTACTGGGTTATCTGTGTTCTTTTTTTTTTTTTTTCCCCCACTTCAACCTTATTTCTTTATTTTCATTTTATTTTATTTTACTTTTTAAGTTTCAGTTTATACAGATTACAACTCAATTGTTATCCCATCCCTTGTATCCTCCCATCCCTCCCTCCTTCCCGCTTTCACCCTACTCCCCTCGCCGTTATCCGAGTTCTTTATCCTATGCCAGTACGTGTCTCTTCATTGTAGTTAATTTTCATTATTTATGGGAGTTGTGTTCTATAAAGTCACCAGGAACACTGAACCATGGCTCCTCGGAGAAATGTCTACACACGAGCATTTCTCGTGTGGATGATAATCTGAAATCCCTCCCCGCCCCTCTTTTCGTAGCTTGTTTATTTTACAAAGGAGAAACGAGGCTCAGAAGTGTCACACTACGATGAAGTGTTATGTAACTTGCCCTTGAGCCCACAAACTTGACATCCCTTCTCCACTCCACCCTGCCCAGAGCCAGGGCTCCACCGTCCCCGTCCTAAGGTTGTCACTGTACGACAGGAAGGCAGAGCATCACCCTGCGTGTTCAGTCTCTGCTGGGAATGCCTGTGTCTGCAAATGACCTGGGTCCCGTTTGGAAGGCACGGGTGAATGTTAGCAAGTTCACAGACAGGGAGCCCTGTGTGTATGAAGATGGAGTGAATGCGCTTTCCACGGCCGTCTTCGTTCTCTGGGCCGTATCCTCAGAAACGCTGGCGTTTCGATTACTTCCGTGGTTGCTTGGGCATTTGCTGTGCTGTCTGAGACTGTTTCAGGGTCACTGATATCTTTTTTATTTTATTTTATTTTTGGTTTGTCGAGACAGGGTTTCTCTGTGTAGCCTTGGCTGTCCTGGACTTGCTCTGTAGACCAGGCTGGACTTGAACTCACAGCAATCCACCTGCCTCTGCCTCCCGAATGCTGGGATTAAAGGTGTGTGTTACCACTGCTGCCTGGCAGGGTCACTGATATTTACTTCTTTGCTTCTACTAAGAGTTTAAGGTGTTAGCTCTGATGTTCCTGTCCGTATCACATATCCATTTGTGTGTAAAGTTTAGGGAGAGCCATTTCTAATCTTTTCCACGTGGATAAGCAGTTCCTCACCAGCTGCTAAGACTCACGCATCCTCCTCCAGCCCTGGGCCCCCCACGGCCCCCATGAACTGTCTTGGCATTCATTCCTGTGGACAACCAACTGATAGTAAATGCACTGGTTTCCTTTGCACTGACCTGTATTTCTATTGTCATGTTGCTTTGATTGTGCTTTGCAGTATATTTTGAAATTTGAAAGTGGCTTTGTTCCTCAAATGCCTTTTGTGTATTTCCACATACTTGCAGATTATGTGATACTGAGACTTTTGGGTTATGCAGAAGATCCGAATATTTCACATATTAACTTTATGCTATATAAAGTATGTTCCTGAAGTCAAATGAAAATGTCCCTTTTTTTGCAAACTATCTCATGTGACTGAGGCTGGCCTTAGACTCCTGATATAACTGAGAATGACCTTAAAGCTCTGATCCTCCTGCCTCCACCTCCTGGAAAAGTCCATTTCTGATATAGCTTAGCTGCAATCATTACAACTGTTGCCCTGATTCAATTAATTTTGTTGATTCTTCTAAATGGACTCTTAAAAGTAATTTTGTTTTGTTCTGGTTTTGGTTGTCTACTTAGGTAGGTGGAGAGTTTTCAAACACTGTCATATCCCAGATGAAGACATTTGGAAGAATTGCCATCTGTGGCGCTATCTCTCAATACAACCGCACTGGTCCATGTCCTCCAGGTATTGGGCTCCTGCAGATGTGGGGGTGGGGGTGGGGCTGGACAAGGGATGACTCACAGATATGGGGAAAGGACGGGCTGGCTGCCATGCCTTCACAGGTGTGGGCCACGCTTTCTAGAGCAGCAAGATTATCTATTTGATGTGGCCTGACAGTTTTCCCTAAGTATGAGAGAGGCATGGCTGCTCCCGTCCTCCTGCTGCCCACACTCTTTCATGGGCCTCTTTTCTTCCTCTTGTGGTCTTCTTCCCTCCCTTCTTCACTCTCCTGTACTGAAATCACCCCCTCCTTCTCTTTACACCACCAGAGGTCCAAAAGCAGTATCAACCCAGAGCCCCATAAGCCCGCTTCTGGCCTCTGAGGGATCTTGTGTGACCCTCTTACAAGATGGCTGACTGACACAAAAGAAAGCCTAGTGTGATGACTCCTCACGTAGGGAGGTTCCTTGCTCTGTTATCAGGATAACAGATTTATCTGAGGTCACCAAGGAGAAAGAAGAAGAAAAAGGAATCTTTGTGTCTATCATCAGAATAAGGGTGACCGCAGAACTACTGGTTACTTCGTCTGTTCTGCACTTGACTGGTGTGAATAAAATCTCATAGCACAGGAAATTCCAGATTCACTTGGCACTCCTATCGATAGAGACAAACCCCTCAGCCATCTTCTTTTGCAATTAATGCTAAGATGGAAGCATGGGAAACTATCTGCCTGCCAACCAAAGAGCTCCGGGGTACACTTTCTTAACCTTAGTCTAAATAAGTACAACCAAATATTTCTGGACATAGTAATTCAATCTAGTCTTTGTATCAATTAATCTTTGGAATTTTAGTTACTCAGACAGATCTTAGAGATGGCAGCTGACCTTGTCTATTTTAGTCAGATGGGATCCTGCCTTGCTTCGGAGGCCCAGAAATTCTAGCACATTCCAGTTTCCGTAGAGCTTGGAGACAAGTCATTATTGCCACCAATTTATAGCCATATTTGCTTTGTTGCACTCCAAAAAAAAAAAAAAACAAAACAAAACAAAACAAAAAAGAAAGGAAGAAAGAAAGAAATCAACATTGCTGGGTACTATCTCAGTCTCTTTCAAGATGAGGAAATGAAAGTTTCAACCTTTGTGTATGTGTGAGGTGTGAGAGGTGTATGTGTGTTGGTGGGTACACATGTATGTGGGGGCGTGTGGAGACCAGAAGTCAACCTTGGGGCTCCTCCCCATTGCTCTCATCTTATTTTTTTGAGACTGTTATCTCTCACTGAAGCTGGAAGCCACCAATTCATCTAGGTGGCTGGCCAGTGGGTTCAAGGGATCCTTCTATCTGGAGTTACAGAGTCAAATCACCATGCTTGGCCTTTGCATGGGTGCTGGGGATCTGAACCAGTGTTCTCACGCCTGCACGGGATGCACTTTACTGACTCTGCCATCTCCCTAGCCCGGGTTGAACCTTTAACACAAAAGGAAATAAGGTTGCTATGAGCCTTTGAAGAAGCGCCATGCCGTGGAGGTGGTCTGACTGTGGCCTTCTTTCCGACTTAATGCATTCATTCTGGGATGTTCGCATATGTCACTCATCCTGTGCTAGTTTCTATTGGTTCAAGACAAGGCTTCATTTTCCTGACTACGAATGGTACTTTCTCCAAAGCAGTGAGTGGATGTCAGCCTGTAGGGACACCAGTTACTCAAGATGCCAAGGGTGCCTTGTTTCAGTTCCTCGCACTCTTCCATTTCTTTAGCATCTTCCGCTGGCTCTCGGGGAGTTGCTGACTCTTGGAGAGTTGTGAGTGCATCCTGCTCTCTCCCACTGCAGCCTTCTGTCTCACTGTTCTCCTTTTCACTATGGGATGTAAGATACTCATGGACTTTGGAGTTTGTGCTGTGGAAGTCTTTGGGGCCGCTATTCTCCCCACCACACAGTTAGCGGTGGTAGGCAGCAGCCCCGAGAGGATCAGAAGGGAGAGGAGGAAACAGAATTGGCATGGGTGGGGAGTGCTTGGAGTACCATGACAGTGACTGGTACCACCTGTTTCCCACTTTGGATACGTCCATGGACCCTGTCCCACAAATGCGCCCTCCTTTTCCAGGCCCACCCCCAGAGGTCGTTATCTATCAGCAACTCCGCATGGAGGGGTTCATCGTTACTCGCTGGCAGGGGGATGTCCGTCAGAAGGCTCTGACAGACTTGATGAATTGGGTCTCAGAGGTAAGGGGACTCCAACTACCCACCCGCTCCCACGGGGTCTTGCAACTCGTAACCTGCAATCTTTGAGCTCTTCCCTTTTTTTTTTATCTCCTGCATTGTTTCTCCTTGCCTGTTGCATCAGTGTTTTCAAATACAAATATTCATTTCTTGTCTGGGAATTGGGAGTGAAGACAGTGATGAAAACAGTGTGTCATGTGTATCCCAGGCTGATCTGTAAAGCCCATGCTATTCTTGTCTCAGGATCCTGAAGGCAGAGTTATGGGACATGTGCCACCATGCCCATAGCCTCTCCGAATTTCATTGCAATTCAGATGCATCTATTTCATGACAAAGTGCCTGGAGTGGTATTACACTCACCCCCTTCAGCCAGAGCTGTGTTCGTCAAGGTCACGGATATGCCTCTCACTGGGAAGTCTAAGGTGGATTCTTGGCATCACTTGGCTATGTGGAGTGTTTGCTGGACTGGCCCATCACATTCCCTCACTGCTTAGTCTTCTTGCTAAATGAAGTGGAGCTGTCTTAATGTTTTCCTAAGACATCTCTTTGCTTCCTGCCACCACCACCTACTCCCCAGCCCAATGCTGGGACTGAGTCCAAAGGTTTCACGTAATGCTAAGCAAACTTTCTTCCTCACCGAGAACCCTAGCTTTAGAAAAAATAAAAGTACACACTTTTTTCTCTTTCTTTCTTTCTTTCTTTCTTTCTTTCTTTCTTTCTTTCTTTCTTTCTTTCTTTCTTTCTTTCTTTTTTCGAGACAGGGTTTCTCTGTGTAACAGCCCTGGCTCTCCTGGATTCACTTTGTAGACCAGGCTGGCCTCGAACTTGCGAGGATCCATCTGCTTGCCTTTGCCTCCTGAGTGCTGGGATTAAAGGTGTGCACCACCACACCACACCCAACCTAAAAGCATACTTTTCATTTTAGCACAATTTCAGATTGACAAGAATTGGGAAGGCCATACAGGAGGAAGCTTCCGTATACCCTCATTTTATACCTTAATTTTCCTTACTATTAAAATATCCACTAGTAGCAGGACATGGTGGTGTGCACCTATAATCCCAGCACTCAGGGAGGCAGAGGCAAGTGGATCTCTGTGAGTTCGAGGCCAGCCTGGTCTATAGAGCGAAACACCAAAACAAACAAAAAAACAAAAAAACAAATACTCTTCTAGTATTTGCATTATCTTTCTAGGGGCTACCATCCCAAAGCACCACGAGGGGCTTAAACAGCAGAAACGTCTTTTCTTGAAGTTCTAGAGGCTGCTCATCTGAGACCCGAGGACCAGCATGCTCGCTTCTTCAGCGGCTGCCCCTCTTGCATCTTCTTGTGGTCTTCTCTGGGGATTTCTGTTTTACTCTCTAAAGGGGCCCCGGTTGTATTTGATTGCCGCATGCTCATATGATCTCGTTATACTTTAATTATGTCTTTCAAGGCCTTGTCTTAGGAGATGCTTACACCCTGAGGTACTGGGGCATTTAGAGCTTCAGCTAAGGAGTTTCAGTGGCGAGTGGGACATAGTTCAGCCCACAGCGGTGTTCATGCTGGGCTTTGAAGCATCACAGCAGGTTTTAGCTTTCTATCTTCGCAGGTCTCTGTCCTTTTAGGGGTAGGAACGAGCTGGGACTTTCAAGTCAGGCATTCAAATTCCACTTTTCTTACTTTTTGAGTGACCTCAAATACGTGGCATGGCTGTAAGTCTGTAAGTCAGCCATCACTGGACGATACTGTGAAAGAGTTATCAGGGAGCTTGGGTTTCTACATAAGACCCTTTTAACACAAAAACCCTAAAGTTGGGTGGAGTGGTGAAGGCCTGTAATCTAAGAAGGTGAAAGCACCAAGAGTTCTAGGCCAACCGAGATTACAATAGCTAAACCATGTCTTAACGGAACAAAACATCCTTGAACATGTAAAGCACGTGGGAAATCTTTGATTTGAACCTTTCTCTCCTCAGTCACTGGCAACAGGTAGAAGGAACCTGGGTTAGGAGAGGGAGCAAGGTGTGAAACCCCGTGGGAGTTACACTTCCTGAACAGGCTGTACCTCTTCAGGCCTTACTTGAAGTATAGTGTTTCCTGTCACTTGGCCTCTAGCTGTAAGGACAACAGCATCTGTTGAGAGTGCCTTTCTTTACTCATCTCTTCTGAGATCATTGCATTGTTAAACTCATCTGTGCAGTGTACTTAGGAATTGCTTAACTGTGCCTGTTTGGTACCACTTTTCCTGTTCTTACGCTGTGATGTGTTATATACGCTCTGTCCATAGACCTTGTCATCCATGGAAAAGAGGGCCTGCCTCTCAGACTTTCATGAGACTCTCTCATGGTGTATCTGATAAGTTCGCTGCTAGGATGAGAAGAGACTGTCATTTGGAAAATGAGACCAACCTATAATATTTGTTGTTTTGATACAGGGTAAAATCCAGTATCATGAATACATCCTTGAAGGATTTGAAAAGATGCCAGCAGCCTTCATGGGAATGTTGAAAGGAAAAAATTTGGGGAAGGCAATCGTGAAAGCATGAAAAAAGAAAAAGACACATGGATCTCCACTGGAAGATTAGTTTTTTTACCATTTACTACAGATGTATATTGCCTTATATAAGACATAACTGCAAGGAGTTTTGCCTATCTAATAAAATACACATATGCTTTTCTTCATCTGTGATAGAGAATAAAAATCTCATAACAAACAACAAGCGGGCGTGTCTCTGTCCACTTCAGCTCCTCCTAGGTGAATGCAAGAAATACTGCCTTTGGTGTGTGGTCTCATTTCATTTCTGTCGCTGTCCTGAAAGCAATTTAGAGGGGGAGAGGATGTGCATGATTTACACTTTCATGGCACAGTCTATTTTTTTTTTTAAAGGCAGACTAAATTCATCTTTATTTTAGGGCTCATTCATTGCACAGTTGCTGGGGAGGTAGCAGGAAAGTTGGCAACAAGTTGAATAGAAAAGCTCTTGTCAGCAGCCGTCCCAGGGACTAGCAGACCGATACAGGGGACAGAAGACGGCCAAGATGGCCTCTGAGGAGCTGGTGCCAAGACTTTGTTTGCTGGAGTCTCTCCCACTTGAGCCAATCAGCAAGCACAGTAAAAAGCTGTTTCATGATACGGGGTCTCCAGTTTTCACTTTGAGTGTGGTCTTGTCCACTCCTTGGCTTCTGCTGGCCACAAACTTCGGGAGAAGGGACCAGAGCTCTTGGGAGGCAGGCCTGATGACATGCTGTGCTGGCTGCCTAATCGCACATCAGGGCACGGCGCACTGGAGTGCACAGTCTCTAGCAGCACTGGGCACGGACCTCTGCATACTCCCAACTAGGTCACAGTCTGTCACTCAAAGACCTTGGGGAAGGAACTTGAAGATAGGCCTGTGTTGTATTCTGTCAACATTGCCTCTAGCCAGGGAACACCGTCTGGGCAGACAGCAGAAACTAGGGTGTTAGCTCGTGCAGTCTGGTGTTCACATCACATGCCCAGGAAATAGTCCCTCCCACAGTGGGCTTAGCCTCCTGCACCAATTAGTAATAAAGACTGTCTTCCACAGACCTGTCCACAGGCCAGCTCGACTGAAGAGACTTGGAACCCTAAGTAAAGTAATGGAACACAACGAAAAGGGATTTTTTTGGTGAGGGGGATGGGGAATGTTGAGACAGGATTTCACTGTGTAGCCCTGGCTGTCCTGGAACTTATTCTGTAGCCCAGGCTAGCCCCTGCCTCCCGAGTTCGGGATCAAAGGTGTGTGCCCCAACCGTGCAGCTGAAGAGGGCTTCTTGTCTCAGTGGAACTCTCAAACGCCTAAGTCTAAGGAGGGTGAGGAGACAGACCATTGGTGTGGGCAGGGGGCGTGGCCTGATGCAGGGTGGGGCCAAGCAGAGTGAATTTGGTATTTGAACAGGAGGGCCGGCGCAGTGTGAGGATTCCATGACGACAGAACGATGGGGAGGGGTAACCATACACACGGACAACCCAGTTAAAGAGTTCAGGCAGCCTACGCAGGGTGTCCCAGCAGGAGATACTATATGGTCCTTAGGAGGCTAAGAATAGTATCCACAGAAAAATGAAGGGCCTGGTATAGGCTGTTGGATCTCAGGCAGGTTGAAGAGGTGCCCGTGTATGACACAGCTCATGTGGAAGTCAGAGCCCGAGTAGAGCTACTGTGCGACTGCAGGGCTTAGTGGGGAGGGGGGTGTGTGAAGTGGGGGTGCAGCTGTTGGAGACAAGGCAAGGAAAACGGCAAATAGGAAACAATGTGACAGGTACAGGGCATCTTAGCTGGAGGGGAGTAAGGAGCACCCATGAGGGAGTGGTGGTGACACAGGATGGTTCCGTATAGGTTTGATCAAACAAGGAGATTAGAAGCTGGAGTTTCTGACTCTCAAATGAGGGTTTTATGAGCTGGGGAGATGCTCGTACTGGGTAAATTGCTTGAAGAACACATCTGGGGACTCAGCTTGGATCCCCAGAACCTACTGAAAAGCTAGGTGGGTGTGTTGATCCATGTGTAATTGCAGCTTGGAGGGGGTTGGAGGCCTGGAATCTCCACAGCAAGCTGGCTAGCCAGACTCAGCGTCTCTACATGCAATGACAACCCTCTCTCATTGCCTGAGATTGAACTGGGAGGGGCTAGTTCCTCCCCAAGGGAGGGGAAAAGCGATGCAATTCTATTTTAATAAAAATGTACGAAACTAGGACTCTAAAAACGTGTGAAAATTTGAAGCAAAAATAGACTTTTGACTTTAAAAGTCTCTGAAGTCCCCCCCACCCCCCCAAAAAACATTAAAAGTACCCTAGAACAGTATTCTGGGACATCCCTGTAGCGTCATGAAGCACCTTGTACCTAGGGATGACTAATGGCTCCAATTTGTTTCTAGCCTGTGGGGAGCTGAGGAAGGGCTGGTTGACTGTAGGGATGCAGGTGAAGTGTTGAATGTGGCACGCCTACGTCAAGGACCTCAGTGCCGCAGACCCCACTAGAGTGGCAAAGGTTTCCTGGTGAGGCGCAGAGGTACGGCAAAGCCTGCCCTCTGGTCCAGGTGTGGATGTTGGCAGTCTGTGCACATACAAGCGTGTATGAACTATTGACCGGTATATGCACACACTAGCAACTGCTGCTTCCTCCTCGCAGATGAGGGCCACCTACGACTGGTGGCCTAAGAGTCCTCCTACTGAGATGAGCTGTCTCCCCACCTCCACTGCACATAATGAACATGCTGAGGTTCTGCGGTGTCGTGGTAGCTGGTGCGCCAGCAGAGGGAGCATGGCCAGCTGACCCCAGCTTTTCTGTACCCACGTGTTCATTCTTCACGGCCTCACCTCCCCAGCAAGTGTTCAGGACAAGGTGTGCATGACACAGCACTAGGTCACGGCTTAAAAACTTTGGCCACTGCATTTCTCCCTTTTCTTGCCTCTTGGAACCTGGATGCCACATGACCAGAAGGGATGGCAGCAAAATATTCAGAGCAGCAAGATATATTGGGAGATCGGGCTGGGGAATCGCCCTCTACTGGGGCTTGCTGCCTTCTCTGGCTAACAGTGTTTTCTTTTCTATCTCTTTCTTTCTTTTCTTTTTTTCTTCAAGACAGTGTTTCTCTGTGTAGACCAGGCTGGCCTCGAACTCACAGAGATCCATTTGTCTGGCTAACATTTCTTTCTCCAACTCTACTGTTCAATTTGGTAACCAGTGGAGGCCACTAAGAACTGGAGATATGAACAGTAAGTCTTCAAAAAAAAGAAAAGAAAATTAAAAGCTAGGGCTGATGAGGTGGCTTAGCAGGTAAGGGGCCCTGACTCCAAGGCTGCCAACCTGAGTTTGATCTCTGGTCTGGGAGGCACATGGTAGAAGGAAAGAATCAATTCCCATAATTGTCTTCTGGCTTCCCCATACACGACACGACAGCTGTGTTCATGCACACACACACAAACAACAACAACAACAACGAAACAATCTGAAGATTAAAAACCAAAGCAAGAGGTATTCCGTATTAAATACAACTTTATTAGAACTATGGGTCACCTTAACTACTGCACCTCACACGACGCCGTTAAAATTGTAGAGAAGTGTGCGGGTTTTTTTTTTGTTTGTTTGTTTGTTTTTTAGTGGCACACAAATATCTCACCAACCTAGTCGGCAGGGACAAGCCAACCAATGACATTTGTCTCTGCATTGTCATAATTTATCATATCAACATATTATGCAGACAGCACAAGTTAGAGTGTTACACGTATAACTAATTCATAGCCATAAGTCAAAGTGCTTCTTACTGGAATTATGATTATTCTATACATAAAAATACATGAAAAAATATTTAAAGTTTAGTAAAGGCATTATTTCTAAGGCTGAATTCAGTGCGGACACCGAAGTCCGTACTGTAGGGGTCACATCAGGGAAAGAAGGGACTGAGAGAGGGTCCAATGCACATTTACTAAGGAGTGCCAGTTGCAATTTACAGCAGCAGCAACAGCAGCAGCAACAGCAGCAGCAGCAGCAGCAGCAGCAGCAGCAGCAGCAGCAACAGCAGCAGCAGCAACAGCAGCAGCAGCCAGTTCAAGTATTCAAGATAACACAGTAGGCAATACTGAAAACAATATTTTAGATCTACATCTCTCTTCTACAAAACCAGGAGCAAAATGGAATCTAAATTTCTAACCAAAATGCTTTAAATGATTTCAGACTGTAAGTGTGCCAGCCACACAGCAGCTTGATTCTTGCACATGCACAAACACGCAAATAGAACCATAGGTAGATGAAAGTAAACCCGAGTATTATAATCTACTCATAAAAACTTTGGAAAAAATGACAGGCTGAAAAATACCCATGAAAACGGAAAAACACCACATCATTTAACAATTCTGCTCAGTATAAACAGGAGCAAATTAAGTTATTTCTCACAGAATATATACATTTCTATTATCAAAAATCAGTTGACTCAAATTTTGAAAAATTTCAAGTATTTTTTTAGTTTTAGATGAACTGTGTAAGACATTGTCCAAGGAAAACTTTATGTCATCTCAAAGAACACTCAGGTTTACATAGAGAAGCCAATTTGTTGCCTCAAATCTCTTCTGATTTATTTAATTTTTTTCATCTGCTAGATAATTTCTGCTGAACAGAAAGATTAGCTTATTTCAAGAAGATAGGATTGTGGCTGAGTTAAAAGACCAGCTGGGTTGTCATTTTAAAGCAAAAGTGAGCTTTTTCCTCATTGCTTCATTACAGTGAACAGTTGACACTGAAAGTGTTCTTATTCGATTTTCTCAAGCAGGTTCCTAAGAGGAGCCAGGGACACACGCTCAGGTTCCTCAGTCCCCACGTGCAGATGACTCGTTTATGGAACCAGTGAGACAGAGGACATGTAATGATCTTGTGTTCTTTTATCATCACCACCTGGATGATGAGTTTAAGATTTCCTGCGCTAGAAAACCCAGCTGAAGATTTCCTTGAATGCCTGCACTATCATATGCCAAGTGAGATAAGCCAGATACAAGAGACACACATTGTGCTGTTGTTTGTGTGAGGGACTAACAAGAGCCAGAGGTGGAGGGGAAGTAGAACTGTGATGAGCAGAGGCTCTGGAGAGATTTAAAACAAAGAGCGAGGACTTTGTTGTAAAATAGAGCTGATTAAAATGCTTATCCCTAGAAACAAATAAAAATGCTAAGTAAAATCTTAAGAGGAAATTCTATGGGGAGTTATAAATTATAAATAAAAAACCTTTAGATGACCTGACAATCTAAAAATTGATTTAAGTATGTGGGTGCTAGGCCAGACTGAATGCCTTTCGTGCAATGTATTAGTTATTGATAAATATTTTTTGATAAATATTTTCAGTAGATTTTTGTAGTTTCCCTTTAGTATATAGTGATAGAAAGTTCATATTGGATAAGGGATTGTATGTAGATAAAGAACTTGTTATAATTCAACTATCCTGACTCAAAGGAGACATGTGAAAGGATGATGACGGCATTAGTCATCAGGGAAACGCAAATTAAAATCATATGAGGACGCCACTTCACCAGCGTGACTGAGATTTTTTTTAAAGATTGGCACGAACGTAAAGAAAATGGCCCATTCACACCCGCTGCCTGGAATTTAAAATGATGTATAGTCACACTGAAAAGCAACTTGGCAGTTTCCTAAAGAGTTACAACAAAACATTTACATGACCCAGAAACTCTACCTACAAATTCCTACCAAGAATAAGAATTAAAATTAATGTCTACACAGACTTACACATGAAATTCACAGTGTTGTTCCTATCAGCCAACCACCTAGAAAGAAAGAAGATACCGTCCGCTCACAGGTACAGGGATGAAGTTTCCATATGACAGGATATCACTTAGCAGCAAACGATGCTGAAAACGACATTGTAATAGTGAAGAATCATGTAGGCTATAACATGCATAAACTTAAAAACACGATGTTAATGGTGAATCAAAGACCAACATAAAGTGACTGGGAAAGGCCATTCTGTAAGTTAGTGGTACCTGGGTCAGGGATGAGAGTGGGAATATGTATAAATGGGTCTGTCCAGTAGGTACTTTTATTAGGGTGACATTCTGAAAAGTGGGTGATGGTAATGGATGCATACTTCAGTAAAACTGACAAAAGCTCACTGAATTGCATTCCTTGGTTTTTAAGCATAAATATTTTATATTTTAATGAAGTTATATTAAAAAAAAAAAAAAGCTTTGTTTCTAATCCCCAATTGAAATTGGGATAAAGACATCCTTTTGTGAAATCCTCTAGAACACCCTGGATCAGACCACTTCTCAAGTGGTGGTTTATGTACTTCATTAAACATTTCAATAAAATATATCATTTCAGAAAAACCCTTAAGCCCGTGTGAATTATTCTTATAAACCATGTTTCTCTGAAGCCAGGAATGTGTTTACTTGGTGCCTTTGGCAACAGCTATACTGACCAATCTGTCATAGGCAATGTCAAGATTCTTTTGGGCTTGGGGATGAGGAGGAGGCACCCAGAAGAACCCAAAAACCTTATACCCAGAAGTAGCATTTCATACGTCATTTCATCACATGAGCAAATATCCCTGAGTCAGCCTATAGACCCTTCCCACCTGTAAGACCAGAGTTCTGGTGTAGCTCTCTCTTCATGAGGAAGTGCCTCAAATTCCAACTTCAGGAAGTCATTTCTGTATCAAAATCAAGTCCCTCTGGAATCTAGTGACCTGAGACCCAAACTAACACATTCAAGGCCTTTAATTGCTTTTTCAGTTAGAAATTAAGATTCCCATCAACTACAACTTTCAGGGCTACCCCTCAATACCTGTCGACCCCAATTCTAGTGCAGTCTCATTTCACAAAAGAAAATATGAACTACAGCTTGCCTATGTGTTCTTTTCCAGAATTTGACTTGTTATCAGTGGGGTCCCTTGAGATTACTGTACATATTATCCAAACTGCAGGCTAACAAAATATCACATGCCTACAGTAAGAGAAACACGGCATTTAAGTGGCAACCATAAGTCAGGACCAGCTGAGCACTCCATGAGAAAAATAGGCTACTGTGGTTAGCTTTCACATATTTTAGACTATCTCTACTTTCCTTAAAACATGAAATTCCTTATTTCCAAGGAGTGGGAGCTTTGTCTGAACACGGTACAACATCCTATAAACCAACTAAGACAGGTCTACAGCCCCAGTCTGATTCAGTCTAGCATCTTGGGACTGATGCCACACAGGGTTCTCACACTGTGGTGCAGAAGGCTGTGCTCATTGAAAGGCGATGACTCATCCCAAGTGGCTGCCGTTGGCTTCTCTCCTAGGACTGGTATTTTCATGACCGAGTTGGCTCAGGTTCAAGCTCTCTGGATTCTCAATCCATTGAGGGCAAAACTCAAAAGCTAAAGAGTTGGGGTGATTTGGGCAAACTTGAACATTACCTGAAAGCAAACTTCACTGAGCCTCCCTGACGTGTTCTGTTGATCACATTCTAGGATCCTATACCAAACAGTCCATTTTCTCACTAATGTAGAAGTCCACTCTCCTGTAAGGAAGTCTACCAGCTACAACAATTCCAACGAATATTCAAAGTATTTCTGTAGAATCAGAAGATCATATAAAAAGAAAACATAGAAACCATCAACGCCATCTCGTTACTGGTAAAGAAATGAAGACTCAGAAGGTCCAGATGACTTGTTTGGGGTGACCCAGGGGTTGGTTGGCAAACTGGGATAGAACCCAGGTTATGAGACACCGGTTCTATTCATTTCCAGTATACTGTACAACAGTGGGAGGGAAAGCAGAGAGAGGATTCCTTGAAGAAAAGTGCTTCTTGAACTTAAGTTTAGCTTTTCAGAATCACTTCACTTGCCAGGCTTTCATCACATCAACATAACTTTACCAAGTCTAATCAGAACTGGCCACCCTCAAGAAGGGGGAGTGAAGGGGAAGGTGTCTGGCCCTAGAAGTGAAGCCATTTAAGTTCAAGCTTATCAGCACTGTGGGTAGTTTGCATGTCGAGTGTAAAAGGGCACAGCCTGAACTAACCTTCCCTCCACTTACTACATTCCCAGAATCACTTTGTGCAGTGGTGTCTAAGACCGCCTGACCGACTTTTAGACTTCTTACCACACTTCTTACATTCATAGTGGACGCTCCTGGTGTGCGTTTTCACATGCTCAACGAGGATTGTGCTCCGAGTAAAGGTTGCTTCGCAATACTCACATTTGTAGGGCTTCTCTCCAGTATGGCTGCGGAGATGTAAATTGAGAGACGAGCTCTGTCTGAAGGTTTTCCCACACTCTTTACATTTGTATGGCTTCGCGCCCGTGTGACACCTCAGATGGCGTCCAAGGCGGGAATGAGTGGGGAAGGCTTTCTCACAGTGGGTACATTTGTAGGGTTTTTCTCCTGCATGGAGTCTTTGATGATACATGATAGTACTAAAAAGGCTAAAAGACAGTCCACAGTCCTTACACAAATACGGTTTCTCTCCAGTGTGGGTTCTCTGATGTCGGGTAAGGCAGGAGTTCTGCCTAAAGGCTTTCCCACACTCATCACACTTATAGGGCTTCTCGCCAGTGTGAATTCTCTGGTGTTTGGAAAGGGAGGAGCTGTGAGTGAAAGACTTCCCACACTCACCGCACTTATACGGTTTCTCTCCGGTGTGAATTCTCTGGTGTTGACAAAATGAAGAGTTGTCACTGAAGGGCCTCCCGCAGTGTTTGCACACATAGGGCTTTTCTCCAGTGTGACTCCTTCGATGCTTATCGATAGCTTGCAACCCGGCAAACTTTTTCCCACATTCATCACACCTGTAAGGCTTTTCTTTTGTGCCAGTTTTCTTACGTGGCTTGCGTGATGAACTAGCTCTGCGGGCTTTTCTACATTCAATACACACAGAGCGCTTTGCACTATAGCCAAAGGCTTTCCCGCACTTCCTGCACTTGCTGGATTCTTCAGTTTCAGGTTCCTTGTCGTTAGTTGAGGTTTCGTCTTGAAATAGGTTCTTCCGGCACTTTTCACATTGAGAGCTTTCACTGCCATACCAGGAGATTTGAGTGAAGGCTACCCCACACTTACTACACTTCTGGGTCTTACTCAACGAGCCAATTTTTGGATGTTTCTTACGTTCAGTATGAGATGAAGGGTGACGTGGGTCTTTTTCATTTCCGCTGCGTTTCCTTGACTTTTCTGCACTGTGCTCTTTGCGGTTCACAAGATCTGAGTGATAAGTGAAGGGTTTCTTGCCTTCCTTAGGCCTCTGAGACTTCTTCATTAAGGAGGCTCTCTGACGTTTGGCTGTGTCAGAAGCTTGTTTGAAATTCTTTCCCGAGGGAGTTTCTTGGGACTCAGACTCCTTACTCCCATGGCTGCTCCGCTTGCCCTGATCTTTCTTGGGTTTGCCATGTCGCTTTTGGAATTCTGTCTTCAAGCCATAACCATCATCACCGAAGCTGTATTCTACCATTTTCTCTAAAGTCAAATCTTCCATAAAAGCATGCAGTTCACTTCTAGCCTCGCCCTCTAAAAGAGATAACAAAGCAAGTGTTCCCCATCTGCAGCAAAGGAAACTGCTATATTTGGGACGGACATAGGAACACAGTAACGATTTTAAGAAATAGAGCCTAGAGAGTTACCACTTACAGCTGTATAAAACAGGCAAGAAAAAAAAGTGATATAGGAAAGAAAGATGAACACAGAGGTTAGGAAGAATCTTGTGGAGGACAAAAAGCTTGCGCTTTATGTGAGGAAACCTGCAAGTCTTCACGCTGTTTTCCAATTTCTGTACCAGGCTCAAACCTACTTATTTGCACCATGCCCAGACTTTACATGCTTCTCAAGTGGCCAGCCTCACAGTCAACACTGGATCTACACATCTACACTGACTCACTTGTCCGCACAACCCGATGAAGTACAGCCGGTACTTTATTATGTGGGTGTCACACTGGGTGCACAGTGGGGCAGAGCTTGCCCACAGTCACATGTATTGTGGGTGGTGAAGGCCACCATTTATTGTTCTATTAATCCTATTATTTGGGTATGAAAACCTAAAATGCAATGCCCCAGTGCATTTTAATAAATCTGACAGGATCAAAGGTTCAAACTTCTGTAATGAACATGAAGCTTTCTCCAAAACCATATATTCAACTTTTTGTTTGTTTTTATGAGACAGGGTTTCTCTGGGTAGCCTTGGCTGTGCTGGACTTGCTTTGTAGACCAGGCTGACCTTGAACTCACAGAGATCTGCCTGCCTCCGCTTCCCAAGTGCTGGGATTAAAGGCATGTGCCTTAACCATCTGACATATTTGTTGTGTTTTTCTTAGAACTTTGAATTCATTCATTAACTGGACTATGCAGTCTGGATTTCCCCTATTTATTTATTGTGTGTGTGTGTGTGTGTGTGTGTGTGTGTGTGTGTGTGTGTGTGTGTTGGAATGCACATGCCCCTGACCATATGCATGCAGAGGTCAGAGGAGGATGTTGGGTATCTTTTACTTTGTTTTGTTTTGTTTCTTGGCTTTTTAAAGACAGGGTTTCTTTGTGTAGCCTTGACTGTCCTGAACTCACTTTGTAGTCCAGGCTGGCCTCGAACTCACAGCGATCCACCTGCCTCTGCCTCCTGAGTGCTGGGATTAAAGGCGTGCGCCACTACGTTAGGCATGTTGGGTATCTTTTATAACCCTCCACTTTAAAAAAGAAGTGGTTCATTTGCTAACCAGAAGCTAGCTGTTTCAGCTAGTCTAGCTGGCCAAGCATTGCCTAAAATCTACCTGTGTCTGTCACAAGGCTGGGATTACAGACACAGAATCCATGCTTGGCCTTTTCAAGGGTCCTGGAGATCCTACCCTGGGTCTCCATGCTCGCATAACAAACACTTTACCCATTAACACCTCCCCAGCCCCTATCCTGGTCTTTAATCATAAGATCATGTAATCATCTTCCTAATTGTTTTAGTAGGCAATTATAAAACTCAAAACCCTATTATTCACAAGTTATATAAAGTTTTTCATATGGTTTAGAATGAAAATTTTAAGACGTATTATGATTTTTCTTTTTTCTTTCCAAGCTCATTGGTCATTTTTGAAAATCATATTTTCAAATCAGTTCCTTGATAACCTCTTCTATATAATTTATTGATTTTTTCTTATTGAATATTTATCAAATTATGTCCCTACAGTTCGAGGTATAGTTTAATGGTAGGCACTGGGCTCAGGTTCTGTATTGTAGGTGCATATTTGTGTTTGTGTGTGTTTAACTTTACGTAATATTTAAGGACTAATGCCTCAATACTCATCTCTGATTAGGGATCCTTACGTATCTATAGATTCAATTCATAGCAGTATTGTTGCTTTACATGTACAATCTCATAAACTAGTCTGAACTTTCTCATGTTCATTAGCCATTTACATTTTTGTCAGTTATCTGCTCAAGTAGTTTGCTCGTGATTTCTAAATTATGCACTGTTAGCTCATTATTAATTTGAGTAAATTAAATAATTATATCTATTAACTGTGCCTTTCACTTAATATAAATAGCTTTTAAACATGTACAGTATGGCAAAACAGTGCAAAAAACTATTTTGGGGATTAATTTCTAAATTGTTGCATAAGCATAATAAAACAATTGTTTTTTATTTATGTAATTATAATGAGATTAGCTCAGAGATTGACTAAAATAAATGCTTTAGAAAATGGATCAGAGAAAAACCAGCTTCACTCTTTTTTCTTTTTTTTTTTAAAGAAAGGTACTAATATATGTGATGGGATTTTAATAATTAAAACATATATTAAATATAATCACTTTAAATTTTAGGAGGATACAGAGGAATATAAAGAAAAAACATGAATCACTTGAAGGTTAACATAATAAAAAATAACATGTTAACATAAATGTTTTCCAGATGTTAAAAATCCATAAATATTTAACCTATGCAGTTAGCCATATGTGCACTTTACTCACACCAAAATTTGGGATTCTCATACATATTTACTGGTTGAATTCCCACTTACCTTTTAAGATTAATTCAAATGCTAATGAAGCTATTGCTCCTTTATACAGATGCTCCTCGACTTATGGCGGAGCTATGTCTTGGTATATCCATTGTAAGTTGAAAATACCCTAAATAAAAATGTATTCAACACCCCCAACATGCTCTGGAGCTTTTAAACACGATGTTTCATGATCATGATTCTGTTGAGGGATACAGCTGCCCAGCCCTGTAGAAGTGTGTCAGATCACACACTGCTGGTCCAGTATAGCTTCTATTAACTATGTATCAGTTTGCATCAAGAAAGTAAACAAATAATCCTAAAACAAACTATTGCGGGTCTAGTCTATATCCCTACACTCTCCCACAGCTCCTGTTATGTGCCATTGTTTGTTTGTTTGTTTGTTGGGGTTTTTGTTTTGTTTTTTGAGACAGGTTTTCTCTGTGTAGCCTTGGCTGTCCTAGACTCACTTTGTAGACCAGGCTGGCCTCGAACTCACAGAGATCCGCCTGCCCCTGCCTCCCACGTGCTGGGATTAATGGCGTGCGCCACCATTCCCGGCTTATGCGCCATTCTTATCGCCTGTGCTGTTACTAACACACTCGTTTTGATAAGTGTCCATAATAATGTGCTTCTCAGATTTCCTGTGGGGAGACTGCCTGCTGCATTCACATCAGGGCCACTGTCACACAGCCTCTCATTGTGATGGTGAAGTGCAGACAGGGGACCCCTCAGGTGACTGTGGCCCCAGGCCTGCTCTTTAGCCTTACCTAACTTTATGAACCATCTTCAGCCTAAGACAAGACCCTTCCTCCCCAACCTCGGCTCCTCCTCCTCCCTCAGAGGTCACACCCACGCACAGCAATTCCAACTCCCAGTTCCATTTTCCTTCACTCGAAATTTCTCCCAACAGATCTCCAGTCCTGAAAATACTTTTCAGAGGACCCAACTCAATAGTGCCCGCATTAAAAAGAGCATTCCGGGAAGGTGAAGGCTCAACTCTAAGCAGTCAACTTTATAGTCTAGCATTGGGCCCACCCAACATTTCAAAGGTTTTCCTGACTGGCCTGGTAAACACCGTCTTCGTTTGCTTCTTACCTTTTACCAACTCACCTGGTCTGGGGCCTTTTGAGATTTCTTTTTCCAGTACCCTTGGCAACTTAACCCACTTCAGATGGGAAATCAAGTCAAATTTGGAAACTGGAAAGCCTGCTCAGAGAAAAGGACAGAAAACGATTGCTCACACGTAGAACAGCGATGACCCAAGACTCATAACTACTTAGCCTGTTAAGGAAGATAAAGAGGCCGTCAAATGCAGAGGAGGAGAAATCCAAGGAGGAAGGAGCAGAAGACATGACACTGGGGACAACAAAATGATGCTCCACAGTTACAATGCAATGAAACAAAAATGTTTTTAGGAGGAAACATCACAGAAAGTATTTTTTTTTTAGGGTCCATTTTTAGGAATAGTCACGTTAGGCCCTGGATGCCCAGCAGATATCGTTAACATAGTTAAAGAATGTTAAAAACAGCTTCCAGATGAGACGACAGAGGATGGAGAGGTTTACCCACTTAGGTGCTAGATCATGGCAAGAGGATGTCTTTACCCAGAAATTCCAGGTTCCTTAAGGTTTCCAGTAGCATTTCCTTATACAGCTCCCTTTGAGACGGCTCCAGCATCTTCCACTCTCCTCTGCTAAAGTCCACAGACACGTCCTCAAATGTTACAGGCTCCTAGAAGGCCAAACACAGCATCTGTGCATTGTACTGGCTCCAATAGACCTTAAGGACTCAGAGAAGCAGTTAAGGTAGTCATCTCGGCGTAGCCCAAGCTGTCTGTGTGTGTCTGTGTTAGCCGGAAACTGAACCGGGGGCTGGTGCATGCTGGGTAAGTGCTCTGCCATGAGCTACAACCTCAACCTTCTTCTTATTTTTTGTTTTAAGAAAGTTCTCACTAAGTTGTTTAAGCAGGTTCTGGATTTGAGTCCCTCCTGCCTCAGCCTCCCAAGTAGGGATTATAGGATCTTGACCAGTCAGGCCTGGTAAATTTTTAATTCTAAAGAAATGGCTTGATTATTTCTATGTACATGATTGTTCTGCCTGCATATATGTATGTACGCTGCATGTGTGACTTGTGTTTCTAGAGACTAGGCGAGGGTGCTGAGTGTCCTGGGATTGGAGTGGAGGACAGTTGTAATCTGTCATGTAGATGCTGGGAACTGAACTGGGGCCCTTTGCAAGAACAGCCAGTGCTCTTAGCCGGTAAGCCATCTCTCCAGTCCAAGCTTGTACATTTTTTTTCCTAAAGCTTAAAAACAAGTTTTAGAGTATATACAACCATTGCAAGCAGCCCAGAACAAGGGCATCGAATAATTCTCACCTTTCCCACTTAAGAGTCTGGCACTAAGTACTGACCTACAAGACTTCCCTAAACTGTTAATACCGATCAAGTTAACTCTAACACAGTAATTTTTTAAGATTAAAAGGGAAATCATAGACAAGGGTACAGTTGACATTTCCCATCCTCAAATTTGTGGAACAGAAATTAACTACGGGCCACAGTCAAATACGTCATAGCAGCTGTGTTGTAGACTTCAGTCCCATGAAGTCGTGTAGTGTGGCTTGTTATTACTGAGAGGCTGCTTCTCTGCAGCCCAGGCTAGCCTCAGACTCACGCAGCACGCTCCTGCTAGGGCGCCTGTAGTGCTGGACTGCAGGTGTGTGCCACCACACCCAGCTGCTGCACGGCTCTGAGACAGACAACCAAAGCAGACCTGGTTCGGTCGTATGCTCATGCTTACATGTATGTCATGCTCGCAAACAGGTATGCTAACTCATGAGAGTCACTTTCTCTTTTTCCTTGGAGACTTGCTTGGAACCCACACTGGCTTCAAACCAGCCATCTTGATTCAGTTTTCTGAGCTGGGGAATTACAGGTGCATGCTATTACATGCGGCTTAAGTTCATTTCCGGTAGGCTAGCGTCCCTAGCATCCTCTGGGTCAGGGAGGTAGAACAGTGGTGTCTACAAGCATCTTGTCAATGTTTCACCATGTAGCCAAACACCAGCGCCCCGAGACTTCAAACAACAGAGATGTATTCTCTCCAATTTCCAGGGGCCAGAAATAGGAGACCAAAGAGCTGGCAGGATGTATTCTCTTGAACCTCTGGGGAGAACCCATTCTTTGCCTCCTTCATCTTCCAGTGGGGGGTGGCATTCCTTGACCGCCCGTGGCTGTGGTCCAGCCCCTCCGAATTTCTTCCCCTTCTGTAACATCATCATCCCTCTGTGTTCAGACTCTATACCTCTCTACTAAGGACTCCTGTGACAACTATTAGGGCCTACTCATAGAACCCACGATCAACTCATCTCTCCAATTTTATTTCATGATTATTGTTATTAATTATTTTGCTGCCCCTCCCCAAAAAAACAGGGCTTCTCTGTATAGCCCTGACTATCCTGGAACTCACTCTGTAGACCAGGATGACCTCGAACTCAGAAATCTGCCTGCCCCTGCCTCTGGAGTCCTGGGATCAAAGGTGTGTGTCACCACTGTCCAGCCATCTTTCTGATTTTAGTAGCACCAACTCTTCATCTTAAAACCCCTAGCTTGCCGGCTGTGGTGGCGCACGCCTTTAATCCCTGCACTCGGGAGGCAGAGGCAGGCCAGCCTGGTCTACAAAGTGAGTCCAGGACAGCCAAGGCTAACAGAGAAACCCTGTCTCAAAACAAACAAACAAACAAACAAAAAACCAAACACCAAAAACAGAAACAAACAAACAAACAAAAAAAAACCCAAAAACCAAAAACCCATAGCTTATCTACACTTTTAATGACTGATATTTCTTTATACAAATAATAGTCATAAGTTCCAGGGAGTAGGAAGCAGACATATTTCTAGAGCTCATTATTGTACTGGGACTTACTGATTTCATAACCAGTTGCTTTTCCAGCTACGGCATGAGTTCTGGTCTTACTCACTGCTTCCCAAGCTTTCCCAAATAGACAATAACACTGTCTGTAAATAATATACCTTTGTCTCTCAACACTTACATCAAATTTCTGTCTTACTTCACTTGGTTGACTGCTATGTTCATGAAATATTAATTTTTTGCTTACACCGTGAGCCCTGTTTATTTTAATCTCCTGGCTCTACCCTGATGGAGATGTTCTTGACCACATTGGGAAAATATAATTCTTTTTCTACCTTACTCATTTTTGTCAAGAGTAACTTCTGGGCTTTAGCAAATGCTCTCCCTCCGCCCACAAACATTTTGGGAGTGGTGCATTAAATATGTTACAGCCCACCTGTGGAGGTCAGAAGACAGCCCACTGGAGTTGGTTCTCTCCTTCTACTATACAGACCTGGGGGCCTGAAATTAGGTCATCAGACTCACCTGCAGGAGCCCTCACCCACGCACCTGCAGGAGCCGCCACCCACCCACCACCCCACTCGCTGTAAATGCTTTTGTTTAGCACCAGAATCATGTTATCGTCTGCCACTCCAGAAAAACAGTGAGGAAAGAGAGGCCTACAAGTTGTCTTGGTTGATTTCGTATCTTTATGCTCCTCATTTAAATAGCTCAGTTTCCACTGAAGAATGAAAACCAGTGAAAGGGAACTTACACGTGGCTCCGTACTTGGAGGGACAGCCACCATCTCGTCTTCTCCCAAATCCTCCTCTTTGCAAGCAGCAGACTCCTCAGTGCTAAGATCTGGGAAAGGGGGGAAAAATCAACCTGGTCTTTCAGCTCCATTCTTTGTCAGAATTCACAGCCCCCTCCTTGAGTTGGATTAATTTGCTAGAATGCCCCACAGAATTATTTGCCTATTTATAAAGGATACAAATAAACAGCCAGATAAAAAAGCTGCACAGGGCAAAGTCTGTAGGAAAAGATTCAGGGCTTCTGAACTTAGCTACAGCCTGCACAACCCAGATACAAGCTCCTTCCATACTCTCTCCATGGATAATCACTCTCCAGGAATGCCCACATGTCCATCTTCCTGTAAGACGGTTTCATCATGGAGACATGACTAATGACCTTCAGTGCCTCTCCTCTTTGGAGGTGGGGGCTGTGCTCCATCCCTCTATAGCTGCTTTGGAAATCACCCTTTATGGGTGGCTAGGTATGGGCATGCCAAATATCACCTCATTAAATTCAGGCATGGCTACAAGGGGCCTATGATAAATGACAGACAACTGTATTGCTTCCCAAGGGAGGTTTACTTTATACCTTAGGGGATACCTCAGCACCCCTCCTCCACCTACAACTCTCACCTTCCTTTTCTTCAAGTGTTTGGTTCAAGTCTTCTACTAGGGTCACTACCTCCACACTACTCTCAGGGTGCTGAGAATTCACCCACGTCCTCGTCTCTCCAGGCAGAACCCTCAGGAACTGCTCAAACACTAACAGCTCTAAGATTTGCTCTTTGGTATGAATGTCTGGTCTCAGCCACTGCTTGCAGAGCTCCCAGAGCTGAGTCAGGGTTTTTCTGGGTCCTTCTTCTTGTGAGTAACAAAACCACCTGAACTTCTGCCTGAGAGTCTCTAGGTCATCAGCATATCCCCTTGAGACACGTTCTTGGGCCCCAAGAGCGTCCACGCTGGGGGCCGTGCTTTGTTCACTTGAAGGCAAGGCTGAAGGGTCTGGGGAGGATGCTGTCATCATGTGTGAGGGCACGACAGCTTGCATTGTGTCACCAGCAGGAATCCAGTCCTCTTTAGACTATCTGGGTATTAGTGTGAGCTGCTAACAGGTACTATCTGTGCACGGCAAACTACCAAGGGCTCCAGGAATCCAGTTTGCAGTCTTGAAGGAACTGTCAAGAAGAAACAAAAGGTGTTAAATGAGTAAACAGATTGTTAATTCTGAAAACATTGGCTTTTTTCAACCCCCACACCATTACCTAGATACTCAGAGACTCAGAAAAGCTCTCTCTAGCCAACGGGCTTATTAAAAGGAGCATCTTTATAGAATAAAAACCCAAAGAGTTAAGTAAAGATAATGAAATATACTCGCAAGCAGAAAGTTACTTCAGACTTAATTCTACTCCGCACAAACAAAATGAATGGAAGATACACCTGGTTTCAAGTGATTCCATCACAAACCTATTTAACAGGTCTTGTCCTCTTTCAGCAAACACACATTTCAACTAAAAAAAAAAAAAACAAACCTGATTTCATATTTGACTATCAAATTTCTCTCCTCTCCTCTTAATTTTCATATAATAAATAACCAAGCTCAGACCCTCTACATCTTAAAATTTATTTTTAGATTTGTCTATTTTGTGTATGAGTGTTTTGTCTGCCTGTATGTATGTGCACCAAGTGTGTGCCTGGTGCCCACAGAGGGAAGCAAAAGGCATTTGGATCCCTGGAGCCGGACTTACAGAAGGTGTGGATGTCGGGAAATTGAACCTGGGTCCTCTGGAAGCACAACAGTGCTATCCACCTTGGAGACTTTTATGTACAGGCATCTTCAATCCATGCTGCAGCCAAAGGATTTCTCCTAATACTCAAAAGCCGATCCTGTCATGTCTCTGCTCAGAAACCCTCACTGGGTCCCCAAGACCAAGTTTTCAGTGCAGGGGACACACAGAAAAATCTGGAGAGTTGCCTACAAACCTCGTCAACTGACACTGCAGCCACATAGAAACGCCCCAATATCAATGCTCCCTACACTTGTTCCTTGGAATGTCACCTTCCTACTCTTACCAGTCCTTGACTCCTTCTTCAAAACAGAGCTCTTGGGGTTCAAGGGTGAAGAGCACTTGCCACTCTAGCAGAGGAACCAAGCTTGACAGTAATCCAGGTACCTACCTATGTCGCAGCCCACAACCATCTGCACCTCTAGTTTCAGGAATCCAAGACTCTTCTGACAAGCCGGCTGTGCAGACATACATGTAGGCAAAATACCCATAAACACAAAATAAATTTTGGGCTGGAGATACCACTGAGTGACAGAACACTTGCCTGTCGTGTGCAGGTCCTGGTTTCAATCCTCAGTAACGCCCAACACACACACACACACACCACCACCACCACCACCACCACTACCACCACCAGAAGGGGGGGAAACCCACAAAAAAACCTTAGCCCGGATTCTTTTCAATGACTCACCACCACCGTGTGAGTGAAGCTCCCTTTCATCTCCAAATATTCTTTTTGCAACACAGCCTGGCCTGTGCTGCCTGAATTCCTTCCTTCCATAAATGACTGGGCATTTACAGAGACGGGAATGGGCACTGTAGGGGCAGGCGTGTACAGACCGCTTACATCACGGAAATATGACCTGAGATGTACCACAATCCGGCAATACATAAGAGCCTCTTATTGCAATTAGCATTGCGTTAACCACACACCTCAGGTCCTGACAGACAGTAAGCATGATGTCATTTACTTCTTTGCTAAACATCAGGGGCCCACCATGTTACCTGGCGCCCCTTTGGGCACCCTGGGACTCCGCGGTGACTGAGACATGCGCAGCTGCTTCAATCGAGACTGTGAAAATGTGACGCAGGTAAAGGTTCTCAACTCCAGGAGGAAAAAAGCAGCGACAATTTGCCCCACAGGTGTCATCTGGCAAAGCCTGGAGACTCTCCAGCTTATTAGGACCAGGGGAGGAAGGATGATCTAGGGTTCTCAAAGATACAGCCAGGGACGCTGCAAAACATCTAATAAAAGGACCCCACACATACATACGCACACACCCACGCGAACAAACACACCACGGAATTATCTCGTTCAAGACACCAACGGTGGAGAAGTTTTCAAGCTCTGAACACAGGGAGGAATGGAATGGAATGGCGAGGTGCTGCAGAAGTGCACGCCCCCGCACTGGCAGCAGCAACGCAGCGCAGGGTCCGTGAAATGCTCTGGGTCCCAACCCGCCCAAGGTGTGTCCGCTCGGAGCCCGCAAGCGGCGCAGCTCCAAAACGAACGGCGGAAACGACCGATACCTGCACCAGCATCCGCAGCCAGCTGCACCGCAATAAGCCTTCAGAACCTTGTCCAGCAGCAGCTGCGCGCGCAAGCCCGCGGGAGCCACTGCGCCTGCGCAGAGGCTACAAACTACGATTCCCGGGGTCCGCTGGCTTCGTTTTCAGAAACTCCTGTGCTTTCTATAGGCTCCTATCTGGCCTGTTGCGCATGGTCGTTGAGAAGCAGTTGGGGGGCTCACTGCTAAATTATTGCTGCGCCAGAGGCTTAAGGGCCTAGAACCCGCTTAGATTTTTCAGACCTATAAGGCCCTGTATCCACGGTAACCTTAAATCTTCCTCAGCTTCCCCGATCACCACCATGCACTAGAATCCAAAGTGGAAAAACCCAGACGAAGCATTAGCGATGTGTTCAATACAAACCGCATGTAGGGGTTGGGGATTTAGCTCAGTGGTAGAGCGCTTTCCTAGCAAGCGCAAGGTCCTGGGTTCAGTCCTCAGCTCGTGGGGGGGGGGGGTGAGGGGGGGGGAGATAAAATAACAAACCACACGTAACGCTGCAGACAAGCTATTCCAACGCCATCCTTTGGTTTCCACACCACCAGTCACCATGGTCTTGAGGCAAAGCACCACCACACTTTGCTTGCACTGTTGCAATAGCTTCTTGGTCCTGCCCCCCCACCCCCCCCCCCGCATCCATCTCCTAGGCAGATTATAGTCTATAGGAAGCACTGCTCAAAACTCTAGTAACTTAGTTACCTGTTCTCTTACTTTGATAAAATACCCTGACCAAAGCAACTAGGGAGAAAAGAGATTTATTTCAGCTCACGGTTCAAGGGATGGTCCTCATGGCAGGGACGTCAAGGCAGCAGGAGCGTGAAGCAGCTGGTCACATCGTATCCCCAGGAAGGAAGTAAAGCGGAAGGTGGCTTCTCACGCCTTTAATCCCAGTACTTGGGAGGGAGAGGCAGGCAGATCTCTGAGTTCAAGGCCAGCCTGGTCTACAGAGTGAGTTCTAGGACAGCCAGGGCTACACAGAGAAACCCTATCTTGAAAAACAAACAAACAGCACACAACCAGGAAGCAGAGGGCAGGGGATGCATGTTGCTGCTCAGGTTCCTCTCTCTGTTAATACAGTCAAGGATCCCCAGCCCAGGAAATGGTGCCACCTGGTAGGTTTGCGGTGAAAGCCAAGAAAACTCATTTCAGAGACAGAAGCTTACGATGAAAACTTTATTTTCTGAGTTCAGGCGGCCCGTTCTGCATCTGAACCTTGTCAGGGAATGGAGACTGTACAACATTTTTAAAGGATGGGAACACGAAATGGGAAGGGTAGTACCATTGTCCAATCATGTTTTGACATAGGGGGTTGAGCCCGTTCCCGTGAATCAAGACAGGAGTAGGGCCCTGGCCTGGGAACATGGACTTGTTTGACCCCACCAGCAAGATGGAGAAGTTGTCCCTGAGGTGTCTGGACTCAGACAACTGTTTCTTTGTAACAGAAGCTGTTCAGCTATTGGGAAGTGCCCAACTCCCTTAGCTAGGCCCTGGGACCTTGAATTTAGTTTCTCCCTAAGATTAAATAGAGTTTGAAAACAAAATGGTAGTACTTAGAGAAGTTTCTTTCACTCATTCCCAACAGCACCCAGAGCAGGCAGCTCTTCCTATCTCAATTAAGGCAAGCAAGATCATTCCACATAGGCACACCCAAAGCTCCTACATGATCCTAGAGGTGGCTTAACTGACAGTAGAAGCCAGAGCCAAGACAATAGTATCAAGAGATGATGGTAGTGCGGGAGTGTGGAGATGCACAGCAGCCACCGATGGGCAGACCACAGTCCGTAAAGATGGCCGACCACACCAATGGCTATCTGTCTGTCTACTCAAGTCCATACAAGTGTAAAGTAGAGATGTAGCTCCTTTGAGAGAAGTTTCTAGTTTTTTTGAAACTAAGGTGACCTCTCTTAGCTCATAAAGTCCGGAAATGGGCAGAGGGTGCAGTTCAATGGTACTGAAGTTGCCAAAGAGTGTAAAGTGTAGTTCTGGGTTTGCTTAGATGGATGGTGGGGTGTTTAAAAGCAGGATCCATCCATCCAGCCCAAGTTTTTGCTTTGTTTTGATTTGATTTTTTGTTTGTTTGTTTGTTTCAGTTTGGTTTCAACTTATAGCAAAGTAGAATTGTTGTTCTTGTCTACATAACCTGGAAATTTAAATTCTCCTAACCAGAATCATATGGTATTTACTCTTTATAGATGGCTTCTTTTGTTCAATATTACATCTATGAGATTTGTCAAAATTGTCGCACATGGCTGGGAGGGCAGGGGGACAGGCATTTGAGTGTATTTGTTTGAAATGAAGAAGGTTCCAGCTTAGATGAGGGAGAGGAAGAGATGGCTGATAAAAGAAAAAAATGGGGCGGGGGGGGAAGCAGAGAGGGTAAAGGGGAAGGGAAATCAAATCTTAATAACCTAGGGGTTTATTCATTGCCATGCAAACCCCCAGCCTTACGCTTAGGTATTTACTCAGGAGAAATATAAACATCTAACTGCAAAAAGACCACATGGAAGTGTTGACGATGCCTTTCTAGTGATGTCAAAGGCTGAAGACAATTCAAGTGCCAGTACTAGTCTGCAGTCTTTCTTTTTCAAAGTTAGTGAATTGATTGACAGAATGATCGATCAATTGTGTGTACTAATGTACCCATGTTCTGTGGTGCATGTGATCAGAGGACAACTTTGAGGAGCCATTTCTTTCTTTCAAGTTTCAGGGATGAAACTTAGGTTCCTCAGTCTTGGTGACAAGTGCCTTTACCCACTAGGCTACCTCACTAGGCCCCGTGCTTGACTTTTCATCACTGAGACAAAAATACCAGCAGAAAATAAAGGAGGAAGGACTTGTTTCTGGTTGTGATTTCAGATATTTTAGTCCATAGTCAGTTGGCTCTGTTGCTTTAGGCCAGCTGGTCCCAACCTTCCAATAATGGTACTTTACACACCCATCAGGGGATTAATCCACAGATAAGGTCAGAGTCCCCAGGATCCAAACACTTCTCAAGAGAGCTACATGAGGCTTTTGAGGGCACTTTATAGTCAAGCTCATGCTGGGGAACAGATAAACTCTCATATTCACTCAGCAGTAAAAAGAAGTAGAGACTACAGATAAATGCAAATTTGACCGAACCCCAAAGGCCACATGTTAGGTGGCAGAAGCAAGACACAAAAAGGTACGCCCAATAAGATTCCATTTCTATCCAAAGACTAACCAGGCCTGACCCTGCTTAGCTTCTGAGATCAGATGTGATTGAGTGCATCCAGGGTGGTATGACTGTAGACAAGATTCCATTTCTAAAAAGACAAATGTAGAAACAGAAATCAGAGAGTGGTTGCCAGGGACTGGGAGGGGCAAGAAATGCTATGGTGATAGTCTTTGCATAATGGCCCAATGTTGTGGCTTGAGTGTGGTGGTGGGTGTGTGACTATCATCATCTGTCTGCATGTGTTTATCAAGTAGAAATATACACAGTAGATGTATGTGTAGCCAAAGTTTCCTTTTTAAATATTAAAAATTATTTACATATACATTTATATTATTATACATATACAAAATAAACTACATACAGTGAGAAGAACCACAAAACAACTAGGAATTATATTAATGCTACATTCATAGTGCTTTGGCTATTTGTATTTGGCAACCTTGAAGAAAATATCTTTCCTGTCGTGGTGAGTCTAAAATTCTGAATGCAAGTCAATATCTATCATATCTCATCTCTATAAACTTAAAACATCTATCTAGACCTAAACCATCTTAACCCCTAAACTTTGGCAACAAACTTGATCCTCAGTGTTGGTGTTGAGGTGGTGAGTACTTTGCAAGGTGGGGCCCAGTGGGGAGGTATTTCATCAAGTTAAACACTTATAACCGGGGAAACCACCCTCAGAAGGCATTAATGCTTGTCTGTGGACTGCATGCATTCCCAAAGTAGTGGGCTGTTAAATTGAGACCCTCTATACAACCCATGGTATAACTTGGCATATCAGAGGCTAAACAGATGTGCATGCCTGATCTCTGACTTCCAGCCTGTCAGCACAATAAAGTTATTTTCTTCCTAAGTATTCAGTTCCAGGTATTTTATCACAGCAACAAAAAGGAAGCCAGGCAGTGGTGGCATACACCTTTAACCCAGCACTCTGGAGACAGAGTCAGGTGTATCTTTGAGCTTGAGGCCAGCCTGGTCTATAGAACAAGTTCCAGGACAGCCAAGGAGACACACAGAAACCCTCTCTTGAAAAAAACAAAACAAACAAATACACTTGTTTTCATCCAAAGACTTAGGTGGAGCTATTCACAGCAGCTGTACTTGTAATGATAAAAAACAAAGTCTTTATAAAGTCCAGGAAATGGCGGATGGATAAACGACTGTATCTATGTTTCGTGCAATAAAATACTACTGGGCAAAGAAATGCAACACACTCTTGATACATGCTATGGCACGGATAAAAGAAGCTTCTAAGTCCAAGAAGTAAAAGACACAGTGCTGTGTGTCTGGCGGTCTAAGAACTTGGGAAGCTGACACAAGGTTCAAGGCCAGACCGAGGAACAAGGAAAGACTTTGTCTCAAACAAGCAAACAAACAAACAAACAAACAACTAGGGGCTGGGAATAAAATATTTGCTTAGCAATCCTGCAGCTCTTAGTGGTTCCCAGTGTCTCTGAGTGTCTGGGCTGATCCCACGAGTGGTCTCAGGGGTGCTATGCCTCTCCCCGGCATTATGGCACCCAGCTGAGGTTATCTCGGGCAAGCTCTGCCTTCCTTCCCCCCTCCCGGCCTGCATGGTGCCAAAATGGTGGTCATCTCAGGCTAGCTCCCTGTCCTGGTGATCATGTGAGGCTCACTTCTTACCCGGCCTGCCTGAGTGCCCCTACATGAGGGTTGTCTGTCTTGGGCTCACTCCCGCCAGGGGCTTGGGCATAGACGCACTCTCTCTTCTATCTGTCACCTTCTGAGGCACATGTGACGTGCAGCTCCATCTGCAGCACCTCTCCTGGCAGAGAAAACTATTCTTTGAAGCCCTCAACCCATTTTCCCTGAGTCTCCTCAACTGCCACAAGCCAGAGTCAATTCCCACGCATTGACATACTCTCTCTTCTATCTGTCACCTTCTGAGGCACATGTGACATAACAGCCACACCCCCTCATTGGGTGGGCTCTGATTGATGTAGGGATGTGATTTTTCAGGAAGATTCACAGACAGGCTCTGACACAGCCATGTGGTTTTCTGTGTGCTGCTCTGACCTCCCAGACTAAGTTCCCATTTACTTTGCAGCCTGATTTTTTTTTTTTCTTTCCTGAAGATCTTCGCTTCTTCTCTACCCTCTCCTCTTACCCTGAGGCACGTCTACTAGATTTTTGAAGCTCTCTGGGTAGGAGGGGTGGATAGTAAATCCATGCTTAGGAGGCTGAGCACATTTAAAATGCATCCTCGCCTCTCCCTGTCCTCCAGACAGTTTCCTCTGTCTTCCCCAGGGTTTATCCGCTCTGACTTCTAAGCCAGAGTTCTTGAGAACAGGCTCTTTCTTGCCCCTGAGTCTCTTTATCCTATTTGTCTTTAAATTGTCTCTTGAATTTGTAACTGATCCCTCTGTCATTTTCATGTAGAAAATTGCGAAAGCTGCCGAAATAGTTGCCTTCTTTCTGTCCTTGCCTTCCTGTGAGCATCTAAATATATGCATACACTGATGATGGCAAGGCAGTGAACAATACTGGATATCAACAAAATGAATGTAAAAAATGAATCATTAACAGATTACTTCATTTCTATTGTGTCATAAAAGCAGCCATTGAGATTTTCCTGATATTGAGTATTTTTTCTTGCCAGTAAATTCTAGAAAAGCTTTTTTTTTTTTTTTTTAATCCAAAGAACATTGGAAAACAAAATGGTCAATTTACTTAAGTATATCATCATTTAGGGATTTTTTTTCTATGTTGAGGAAGAAACTCAGGGTCTAGCCCTGAGCTATTTCCAGACCACCCTAATTTAAAAAGAGAGTTGGGAGAGGAAAGAGGCACAGTTCTATAAATCTGACTGAAAGCCCAAGGGAGGACCCTAACACCCAGGAACTACAGGACTAGCTGCACTAAGGTGTCTAGGCCTCAGAGTCTCAGAAAACAGTATTTCCAGAGCTGCAGATAATAAATCAGAGGGACAGACAGGAAGAGAGAGAGAGAGAGAGAGAGAGAGAGAGAGAGAGAGAGAGAGAGAGAGAGAGAGAGAGAGAGAGAAGACAGACAGACAGACAGAGAGAGGCAGAGATAGAAACAGAGAGACAGAGAGAGTCAGAGACAGAGAGATGGGCAGTGGGGGGGGGCACGCCTCACTTTGCAGAGCATAGCTGGTTTTATTCAGCATTCATGACTTAAGGCAAAGCTGGCGCTGAAACAGTTCAGAATGCCCGACCTCACCACATGGGTGGGTTGTGTTTATAACCAAAGGAACGGAAGTGAGGTACAGACAGCCTACTTGGTCACAGCTTGTACCTATCTACAGACAAGGTTTGACTAGTTTATCACTTGTGGTTGGCTGGGACTCAGCTATTCCTTGCCAGCATGTTGCAATCTGTTTGCACGTTAAGTTAGGTTACAGTTCATTTACTAAGAACTGTCCAAAGAGTCTGAAGGGCTCTTTAAGCCAAAGTTAGTTTGGCAGCTTTGAGCCACATTCTACAGTTCCACTCTGCTTATCTTAAGCACCTGCCTCGAATGTGCTTTTGATGCACATGGTGTGTTTGTTTTATTTATTTATTTATTTATTTATTTATTTTTTTTTTGGTTTTTCGAGACAGGGTCTCTCTGTGTAGCCTTGGCCATCCTGGACTCACTTCGTAGACCAGGCTGGCCTCGGACTCACAGCGATCCGCCTGCCTCTGCCTCCCGAGTGCTGGGATTAAAGGCGTGCGCCACCACGCCCGGCTTCACACATGGAGTGTTTACCATTGAGTTGCCCACAGGCGCCTCAAAGGAGGCTATTTTGGGCTTCTGATTGTAGAAAGTCACAGCATCCTATATCTGCTGTACAGCACATGATCAAGTGATCAAGTTTATTTCCTGTTGTGAGTGTCATAGGAAGAATTGCCCCTACCCTATGGTGTGGTACCCTATGCAGAGCCTCATTCCCATGCTGTTATGTCTCAGTTTGTTTAGTCCTTTTCTATTCACCAAATGACATATTATTTCCTTACAGTATGTTTATTCCACTTACAGGGCCGACTTATTCATATGTATATAATATCCTAGTTCTTCCAGGAAGATGTGTCAATTGTATTATAACGGGATGAAATTATCAACCTACTGTAGTCTATAGGATGACAGGTTTAATAGTGCTCATTAGGCCTGCCCACAGTAGGAGCCACTGGTTTTGATTCTTCACGTGGGGAAAAAAAGAATAAGCCAAGATAATACAAAGCAAAACATGTGTGAGTGGGAGTAAAAGTCTAATCTACGGAAGCAGGGGACAGAGAGTTCTGGAGTATTCCCTCTGAAAGAAGGACAGAACAAATAATGAGAGAAACCACTGTGTCTGCTGTTGCTGAGAATGTTTCAGGGCTTTGCGGGGGGGGGGGGGGGGGGGGGGCTGGGGCGCGGGGAGCTTCAGGACAGCCAGGTGGAAAGTGAAAGTGAGCTGGAACAATTGCAAACTGGTAGGAAGCAGCTGTGGCTCTGAGCAGGCGAATGAGGCAAACAGCATCGACCTAAGAAACTGCAGAAGAACCAAGAGTGGTAAGGCAGATGCTTGAGGTCACAGCACTCGGGAGTCTGAGGCAGGAGCAGCCTAAGTGTGAGGCCTGTCTGGGCTACATGGTGAGACTGTCTCAAAGCAGGGCCCCACACAAATAACGCTGCCAAACTGAAAAGTAGTTAGATCATTTAGGACTTTATTTAACATTCACTCTTATCGAAGGCTTTGGTATCAAAGTGACAATTACAGTGGTTTGAAGAGGAAAGACGGAAGAGTGAAGACGAGCTCAGGCGATGATGACAGTCAGAGACTGTAGAATCCATAAGAGGTTATATTTAGGGGGAGAAAATTAGTTTTGTTTTGTTTTTCGAGACAGAGTTTCTTTGTGTAACAGCTCTAGCTGTCCTGGAACTCGCTCTGTAGACCAGGCTGGCCTTGAATTCACAGAGACCCACCTGCCTCTGCCTCCCAAGTGCTGGGATTAAAGGCGTGAGCCACCACTGCCCATTTTAGGGGGAGAAAATTAGTGTGGAGAATGACTTTGAAGGAGAGTAGGCAGTGGTGGCACACGCCTTTAATCCCAGCACTTCGGAGGCAGAGGCAGGCGGATCTCTATAAATTCGAGGCCAGCCTGGTCTACAAAGAGAATTCTAGGACAGCTAGGACTACACAGAGAAACACTGTCTCACCCCCTCGGGGGTGGGTGGGATTTGGGACCCCAGCCCCTGGCCCACTCCCAGATGCTGACAGGTGAGCTGATTCCTCACGGCATACACGTCCACGCTGAGACAGGCCTTGGAACACTAGGCAGTCAACCTGGCTAAGATGTGAGCCACACTAAAGCTTTCCTTCCCGTGAGTTAACCTTATCTCAGGCTTTGTTCTGTGAATGGAGATTGACCAACACAAGCACCACGTTCCCATTTCTTTAATACTCAACTAAAGTAACAGTAAAGGACTTGTTACAGTATAAATTCACAAGGACGTGGGAAATGGAAAGGAAGTAACAGCAACACAATTCTGTGAGAAAAAAGGCAGATGGACGAATGGGTGGGAATTTAGCACATTCCAGAAAATTGATTTTTTTTTTTTTTACTTCAAGGAGCCTTACGAAGGGATGCTAAAGGCACAGGGATTGACGGCACTGAATAGATTCTTTGGGTAGTAAAGTTGAAAAATGGCCGTGGCACAATAAAGACATTTGATTGTAATTCTCCTAAAAACAAAACAGAAAATCCCCGGCCACAGACAGTTTTGCAGCTTGGTGACACACTGCTTACCGTGCACGGGCCTGGGATTCAATTCCCAACACCATAAAAAATAAAATAGATAAATGAAAACAGTGAGATTAAAGGAATGAATACATATATTACATACAGAGGCTCTTACAATTCCACAATATAGGCATGAACATGGCTGTTTCTCCCTCTGGTTTGCATGTATGTGTTCACATGTACGTGCATGAGTGCGCATGTGTATAGAGACTTAGGAGTCTACATGTGCCTTCCTCAGTCACTCTACCTTATTTTTCAAGGTGAGGTCTCTCATTGAACCTAGAACTCACTGGTGTGGCAATACTTGCTGGTTTGCAGCCCTAGTATCCTCCTGTGTCTGCTTCCCCAGTATCCTGGTAGCCTCTCCTCCCCCTTTTTGTGGGTGCTGGGGATTGAATTCAGGTCCTTATGCTTGCAAGGCAAGCCCTTTACCAGCTGATCTTTCTTCCTTGGCCCCATGACCTTTATGTTTTCTTTTGCAATGACAGAGCCTCACACACGGAAGGCAAGTGCTGTACCACAGAATGTTCTCCACCTAGCCCAAGGTTTACGTTTTATAACTCCCCACAGTCACCCAGTTCGTAAGTGGTTGGGGCGGTACTGAAATCCAGGCACTCTGGTGCCAAAGCCTGCTCTTGAAATCGCCATTCATGCTGCATCACAGAAATCATGACAGGAAATAGTCACGCAGGTTCTGTTTTATATATTCTCACAGTGATTTCAGATCACATGCACCTCCAATCCGTGGCAGCCAGTGGCAGCCAGTGGCGGTAAGAGCAGTTCTAGATGATTCTGGAGGTTAAGTCAATGATCAATATTAACCATCAAACTTATAAAATTGAACCTAGAGAATACGAACAAATGACCCATACCATTAACAAGCCACGGGTCTGAAGACGTAACAAAGGGCCTCCTGAGAAAGGAAAGCCCGTGACAGACTGCTTCATTGCTGTATACTAACAGACCTTTAAAGGACTAACACCTAAGCTTCTCGAATTATTCTGTCAAATAGAAAGTGAGGGAATGGCTTTAAGCTCTATGAAGCTAGTATTATCCCGATGCTCAAACCAGATAAGAGCACAACAACGAGCTAAAGAGCAGTTTTCTTGATGAACAGAGATGCTAAAATCCTTGCAAATCAAGTTCAACATCCTCCTGAAAACCATCATTGACTTTGGTTTCATGCTAGGGATGCAAGCATAGTTCAACATATGGCAGTCAGCAGATGTAATTTCATATCATGTAATAATGTGAATAGATACAACATGCCTTTGATGAAGTCTACATGCCTGAGGAATCTAGGAATGGAAGGATCATATTTCAACATAATAAAGTTCATGTATTCATATCGCAAACTATAGCCGTTATTACATAGAATGAAGAAAAACTGAGAGCAGGTTCTCTAAAATCAGGAGCAACATGAGAGTGTCTTTTCTCTCCATTCTTATCAGCATCATTTTTACATTCCTAGACAGAGCAATAAAGTGAGAGAAAAATGACAAAAGGATACAAATTGCAAATAATGAAAGAAAATTATCTCTTTTTGCAGACAATATGGTCGCATCTGTAAAAGACCATAACAGCTTCATGAGAAAGCTTTAGGTCTGATAAACACTGTAAAGTAACATAAACAAAATCATAAAAGCAGGACTTTTTCTATTCACCATTAATGAACATACCGAGAAAGAATTTGAGGGAAAAAAGTCCCATTCACAAGTGTCTTGAACAAATGAACACCTTAGTTAGTAATACACTTAACCAAGAATGTGAGAGACCTGTACAAAATAGGTTTAGAAGATGGAAAAGACTTCCCATGTTAATGGGTTGACAGAATATTGAGGAAATGATCCATATTACCAAAATGAATCTACAGATTTAATTCATTCCTTTTCCAAATTCCAATGACACAGAACTTGTAGAAGTAAGCCTAAAGTTTACATGGAAGCACAAAAGAGTCTGTGTGGCCAGAGCAATCACACACAAAATGGTCTTTGCTGGGGGTATTACAATACCTCATTTCAAATTATGCTAGAGTCATAGTATTAAAAACCACAGGAACTGGCACAAAAGCAGAAATGTAGATGAATGAAGTAGAGCCCAGACATTAACCCACACAGCTGGGCCATGGGTATTCTATGGAGGCACCAAAACCATATTTTAGGGGAAAAGACAGCATTTTTGGTAAATAGTGGTGGAGGAAAGACAGGATAACTACATGTGGAAGACTGACATCAGACCTTTTTCTCCCTGAACAAAAATCAGACAAAAATGGGTCAAAGACCTTAATGTAAAACACGAGACTTTGTAAGTTCTGCAGGAAAACATTTTAGGATATGGACATAGGCAACAACTTTTAAAATAGGACTCTAAAAACCCTCACAGATCATATCAAATCAAAGTTATTCACAGCATAAGATAAACCACTTATTAGAATGAATAGAATGGCACCCAGACAAAGAGGAATCTTCATTAGTTATCCATCTGACAGGAGATTAGTATTCAGGGCATATAAAGAACTGAAAAATATCAACAACCAAAAGAGCACATGATCTAGTCAGTAAATGCAGGAATAAAACGAACAGAGTTTTCCTAAGAAGTACCAATGTTAAGTAAAAATAAAGAAATTATTCAACATCTTGAGCTACTAGAAAAATGAAAAAAGCAGAAGCACCTGGAGCTTGTGCTTCCCTCAGTCAACAAGGCCATTGCCAAACTAAGATGCTCTGTCTGGTTATGCCGTGCCTTCCACATATCATGGTGCAGAAGTTCTCACGAAAGCAACCTCCAGACCTAAGAAATGGACTTCTTTTCTTTAAAAAAAAGAAAAGAAAACAAAAATTATTGTAGGCATAAGGTTACTGTGTAATTCAAATGCTGATTTCTGTATCCCCCATATCTGGTTGCAAGCCTTGTTCTGAGAATCTCCTGTCTCAGTGTTGTATAAAACTCTGCTCCTCAATCATCACCTGATATGTCAATAAAGCAGCTTATAGCTAATCGCTGAGCAAGGGAGAGAACAGGGATGGTCTTCCTGTCACCCAGGGGAAGAGGAGTTAGAAGAGGAAGTAGGAGATTAGGCTACAGGAGAGATGCAGGAGACATCAGGAGAAGGAGGTGGAGCATGAAAGCCACAGAGTGCAAGGATCTCTCAGGTGTATGCTGGAAGGAAACCAAATTTGCAAAGAAGGTTAAGATTAGAGTAATAAGTGCTCAGTTATCATGTTGTAAAGTATAATTAAACAAATATAAAAGATTCTCAATTATTTGTGTGATAGCTAGGTTAAGAGAGAAACAGAGGTTTCTCTTTCTCTTCTAGTCCCAGGCGCTATGGGAGCCGTGGGTTACAGTGCAGACATGGCCAAGTCCAAGAACCACACTACACACAACCAGTCCCGCAAATGGCACAGAAATGGCATCAAGAAACCCCGGTCACAAAGATACAAATCTCTTAAGGGGGTTGACCCCAAGCTCCTGAGGAACATGTGCTTTGCCAAGAAGCACAACAAGAAAGGCCTGAAGAAGATGCAGGCAAACAACGCAAAGGCAATGAGTGCCCGTGCAGAGGCTGTTAAAGCCCTTGTGAAGCCTAAGGCCAGTAAGCCCAAGATGCCAAAGGGCCCCAGCCGCAAGCTCAGCCGGCTTGCTTTCATCGCTCATCCCAAGCTTGGGAAGAAGATTCGAAGCTACATGAGCAAGGGTAGTAGGCTCTACCAACCACAGCCCAAGGTTCAAACCAAGGCAAAAGCCGCAGCTAAGGCCCAGGCTGCAGCCCCAGCTCAGGCTCCCAAAGCTGCCCAGGCCCCTGTGAAGGCCCCATAGAAAAGGCTTCTGCCAATGTGAAGACAGATGGACTGGTGTGACACACCCACCTACACACTATTTACAGATGATCAGTGTCCTATGCTGTTTTTACAAATAAACCTGAGACAAGCTCAAAGGGAGGGAGGGAGGGACAGAGAGAGAGAGAGAGAGAGAGAGAGAGAGAGAGAGAGAGAGAGAGAGAGAGAGAGACTGAGAAAAAAGCTGTATAAAAATAACTTTAACAAATTATGTGGGAAAAAGAACCCTTATATACTGTCCGTGAGAATGTACAGTGTGTATTCACTAAGGAAATCAGTATGGAGATTCCTCAATAAGCTAAAAACATGTAAGTACTATGTGGTCCAGGGATATCTCTCCTGGGTATACACTGGAAGCCATCAAATCAGAATATGACAGAGTATTCACACCTGTATTGTGGCATTACTCATAATAGACAGATGAAAGAATTAGTATAAGTGTCCATCAGTGGATACGTAAGGAACATGTGGCATGCCTGTATACACAATGGAGTATTGTTCCGCCATACATATGGACAAATTTGCCATTTGGAGGAAAGCAAGTACAACTAGAAATCATCATACTAACTGAAATAATCCAGGACCAGGAGGACAAATGTTCCTTGCCTTCCTTCATGAAGACATGAAGGCAGACCGGGGACTGACTATCTGGGAAGAGGACCAGTTCAAGGGGGATGGGGAGGAGACTGAGCGATGAGCTGTGAATGTGATCAAGGTCCATCCACTACGGACGAGTATGGAAATGCCACAGCGAGACTGATTATTTTGTACAATTAATATAGGCTAGCAGAAATGGAAAAATAGAGGTTAATAGAAAAGAGAAAAAAAAAATTAACAGTTTCTTCTATCACAAAACCGGACCGAGATATTAAGTATATAAGCAGAGATTGAAGACAAATGTCACATTGGAATTCGAAATGTAAAAACTAGCAACAAATTACTATGTTCACCAAACCTAAAAATGCAGACATTCTAATGTTCTCTTCTTCCTGCTAGTACAAGCTGGAAGATTTAGTTTTTTTCTGGTCTAATTTTTTTTTTTTTTTTTTTTTTGCTAGTTCCTCGTTCTCTATGCTAAATCATGCCATAGCCATAGACACTGTTAGGCTCAATTTCCTTAACAATTATACTTTATTATTAACTTATTAAACGGAGTACCTCCCTTACAGCCCGACTGCCCTAAACAAGAGGGAAAGGAGATTAAGGAGAACAAGAATGAGACCTTCTGGGTATCAGTTCCTACGAACGATTCTCCTGGCGTAGTCAGCAGGATTTCAGCAGACTAGCAATTCCACCAAGGTTGCTGCTGGAACCTAGAGCAATCAGAGCACAGAGCCGATAAACAGCCAAACAATACCAAATCCCCCCAAAGCCCAGCCTCCTGTTTTGGGCTCTTTTATGTATCTCCTCTCAGAGTTTGTTCTAGGATATTTTTTTTTTCCAGCTGGCAACATCCAAGCAACCCCATGAAGTGGTTCTACTTCTAAGTGGATAAACATCACCTGCTCTCTCACAAGTCTGTTCCCCATCCCACACTTGGGATGAAAACAAAACGCGTTTATCTCCCCTATAGATACCTTCTTTTCCTCCTCCTTTTCTCTTCTTCCTCCTCCCCTTTGTCCTCCTTTTCCATTTTTTGTCTTTTTTCTCAGTGCTAGGACTTGAACTCAGAACTATGCACACACTACAGACTCAGCTCCTTCATGTTAGTTTGATTCATTTTTATTATTTGTCTTATTTTTAAATTTAATTTTATTACTTTAATGTGTATGGGCAATTTTTTTTTTTCCTGCGTGTATGTCCCTCACATGCATGCAATGCTCATGGATGCCAGTAGAGGGCGTCTGGCTCCCTGGCACTGGAGTTGCAGATGGTTGTGAGCCAACATGTGGATCTTGGGAATCTAACCAAGGTCATCTGGACAAGCAGACAGTGCTTTTAACCACTGAGCCAGCTCTCTAGCCCACTTTATGTTATTTCAACTTTAAAAAAATCTATGTGTAAGGCCGGGCGTGGTGGCGCACATCTTTAATCCCAGCACTTGGGAGGCAGAGGCAGGCGGATCGCTGTGAGTTCGAGGCCAGCCTGGTCTACAAAGTGAGTCCAGGACAGTCGAGGCTACACAGAGAAACCCTGTCTCGAAAAACCAAAAAAAAAAAAAAAAAAAAAAAAAAAAGTCTTTGTGTATAAGTGATTGTAGGGAACCATAAAGTTGGTTTGGCCTAGCTGACTTGAGAGGCATGTGTCATAGGTTTTTCAGGTTAGAGTCCACAGCTCCTGGGGCACAATGTGCCTTCCAGTCCCTGAGAAACTGATGCACTCCCTCAGGGAGTGAGCTGTTCAGGCCGCCTTGTGCTTCTCTGTGTTCCCTTAGTAGTCAAGGAAGCACGGCAGCTTGACAGGACAATTGGTTGTAGACACTAATCTTGGGTACCCTGCACAGCTTGCAAACGCCATTGTATCCTGGCAACTACAACTGTATTAATCCTGGCAATTGCCATCATATTCTGTTTCTGATAAAGGTATATAAAAAAATCTGATTGCTCTCAATAAAATTGCCACAGCCTCAGTCATGCTGTGGCCTGAGGCTGGTCTCATTCCTTGCAGCCATGTCAGGTGACTTTGGCCTGGTGTGGAAAAGTTTTGCCTTAATATATGTGAGTGTATTCTGTGTATATGTATCTTGTGTCTGTAGAGGCCGGAAGTGGGCTCTGGATTTCCTGTAACTGAAGTTTACAGATGGCTGTGAGCTGCCCTACAGGTGCTGGGAACCAACCCAAGTCCTCTACAGGAGTAGCAAGTGTTTTTAACCACTGAGCCAGCTCTCCGGCCCCACATAGTAGCCTCTCTGCATGTCACTGAGAATTCTGGGAGTCATCTTTACTGTCTTCATCCTCCTTTCCTAGTCTAACAATGGCCTTGACTTCTCAATCTGCCTTGTGCTCATAAAAGTCCCTTTAATTCTATCACTGCTGTCCTAATTCAAGGTCATTCTGTCTCTCCCTCTTGCTCTTTTTCTCTCTTGTTTACTGATTATTGAAACAGACTCTCACTAAGTCTACTTCCATTCATTTGCCCCCCTGCTTCGAATAATCTGTTTTGAACTCTTCAAACAATGTAATGGCTTTGATTATTTCAATATAATGCACTTTCGGTTATTTGGACTCCCTGATGCTCTCTGATGAAGGAAAAGGTTAAGTGAAGTACAAGGCAGACAGGCATAGAAAGGAACCAACAGAAACAGAAGTTTTATAAAGATCGGGGGAAACGAATCAAGGATGATGGAAGGAGGGAGCCATGAGGAATAGACATCAAGTGTCAGTAAGACTAAGCTGCCTTGAAACATCACTGAGCATGCTAGGCTAGGGTAAACTTTGAAAGTGACCGTGGTGAGCTTCATAAGGGTTAAAAGAAAAGGTCTGGACCCCAAAAGCAAGAGAGTAGACTGAGAGCTTCTCTTTACCCGAAGATGCTTAAAGGAAGAGGCCGCAGGCAGGATACCGAGGCATATAGACGGTTCAGAGCATTTTATGTGGAACAGTCACCACTTAGATTTGTGAGACCTAGTGCTAATCGTTTGTCTTAGTGAAGGTTCTCATTCTCTTTCCTAATGATCTAGGTCCCCTTCAATGGTGGACATGAGAGCCAAGCTAAGTGTGCCAACTCCTCTCTCTCAGGACTTTGATCAGTTCTGAAGAAACCAACTTTGTGTTGTTTGAATGCATTCAATTTCCTTAACAGCATGGGAGGAGAGTCAACAGAATGGCCTTTTAGATACACAATTTAGATGATTTTATTTTTATTTGTGTGTATGTATGTGTGTGTTTGTGTGACGTAGTATGTGCTATGTGTGTATGTGAGTCCCTGCACAGGCCAGAAGAGGGCATTGGATTTTCTGGGGCTAGTGTTACACGCACTTGAGGTGGGTACTGGGAATTGAACTTGGGTCCTTGGTAAGAGCAGCAAGGGCTTTTAACAGCTGAGCATCTCTCCAGCCTCAATAAACCAGTCTCATTCTGGATTTGCACATACCACACAAGGCTGGTAAATTCACTCACAATGCAGATGAGGAAATTCAGTTATTAAAAACAATTCCCCTGTAAGCCTTATAAACATTAAAGCCATAGCAATGCATGACTTTAAAATTTTAATATAGTCTTCCTTCTGAGAAGAATTCTTTTATTTCTTACTCTTTATAGTCACAGGGTGGAAATTTCCTCACCTCTTCTCTTTGCTGTTGAGAAATGTGAGGATCAGCAAAGGTTTCTCAAAGATTTAGGTCAACATGGTTGTTTTTGGTTTTGTTTTGTTTTGTTTTTGAGACAGGGTTTCTCTGTGTAGCCATAGCTGTCCTGAAATGTGCTCTGTAGACCAGGCTGGACTCGAACTCCCAGAGACCCGCTTGCCTCCGCCTCTTTGAGGGTTGGGACTAAAAGCACGCACCACCATCACAGGCTGTCAATGAGATTCATTACATCTTACTCAGAATCATTTCCATCTATGGTGTCTTTGCACTGGAACCGAGGTTGAATCAAAGGTTTGGCACTTATAATTATTATTACTACATTATATCTAAACTCGAAAGGTCACATCACTGATAGACCTTTGGGTTGCTATTCCCTTGTGGGAACTCCTTCCACTTCCTACCATTATACTGAGGCTGCCTGGTGTCTACTGTTCAAGCAATTCAGTTGTTTAATTTTCTTTTGTTCTTATGAACTACTCCCATACTTGTCCATTGCTTAGGCGAGCTGGTTTCTGAGGTTAGAACCGGAGAAATCCTAAGCAGAGCACTTAGTGCCTACTTGTACCCAGTGAGCAGGGGTGAAGAAGAGGCGGTGCTATTTATTCCTCTCTGAGGTCTGGTGTGGGCAACAAGATGCTGACTCTATACACCTGGAAGGACACAGAGCAAGCCTGAGAAGGAAGTCAGTTAAGCTCAGCTGGGAACATGTTGGGTATGACTGACCCACAGTAGGACGTCTAGGCAGAGATGTCCAGGTGGCTTAATAGAGAGAGCAGTTAAGACACTAAGTAAATGTGAAGACATGGGAATTGTACAGAAGGTAGCTAAGGAAATACTGATTTCTTTTCTTGTTTTCTTCCTTTCTTTTGTTTGTTTTTTGGCTTTTCGAGACAGGATTTCTCTCTGTAGCCTTGGTTGTCCTGGACTCACTTTGTAGACCAGGCTGGTCTTTAAATCACAGAAATTTGCCTCTGCCTCCCATTCCAAATGCTGGATTAAAGGTGTGCACCGCTACCAGGCTCTTGTCTCTTCTTGTGTTGGGAATTAAAGCCAGGACCTCACACAGGCTAAATGCGTTCTCTATCATCAAGCCAGGCTCCCAGCTCCCATAAGAGTAATTTCAAAGGAGTGACAGAGAGAGAAAGCAAGAAAGGTGAGTAGAACTGATAGGCACCAATTATAACCAGACTGTATTGGACCGACAGCTCCCAATAATAGCATGGTGACCCTTTACTAATTATTACAAAGTCTTAGTTTAGGCTTGTTCCCAACTAGCTCTTATCTATCTTAAATTACCCCAGTTATACTAATCTATGTTCTGTCATGTTGCCCGTTACCTCTCAATCTTAGCCTCGATACTTTATTATTCTGTCGACTCTCTCTGCCTCTGCCTCCTTCCCAGAGTCCTATCACTGCCAGAAGTCACGCCTTTCTCTCCTGCCTTTGGTATTGGCTGATCAACTCTTTATTAAACCAATCAGAAGGTGCTAGTGCTAGAGGGAGTGTTTATAATGGTTAACTTTTGGATCGATTCAGAGGGTTCAGGCTGTGGTTGGTTGGCTGGTTGGTTGGTCCTGTTGTCTTCTGACTTATGGTGAGGCAGGATTGTTATAGTTGGGGGCATGTGGTAGAGGAGACTGCTTATCTCATGGTGCCTGAGAAGTGAGTCTGAGTTGAGGGGCTGAACTCCCAGAATCTTCTTTGAGGGAATGTGACCAATGAACTAAGACCTCCCACTAAACCCTGCCTCTCAATGGTTTTCCATTCTCCTAATCATGTCAAGATGGAAGCAAGTCTTTATTTAACACATGGGCCCTACAGAAGGTGGCATTCCAAATGTGCACCATAGCAGTGACTGATATATAGATAAGGACCACAAAGTGCTGAGGAAACTTTTAGGGGAAGAGGTTAGGAAGAGGTCAAGTCAATGGCTCAAATGAGGTTGGAACTAAAACATGTCCACCAGGGAGGCAGACACATTTCGGTGGTAGATGGCTTATCTAGTATCTGCCAGCCCTGGATTTGAGCTCCTGCACCGGAAAGAATAAAGTTCCCACCAGGTCTGTAGCTCTTTTTCTTCAAGTGATGAGTTTCATGGGAGTCCAGCAGGCTGAGGGAAGAACAAAATGGCAGCTTGGCTATGAGAAAGGAAGCAGGAGGCTCAACTAAGTTGTGTTCCAAAGGATAGACAAGCAAGTCAGGGTACGCACAGTGAGGAAGATGCAGCTCTCTGGAACAAAGTTCTCTGGTGATCTGCTGAGCTGAAGGTGTCCTACCATAGTCTGGCATGGGTGTGAGGACAATTAACCTCCAGTTTGTGTTTATCCATTCTTTACATTGATTTTTTTCCCTAAGATTTTCCTTTTAAGGACAATATGTTTCATTTTGCAATGATGCTTCTCCAGCTTTACAACAAGTCATAGCACCCCCTCCCCCAGCTAAGTGTGGGTCACCCCCCTAGCTAAGTGTGGGTCACCCCCCTAGCTAAGTGTGCGTCACCCCCCCAGCTAAGTGTGAGTCACCCCCCCAGCTAAGTGTGAGTCACCCCCCTAGCTAAGTGTGGGTCACCCCCCAGCTAAGTGTGGATCACCCCCCCAGCTAAGTGTGGGTCACCCCCCCCAGCTAAGTGTGGGTTACTCCCCCAGCTAAGTGTGGATCACCCCCCAGCTAAGTGTGGGTCACCCCCCCCCAGCTAAGTGTGGGTCAATATTTCTAGAGTGAAATATACAAGAATGCCATCAAAGTGACAATTGGATATCAAATTAGGTAATAAGGAAGGGAATGCCTGTGACTGGGTATTCTTTCTCTCTCTCTCTCTCTCTCTCTCTCTCTCTCTCTCTCTCTGAGTGTGTGTGTGTGTGAGTGAGTGAGTGTGCAGGTGGAGGTGAAGATGGGTATGTAAATGTGCAAAAAAAATCCTACCATTCTCATTGGAAGATATTTCTTCAATATACAAATACATGATTGCATTAAGCTTGTTGGTATCATTGCTTGCAATAGGAAAAAGTATTAAGAACCTAAGCGCTTACCAGAAGGCATTTTTGTGTGTGTGTATGTGTGTGTGAAGGTGTAAGTGCACTGTTTGAATGCTGAGGCCAGAGCTCAGTGGCAGATGTCTTTCTCAATCATCCCCCACCTTATCTTTTTTGAGGTAGAGTCTCCCGCTGAATCTAGGGTTCATTGCTTTGGTAGATTAGCTGGCCAACAAATCCAGGCGACTTCCTGGTTCTGCCTACCCAGTGATGGAAATCATAGTCTCCAGCTGGGCTTCCGGCTCTTTGTGTAGGTGTGGGGACCGAACTCGGGTCCTCATGCTTGCAACAACAAGAGCTCAGCCACCTCCCCAGCTCCAAAAGGACAATTAAAAAAGGTTTTGTAATATACTTATCATGTAGATGTTTAAAAGACTAAATAGTTCTGTAGTGGGTAAGAATACAGGTTTGAGCTGGGCATGGTGGCACATGCCTATAATCCCAGCACTTGGGAGGCAAAGGCAGGCAGATCGCTGTGAGTTCGAGGCCAGCCTGTGCTACAAAGCGAATCCAGGACAGGCAAGCCTACACAGAGAAATCCTGTCTCGAAAAACCAAAAAAAAAAAAAAGAATACAGGTTTGAGCAGGTACAGTAGGACATGTAATCCCAGCCTGGAGGCCACAGTGAGTTCAGGGTCCTCCTGGGTTATGAAAATTTACCTCAAAACAAAAGTAACAGTAGCACGACAGAGCTGAGTTTGTAGCTCTGTAACATAGTGCTTTTGTAGCGATACCTAATCAGTCAGACTCTGAAGCAGGTGAGTAAAACAAAACAGATTTGGGGGAATGACAGCATAGTTCAATGATGGCAGCCTGATTAATATGCATCAGGCCTTGGGGGGCATACCCAACACAACACAACACGATACCATACAATACAACGCAACACGGTACAATACAATACAACGCAACACGATACAATACAACGCAACACGATACAACACAACACAACACGATATAATACAACCCAACACAACACAACAAGGTACAATACAATACAACACAACACGATACAATAGACTACAACACAACATGATACAACACAATACAACACAATACAGCACAATACGATACAATACAACACAACGCAACACGACCGAGTACAACCAGACAAAACCAAGCCAGAAAGCAGACTCTACTCCACCCTGTCTGGACTCAACTCTCCATTCCTTGTTTACTTTCTGGTTTGAGGTCCTGTGGCTGTATCTCCGAATCACCCCGCGCCATAAAAATCCCACTTTAAGAAGATTATGAGTCCAATACTCAATCTTATGGCATGAAGAATTAGAATTATATTAGCTATGATTAGTATCAGCGATACGGAAGGGATACTTGCGATGTATTATTTGGTGCAAAGACAACGCATAGTAGTATGTATATTAAGATAGCACTTTTTGGCTAAAACATGCAGGTGATTTGCGTGTATGGAGACTGGAATTTCTATATATGAAGAACTAAGCTGTTAATTATTTTTGTCTAAAGACTAAAGTTGCCTCACTCACTGCTCCTTACTCATATTTAGTTTTCATCTGGGATGGCTATGAAAGGATCCACTTGAAATTAAGGAAAGTCACTTTGCCTCGCCAGAGGTCGATGAGGGACTCAGGTCTCTTTAGCTTCCTTTTACTGGGTGTTCAGTACTGCTAACACTGAGGGAAGTGCTGGCACACGCTAGGCCTTTAATGTAAATGCTCTTTGATGTTTCCCCCTTTTAAATGATCAAAGCTGTCCTGACTGAACAACTTGCCATTTGACGGACAACTGTCAGACTCTCCTGAGGCCTTGGTCTGCTTTAACTAGGAAATACCAAGCAAGGGGCTCCTTTCAGGAGACTACAGCAGGAATGTTACCATGGTGGCCTGGCTGCTTTGAGTACTGCATGGAAACCGAGGAAATTCATCTGCAGTTCTGAGGGTCATTGGGATGCTAACTGCTCCAGAGGTCTCTCCTTCTTGTCATGTCTGTCCTAGGCAGGTCTTGGAGACTTTACTTTCATCACACCTCAGTGACATCCTGATGATGCTAATTATGTTGCTGCCATGCCTGCTTAGGCCGAGGGGAGCACGCTCCTTGGTGACTCATCCTAAAGCTCATAATCGACACACGCAAACCAGGCTTGTTATTGTTAAACATGTAACGCGGTGACTGGTGGAGTTAGAAGCTACTCCTGAACATGCCATACCCCTTTTCTGGCTGTATAAGTCATGGGGTATTTTTCAATCTCATGCAATTTTGAAGGCTCCTTTCTCATGTGCTATTTCTGTATATCATATTAGGCTCCAATAAAGGTCTCTCTTGAGTGGCCTTTGCTGTAGATAGAGAGGGCTGAACTTGTTGCATGTCGAGAAGTCAGAGTAGTGGGATGTTTCGCCCTAGCAGTAGCTCTGACAGAAGTGGTAGTAGTGGTGGCAGCAGTGGCAGCGGCAGCGGCAGCAATGGCGGCGGCAGCATCATCATCAGCAACAGCAGCAGCAGCAGCAGCTGAAGTGAAACAGTAGCTGGAAAGCCCCAGAGAGTATCCATGGCAGGAAACTATAGAGAGCAGAGCCTGAAGGTAAGAAACTGTGAAGAGCTGAGTCAGTGAAGTTGCAAGCCCTGATCCACGGAAGGCTTCCAGGGAGCTGAGAAGGGTTAGGAGCCAAAGGTCCCGATAATTGAAGTGTTTGCGCGTGAACACCAGCTGTGAGGTTCTGTACCTGGAGCAATAGTCTCTGACCTGAGTTCCTACAGTTCCCAGTGTCTGGCAAAGCAGTGTTGGAGCAGGAAGCCTCTGGCTTTGGAAGCTGTGGCTTGCTTTGGCTTGGGCACTTACCTATATAATATAAGCCACTGGGGTTTAAAGCTTAGAGTTACAGGCCTGAGGTCTCAGGGACTGGAGCTGTATGCCCCTGGGTGTAGACCTCTAATGCTCAAGACCTTAGAAACAGTGACACTAAGGGAGCTATTCTTACCACATTTTGTTTTGCTTTTGAGTTTTTATTTGTCATGGTGGTTTTTATTTCCTCAGAAGAGGAGATGAAAGCCATACCCGAGCTTTATGAATACATGGCTTGGGCTCAGCACAGAATGTTTTAATCTAATTATCCCTAGGCCTAGGCCTGGAAAATCCTAGCCTTCATACAATCTAATCTTCTACCAGCCCAGACCTTGAAAGCTTTAGTGTCCAGACTCCATCTGCTAACCTAGGCCTAGAATGCTTTCAACCTCTGAGACCTGCTGCATAAGCTCACGCTTGCTAGTTCTTTCTGAACTCTGGTTGGCTGGTTCAACTCAGCTAGCTGTTCTGGCTCAAAACTCCTCTCCAAGCTGACTGATTCACACTGGTTTCTCTTTACCTCTCACTTAATTGCTCTGCTTTGAAAAGTGCCTCTGAACTCCACAAACTCAAGTGCATGAACACAACTGCACTCAACCGAACTGCACTGAACTATAGTCTCATAAACGCTTTGTATTGTACTCTCCTTCTGTACTTAACTAGTTCTTCAAACTCTCTCTGTGCTGCTTTTAAGTAGCTTCTCTTTCCTGTTTGTTCTCGAGATAATTGGGCATATCCTATCACTGACTCCTTCTGTCAAACCTTTCCCTGATTTGCACCTTGTCTGTCCCTCGATTAGATGCCATTGTTTGGCATTAAAGGTGTGTTCATATTCCAGCCAGAGGGATTAAAGGTGTGAACTCCAGCTAGATCACACAGGGGTGTGATCCCTTGCCAGAGTAGCCATGCAGCTTGGTTAAAACTCCTCTACACTTATTCTTCTTTGATGTGTATGGGTGTTTGTCTGCACATGTATGTCTGTGTACCACATGGATATAGTGCCCACAGAGGTCAGAAGAAGGTGTCAGATCTTGTGAAACTTGAGTTACAGATGGTTGTTAAAGACCACATGGATCCTGGGAACTGAACAAGGTCCTCTGGGAGAGCAACCATGCTTTTAACCGTGGAGCCTTCTCTCCTACTCTTGCCACCCTTGAACATTCAGACAGATTAAAAAGACCCTCAGCCAGCCTTTCATGACACCTGGAGCATTTTAATACAGAACAGAAGTAAGAAAGTTTTGTTTTCTCTTTGGGGAGTAAAATGAAGGGATAGTGGTTCTGGGAAGGATAAAGAGACATTTCTATACTTTTGTATCATTTATAAACAGTTTGTTGCACACTCATTTTGAAAGAAATGCCGAACCAAAGAACAAGAATGTCTACTAAAAAAAGGACTGAGGCTCAGGACAGTAGCACAAATCTATAGTCAGTTTCAAGTCCCTAGAAGGCAGAGGTGGAATCAGGGAGCTAGGACATCAGTCTGGATAGCATGGTGAGACTGGTGAGGATGGGAGTCAGGGTGGGGAGAAGGTCAATAGACTATTAACTGTTGGTTTTAATTATCAGTAAGCCTAATAATTGTTTATTATCTAGCCTAGAATTATTATTACTTCAGTAAAATCCACCAGCAAGCAATCAAGACACAGATACCTGTTATATTTTAAAATAGTCTTAGTTAACTTGGGAGAGAGCAGGCATTAACCCTTTAACTACTTTCCACAGTGGGGCAGGTATGGGATCCCTGCCCCAATCCCATGTCATCTGCTTCTAATAATGTCTATCAAGCTACCTCCCATCCATAAGCCCATACACTTGCTAATATTCTTCATCTGGGCCGAATCTCCATCCACGCCGGCCATGTGCTTCTCTTCTAACCTATGATGGCTTTCTCCTCCCTCCTTCCTCCGTTTCTTCTCAGGATTCTTCCTGTCTTCCTAAGCCCAGAGAACATTAGCCACGCCTATCACTCTGCCCAGGTGGGACAGCTTTTTATTAATTAGCATCAAAATACACCAGACCATCCTCCAACAATTAACAAAAATGATTGTTGGTAATATAAAGTCCTTTGACTTAACACTGAGAAGTGTTTATGGGGGTTGAGAACATCCACCCAGAACCTTGGCCCCACCTGTGTTTGTCACAATGACAAGCGTCTGACCATTTAGAACGAGTGGAAATGTATTTGGCTCACAGTTTTGGAGGCTTGGCTCATGGTCTCACTTTGTTCCATTGCTTGGCTTGAGGTGAGGCTGGACAACATGGCAGGGAGTACATGGTGGAACACAGTATCTTTTCTTATGGCCAATGGGAAGCAGAGACAGCAGTGACAGGAAGAGACTGTTTGCAACAAGGTCCCAAAGGACACACCTCCAGTGACATACTTTTTCAGTTAGCCCCACCTCCTGCTTTTCCACTGGCAATGAAATTGTGAAAGCATTATTAACCTCAGGATCCATTTATTGCTCCAGAGTCCAGCAGCTGGCAAACTAAGGACCATGGAAGGAGCTTGTGGAGGACAGTCCATATGCAAGCCTTATCACTACCAACCAAGCTGTGCATGGGGTTGTACATGTGTGCAGAGGCACGGTCTTGAAACATCAACAAATCCTACGTTTCACATTTTTTTCTCTTGGGTGTGAGATGGCTGAGGTAGCTGAGCTAGGAGGAAGGACTCTTATTTTTATGATATTCCAAATCATTTACATTATGTAAATACAACGATAATTACAATGGTAGTGTACATTTCTTTGTACATGTAAAATAAACACAGGATGTAACATCGTGTTTGTTATCTCGTACTTGCCTAAGTTACATTCAGAACGGCATGTATTCAAATTTCAAGGCATTAACTAGGGCCCTATGGATTCCATTTTGGGGGAATATATGCATTTTCAATTCATTTAGCGTCTCGATTATTATTTTTTTAACAAAAAAAAAATGTATTTGATCTGGCACCTAATTTCGTACAGTGGAGAAATCATATAATCCCTTAATTTGAATTCCATAATCCAACTGCACACGACCACACAGCCTCGTGGACAAACTGAAGGCTTCAAGTTAATAGTCGGGATTTCCACTCAAGTCCTGTTACGGAAGAAGAATCTAAAAGCAAGTCTTGGTGGCTCAAACATCGTGGTTCCAGGTCCTCCCCTGGCTGGCAGGCCACTGCGGAGGCTGACGTTTGGGGGGGGGGGCATCTCCCGGGAGCAGGTCTCTCCCCCACCCACCCCGCCCCTAACCCCCACCCCCAAGCCCGTGCTCAAAGTTCGGGGCTGCTCGGAGGCCCGGCCTGAGTCAGCGCGGCGGCGGCCGAGAAGTTGGGCGCGAGGCGCAGGGCGGGGCTTCCTCCGCGGACTGGAGCCTAGCTCTACTTTTCCGAGTCCACGTCTGTCTCTTCCTCTGTCCCGGCGCGTGTTCTTCGAGCTCGGGCCAAGGCCGACCTGACAGCCGCAGACCATCAACACCGGAGCCGGGGCCACGCGCCTCGGTGTGTGTGTGTGTGTGTGAGTGTGTGTGCGTGTGTGAGTGTGTGTGTTGGGGAGAAGAACCTCTCCGCGGAGGCCACGGCAGCCCGGTCCGGCCGCGCACACAGGCTCCACGGGAGCCGCGGCGCGCGCGCCTGCTCTTCGGGCCCGGCCCGCCCTCCACCTCGTCGGTCGCGGCGCCCGAGCGGCGGCGGCAGCAGCATCTCGCGCTAAATGGAGACCGGCTCCGATTCAGGTCAGAGGCCGCGTGCGTGCGTGGCGGCTGAGGGATGAGGCGGAGGTGGGGGTGGCCGGCCGCCGCATCTCCTCTCCGCGCGGTGGTGGTGGGGGAAAGCTTGGCGGCGGCAGGTGGGCAGGACGCGGCGCGAGCGAGCGGGCGGGCAGGCGAGCCAGCGAGGGGCCGGCAGAGGGAGGGAGGGCGGGAGCTCGGGGAGGGGGGGGGCGGCAAGGATGGCTCAGCTCTTTCTAAATTTAAGAGCCGGCGAGAGAGGCGAGCTAGCCGGGCGCCGAGCCGCAGAGCCGCAGAGGAGCCGCGGCGCGGTCCCTCGGCCGCACGGGCAGCGGCGGTGGCGGCGCGGGGCTAAGGGAGCACCCGAGTCGCGAGCTCGCGAGGCGCGGCGAGAGCGACGCTCGCTGCGCTTGGCGGGGGGTGGGGGGGGGACGCAGGCGGCGGGCGGGCACTCGAGGGCGCAGCTCGGCCCCCCGTGCGAGACCCGAGGCGGCCCCCCGGGGCCCTGCGGCACGGCGCGACACGGCGCGGCGACGGCCACGAGCCGCTTCCCCCCCCTCCTTCGCCAGCCGCTCGCTCGCACGCCCGCCCCTCCCTTGCTCGCTCGCTCGCTCCCGGGTGCAACATGGCTGCGGCCGCCGCCTCCGCCTCCCAGGACGAGCTGAGTAAGTGCGGCGCCGAGCCGGCGGCGGCGGCGGCGGCAGCGGCAGCGGCGGCGAGCGGGACTCGGCTCCACGCAGGGCCGGGTCCGGCGGGACATTGGAGGCTCGTGTGTGTGTGGGGGGCGCGGGGCCGGGCGTGCGTGGGGCTGGGGCGCTAGGGCCTGGCGAGCGGGCAGGCGGGCGCTTGTAGGCCGCAGGTTTGCACTGTCACGTCGTGAAATTGAAACCGGAGCCCTGGGCAGAGCCACCTCTGCTCGAGATCCGCTCGGGCCGGGGGTGGGGGCGGTGGTTGAGGGGAGCCCCGGGGCCCCTGACTTGCTCCCCCCAGCTGGTGCTCGGCCTGTCGCCCCAGGTCGGACTGTGTCCACCCGTCCCGTCTGACCCCCAGCATGTCCCCTGATGCCGGCTGACGGGCGAGTTTCTGGAAATGGAGCTTTTGGGGAGAGGGAAAGGTGTCTAGGAATCGGCTGAAAGATCACGGATTGAAGACTCTCAGGTTGAGTCAGGAAAGACGGATAGGGTTGCTGTTAGTGGCAGAAAAAACAAAACAAAGCAAAAAAAAAAAAAAAAAAAAACAAACAACAAAACGCGGTGCGACAGAGCTGTCAGAAAGGACAGGCAGTCGTACCCCTCGCCAAGCGTTGCGATCTTAAAGGGATGAGAATCCAAGCTCGGTGGTCACTCTTAATTCCAGGCCGCCCAGCCTGCCACCAGTGGTCCACTCTATGCTTTGTGGGAAGTGTAGTTCCAGAGTGTTGTAGGCCTCTCTTGGGGGGTCATAAATATGTAGTTTCGTGGAATATGTCGAATAATTGATTGCGTTTTGAGTGGTACTTCAAATGCTTTAAGGAATTAAACGCACCTCACCCCCCAATGTTGCCCTTTGGTTAAAGACCGAAGAAGAAAGGTGTTATTTGTGGGGTGATGTATATTTTAAATGCGAGCATGGGTGAGGTGTTGTAAGCTTATGTTTGTGAAGCTTATGGTATTAAAAGCGTCTCAGTCGCCATGTGAAAGTAGTTAAACTTAATTTATGTGTCTTTGGTGCTTGGCAGTTGAAAGCTACTTTTATGAACGTGATCTCACTTTGCCCTCGTAACAACCTTGTGTGGCAGGTAGGTGGGAATTATCCTTGTTGTAAAAAGGAGGCAGGTTTAGAGGGATTAAGTTCCTTGCTGCTTTGACTCAGAACTGGTGGAGCAGGACTACGAGTTGCTTTTTTGGAAGCTGAAGTAAACATTTGGTGTGGCTCTGGGAGGAAGGGAGGACCAGGAGAGCCACACAAGGTCTCAGGGTATGGAGAGAGGTAATGTTGACTGCTTGCCTGCCAGTCCAGTGGAACTTTGGAAGAGACCAAGTCCTCAGTTTTATTTTTCAATCTTTTTACTGCGGTAAGGCACACATCACACAGTTTATCATCCTAACCATTTTTAAGTGTGCAGTTCATGTGCGTATACTCTGTTGTGCAATCACCACCACCATCAGGACTCTTCGTCTTGCAAAAGTGAAATTCTGTACCTGCTAAACAACTCCTCATAGCCCACTCTTCCTTGACTCCCCTGGCAGCCACTTTCCTGCGTTGTCTCCGCACAGCATGAGCTAACATGTATAAGTGACTTTACATGGTATTTGCCTTTTTGTGTATGCTTGCTTTATTTCATTTAGCATAGTGTCTTGAAAGTTGATCCTTGTGGTGACGTCTGCCATGGTTTTCTTTCTAAGACTGAATAATGCCCCCTTGCATGTAATACATTTTCGTATCCATTCGGCTCTCTATGGACAGGTTGCTTTCAAATTTCAGTTATCATGAATGCTGCTGTGGCCCTACTTTCAGTTCTTTTGGGAATATACCCTTAACTTTTGACCAAAAACTTGCTTTTTTTTTTTTTTTTTTTTTTGCGGGGCTAGGATTGAAGCCAAGGCCTTGCATATATGGGCATGTGCTCTACCATTAGTTACACTCCCAGTCTGCCGTTTATCTTTTTTTTAGTGGCCATTCCATTTTACGTCCCCACCAACATTGCATAAAGGGTTCTACTTCTCCATATTATTGCCAACGATTATTTTCTGTATTCTCACTAGTACCATCCTAACAGATGTCAGGTAGTCTGATTTTATATATATAATAAATGTGTGTATACTATATTTAAATTATATATAAACAGAAATAAAAATACATTTTAAAGTTGACATACCTCATGGGAGTTTGTGATTTTGTTGTAACACTAAGTACATTAAAATCTCAGTTACTGGTAGGAAAGACAATAAGAGGAAGGATTAGCATCTTGAAGTGTCTCAAGTGTTTATCTGCAGTATGTACCTGTTAAGATGCTGATGGAAATTCTGGTTAACGGATTTATTGGCATTAGCAGCAAATGCTAAAGTTAGGAACAGATAGTCCAATTCTAGCTGTTCTGTTTTTTCCCCCTTTGTCAAATTATCAAGGTAACCTATTGATTTAGCTTGTTTTTATGAAGAGAGATTAAAGACTTGGTATTTGGTACCTTAGAATAACTTGAGACCATATATATATATGTGCAGGCTAAGAAATTTCAAATGAGAATTTTGACACGGTGACATTTTCTGGCAATCCCTAGTGCTTGTAAAGCTGAAACCAGAGGAGCTCCAGTTTTAGGCCAGCCTGAAATATATAGCAAAGTATACATGTATACACTCACACTGAAGCATTTTTTTCTTTTTTTAAAGAATGGCTGTAATAAGAGGGGATAAATGGTAAAGGGGCCTTGCAGGTTCCAAGGAAAAAGGAGTTACTTATCTGAACACCTGGTAGTATTTTACTGTTTTTAAGATTGGTCTTGTTATGGTACACATGCTGGTCTCCAACTCTTGGGCACTAGTGATCCTCTTGCCTCAGCCTCCAGAGTGCTAGCACTAACTACAGGTTTTTACCACTGTATCTGGCTTACTTTTACTTCTGTATGATAATAGATGATAATAGAAGCATTCCTCTGGGTGGCAGCATTGTTGATTTACCCTACTATTTTATTAAAAATCTTAACATATAGAAAAACTGAAAGTGAATGTTTATATACTCAGCACCTAGATTGTACTTTTGGTGGGCTACTGTTGAGTGGCGTTAAGTCCTCCATCTTTCACACACATAGCCACTTCTAATTCTACTGTCAGGGTGCACTGCAGGATCTGATGAGCAGCGGAACTGACTTACCTACCACCGTCCTCCTTCCTTTATCCCTTCTCTTTCCCCTCCGTCCCCTGAGACAGGGCCTGGGTGTATAGCCCAAGTGTTGGATCGTTCTGCTGAGATCACAGGGATGCACTACTGTGTGCAGCCTTTTTGATTGGATAATATACCCCTGAACTCACAAGTCACCAAAAGATAGGAAGGCAAGAAAAACTTCAGTTTTGTTAGAATTTGAATATATATATATATCTTTGAATCCAGTGGCTAAACAGAATAGTAAAACTAATGTCTTTTGAGGAGTCTTCTGACTTCTTGGAATAACCCTATGAGTTTGGTGCTGTCAACCAAATGGTAAAGTTATCTTAGGACATAGTTAAGGCTTGACTTAGATTCTTTGATTTAAAAATTATGTCAGTGCTGCTCTGTCAGCTGTTAACTTTCCTACAATTACATGAAGAACAGTTATAGTTTCATTTTTTTTTTTTTTTTTTTTTGTATAGGGAGCACAATGAGGATAGGTATGCTGGGGAACGATTCTTCTCTGTGGCAGTGTTTTGCTGTTTGATGAACAGAATGTATTAGACTTTTGCATAGTATTTGAAAAAGCAGATTAATTAGTTCATATTGTTAAAAGTGTTTCTTAAATCTAGTTTGTAATTATGTTCATAGCCTGATTTTCTTTGTAGTTAGGCTCATATTTGCAATAGGAATTAAATTCAATGGAGGGCAAATGGCTAGTTTTTATTCTAACATCCTTTATTGGTTCATGGAAAAGCCAGCACTATAACTGTGTTTCAGTAGCTGGGAGAGGTGCTTCTGACAGAAGAAAGGATTCAAGAGTTGTTGCTTGGTCAGCTGCTTGGTGGTTTCAGGGTCTTGGCTCTGTAACTGTAAGGTGGCATTCAGACCTGATCCTTGTGGGTTATAGACAACGCTCGAGGAGACAGGGCTTAACCTTGAAGCTTATACTGTTCGGTTTGATCATCAGACATAGCCACGTGAAGCCTTAGTGGTGTCAGACAATCAACATTCAGCAGTCTTTGGAGAGGGGCTCTTTTTGAGGATGGTAATGTGGGAAGCTGGTAGGTAGTTGTGTAGTTGAACAATTATTTGTGTGTACTGAAATAGTCCTTTAAAGCTGATCGTTATAATGACAGACATAGACTGCTGAGCTGATCTTTGCAGAAAGGCTGTCAAGCCTGTATCATTACGTTTTGGTTACTTAAATAGGAAGTTAAGTTAAAATGGAAAGTGACAACAGGATTTCTCTCTCTGTTTCATTTTGTTTTCATATTTTACTTCTGCCCTATTTTTGAATTATTCTTTCAGTAAACAATAATTTTAATAAAGGCCAGTGTCATTAGTGGGTGTTGAGATACTGGTTTGTTCAGAAGATAGACGTTAGAACTGTAGGCAGTGCCAGTGTGCGCAGATGGTTTGATCCAGTGGTTGGTTTCTCCTTTCAGCCCTGGCCAAGTCTCTGCCTTGATGTTCGCTATCTTGTACTACATGTTTTATCCACATATTTTCCAATTCAGTAAGCAGACTTTTAAAATCGAGTGAGTAATTTATGGTCTTGTCCTCAGAGTGCTTTTAATTAGACACAGATTTATATGTCAATATAAATAGCTAGTGTGAAGCATGATATGAAAAATGTTTAATATTATGGATCTTTGGAAACCTTAAGGAATGAGTATAGCATTCTAGGATCTGAGGAATAATAGCTTAAATTGAGACATGGAAGCAGAATAATAATCATGCATTTAAAGAAAAGGCTAAGTAAATCATCTGAGACGAATGAAGATGTGTTTACTTATTGTAGCTGTGTAAAGACCTAGGAAAGGAAACAAGCTTGGCAGCCTGAGACTTGCTCTGTAGTGCCTTCGTCATTTGAGATCTAGAGCAAATTACTTTGCTGAGTTTTCTTTGTTTCTCATAAAATGGGTGATGGGAAGCAACACTCATGGTGTTAAGATTGTCACACATAGAAGTACTCTGTATAACAGTTAAGTTGCTCTAAATTTACTAACGTTTTTGGTGTAGGAAAAGACAAGAACAATAGGCAGATAGGATGGGCCATATTTAGAAATGCCAACGTAAAGAGTTTGAACTTTGTTCTGTAGACAGTGGAGAACCTAAAGGGGTGTTACACAACACGAGAAGTGTGTTTTATAAGGATAAGAGAGAAATAATTTTAAGAGTCCAGAGATCAAGAGCTTAAGACTTATCAGGAGGGATCACAATGGCTGAAGAAATGTAGGGTCTGAATTGAGACAGGGGAAGTGGATTTGTCAAGGACATAATATTAATATTGAAACCCTTAAGTATGTAGAAATGGTTGGGTTATTATTATGTAGATAAAGGTTATTGAAGAGAAGGATTCTAAGAATTTAACTGCAGACTGTGGGATAGAGAAATAGGGGAGAGAGTAGTTTTTAGGCAGACCTAGAGAATTGGAAATGAAGAAGAAACAAAAATAAGATTGTTTTCAACAAATAAATTAATGGATGATGGCGGCATCTTTATTGACTAGTTTAAGGAGAATGTTTTGATTGGTGGCTGGTGCCTCTGAAATTAGAGTCAAAGCTGGTTTCAAATTCATCGTGTTATCACTTTTTGGTTAATGTGTCCTTGAACACAAAACTGCCTATCTTTGGGCCTTGCTTTTCCTTTTCATAAAATGAGATCACAGCAAAACCAATTTATAGGATTCTGAGAATGCGAAAAGATGATGCATGACGCATGATAAAACTTGGTTGTATTTGGCACGTGGGTTGTACGTGTATGGAAAATTTGATTCTAAAGCTTTGAAGAAGTGGGGGTGATGATGGGATCATACGAATGGATGGCTTGTTCCAAACACAGCTCTGCAGCCTGTGAATATGTAGGGAGGGGTGAGAGGAAAAGATTCAGACAGACGAGCAGTGCTGGGAAAAGTCGTGGGCTACTAGAGTTATCGATACTAACTTCTGTTTTCCCGAGTTTAGAGTATGTAGCCCATGCTGATGGCAAACTCTTGATCCTCCTGCTTCAAGCTTCCTAAGTGCTTAAGCATTTATATTTCTCAGTTATATTACTGGTAACATGTGCACCGGCTAACATTCTTATAAGACTACTGTGTAACTGAGATACTCCTTTAATTTAATGCAAGGTTTTAATATGTTTATGATATACACATACTTATGATAAAATTTGTTGTATTGATATTGGAGTTTTAAATCTGTAGTCAGTTGTTATCTTCTGAAGCTTTATATAGGCTCAAACTCTGTTGGTGGACATACTCTTCTTCCCCAAATCTGGTAATCATTGTATTTTTCCTTATTTTGATTTGCAAAGGAGGGCAACAAAGATGCTAGCAAGAAATGAAAAGTGGTTATTTTTCTTAAAATGGTAGCTATGTGTACAAGTCTTAATTGTATTTTTTTTTTTGGTGTTCTAAATAATAGATTCTTTATACAATTGCATATGTACGAGTGGATGAACATACCATTGGTGATCCAGAGGATTTTTGTCAAGATTGGATAAACCATGTATCACATTGATTGTAGAGGTTAGTAGATTTAGTTCCTGAGGATATGTGCATTTTTATAGCAGCATTTAAAAATGCATAGATTATTAGGTAGCAATTTCCCCCTAAGATCTTCACTTTTTTCCCTTTTCCCTTTCCTAGTTACGTGAGAGAACTAGTGAAGGTCATGTGAGTTTGTATGTGCCTGATAGACCTATGTGGTGATAAATATAGAAAAATTAGCAAGAAAGAAGAAAAAGCTAGATAATTACTTAGCAGTGTGCATAGGCAGACACAATGGATGATAGTACAACTAATATTATCTACTGTACAAAAAGCATCTTACAGGTTCAGGAACATTATTATGGATTTAATTATTTTGTTTCTGAAAAGAGGTACAGTAGGAGGCATCTTCATGATAATTGGGTATTTCTGATTCTGCTACTTTGATGTGCACTGTGATTTTTTAAAAAAGTTGTTTTATTTTATTAGTGTTACACAAGAGTGTGATTCCAGTTTTTCTTTTTGATGCTACTGGATAGTTTTTTGAAACCCCATGAATTCAATATCCAGTGACTACTTGGGGATTATTAACATCAGTCCAAAAATGCATTGTGTGTCCATCTTCTACTATAACTCTTAGACTAATTTAATGATTATCTTATGACTTTTTAGTATGTATACTGCTAATTACAGAGTGTGATGCTAATTCATTTATGTGGGATTTTAAGGGATGCAAAGTTTTATAAACTGGAGTTCAACTTCAGAATACATTTTGGTTTATTTTTGCCACTTCTTATTTTTTTTTCCCTGTGGTATGTGGAGGAAGAAAAAAAAAATTGGGAGGTTGGAAGAATTATTTAGTAGAGCAATGAGGGCATTGCTTATTCTAGCCTAGTTTTTTTTTTTTTTTTGCAGGGGGTGGGAGGGGGTTGAGACAGGGTTTCTCTGTTTAGCCTTGGCTGTCCTGGACTCACTGTAGACCAGGCTGACCTCGAACTCACAGTGATCCACCAGCCTCTGCCTCCCAAGTGCTGTGATTAAAGGCGTACACTACCACACCCTTTTGTGATATACTGAAGACAAACAAGCCAAACCATAAATGCTAGGATTTAAATAGTGACTTTTTGGGCAGATATGGTTAGTGCATGCCTGAATCCCTGTACTCAGGAGGCAGATGCAGAAGCACCACAACTTTGAGGTCCAGGCCAGCTGGGCTGTGTGGGATACTGCCTCAATAAACAATAGACTATTATGCAATCTGAATTCTTAGTAGAATCTCCCTCAAATTGGCTTTCATAAGACAAAGTAATCCTTCTGCTCACCACCTTTCTGAAATTAATTTTGAACTGGTTGCCTGCTAGCTGCCAGCTCTGGAGGGGAAAGGCCTTTTTAGAGGCAGGAGTGCTTGTGAATCTGAGAGTGTTTGTGTGTTGTGAATCTGGCGCTTATTTGCATTTTGGAAATTGATGAAGATTCTTGTCAGATCATCTGATCCAACTGTCAAGCTGCCCTTAGGATCTCCTTGCTTTTCTCTATGTGTGAAGGGTAAGGATCTGAAGGCAGTAAGGAAACGATCTTGGTGGGGAGTGGAGGTGAGCAGGAAGAGGGAAGCCTTTTTATGAATCATATTGAGGTAGGGAGTTTAAAGTATTCTGGTATCTTGTGCAGAAGGCTAGGATTTTATAGGTACCAGGAAATAGATTCTTAACTTCACCTTGCTTAAGGAGTTGGCTACTACTTCTTGAGGATGAAAAGATCATGACTTTCCTGGGGAATGTGATAATGTCTATCCTCCCCCTCGTCCCCAACCCCAAATGTACCAGTGACAAATCAAAGAAACAATCTACTGAAATTTAGCTTGGTGAAATAAAAAAGGAATTTATTTAGGCTTCTTGCAGGAGCCTGGGTGAGGGGTTTCCTACAGGAAAGGTACCTGCTGGACTGCAAAGCCCTACCCCACTATGGGTGATAATTCATGAAAATTGAATTATCCTTGTTCATTAGCTTTGTGAGTCTTTTCCCCCTCTTTATGAAGGAATGTTTCAATTTGGAGGAAAGAATTATATAACAAGGACTTTCTTAATTGGGCATTTGTCTTGGCCCTGAGGACAGAGGGCTAACATGTTTGGATCACCTTAGTTCTGAGGGGCAGGTGTGCTAGCACTGCTGTGCAGGTAAGGACCAGGACAGGTCTTTTGTGCTGCCCTAGCTAGAGGAAGGCAGCTTTTGCAGAAACCAGGGTGAATTGTTTCTAGGATTAAATCATTTCCTTACTCCTTGCCGACTGACTGTATTTGTGCTTAATACTGGACAGCTTGGCATTAGCTTTTTAAAGGGTACATTTGCATTTAACTGAGTTCCTTTAAAAAAAGGCTGAAGTAGGGACAGACTTCTATTTTAAAATCTCAGGGATGAAGATGGGAGTTCTGATTTCTGCTATTATTTTCTGAAGAAAGTCCTGCCATCTTTACTTGGCTCCTGCCAAGTTATTGGATTGTTAGAATGGTATTTAGGAATCAGCAGATAGAGTGGACTTTGACAGCCAGTACTAGTTAGATTTATAGGAGAATAATCTAGATACCAGCCAGGTCTTCCGTATTATTTTCAGTTTTAGCCTCAAGCTAATCAAAGTGGGTTTCAGTGTTTGAAGATTTTCAGGCTCTTCTTTACAGTTCTACGTTGTCACTCTCAGTTGTATAATTTAGTTCTGTGTTTCTTAGCTTTTAGGTTCCCATTTCTGAAAATGCTGCATTGGTTTTGCACTTTTAGCTTGGGCTGAGAACCACCTAACTGTCTGCCATACACTCACTATTCTCCTTACTCCCAAACACTCCCCAGTAAAGTATCGATGCGGAGGTGAGTCCCAGGGCAGTGTTTGGAGCACTTGACTTTTTATGCTTTAACTGGTCCCCTTGTCATTTCCTTCTTTTTCTTTTTTCTTCTCTTTGCTTTTGCTGTAAAGACTGCTGTAACTCCCTTGATTTGTATCAGGAAAGCTTTGCCACACGTTGGGGAATCTTACTTTCTTGTCATGGTATTAAAAACCTGTCTCTTTTCCAACTGATCCTAATTTATAAATTACCACCAGTTTCCTCTTATTATAGATGTTAGATGCATAAACTTCTAAATAGCTTTTATGATATATAAAGAATTACTGTTCTCTGCATTCAACCAGTATTTGAGCATATACTTTCTGAAAGGAACTGAGTTAAGTGTTTGGATAAGAGACTTTGTTACAGGCTCTGAACTTGAGCTGGAAGAAGGTGGAGTGTGCAGTATGAGTGTGCAGGAGTGCAGGGTCAGATGGAGTGTGCAGTATGAGAGTGCAGGAGTGCAGGGTCAGATGGAGTGTGCAGTATGAGTGTGCAGTATGAGTGTGCAGGGTCAGATGGAGTGTGCAGGATGAGTGTGCAGGAGTGCAGGATCAGATGGAGTGTGCAGTATGAGTGTGCAGGAGTGCAGGGTCAGATGCAGTGTGCAGGATGAGTGTGCAGGGAGTTGCAGGGTCAGATGGAGTGTGCAGTATGAGTGTGCAGGAGTGCAGGGTCAGATGGAGTGTGCAGGATGAGTGTGCAGGAGTGCAGGGTCAGATGGAGTGTGCAGGATGAGTGTGCAGGAGTGCAGGGTCAGATGGAGTGTGCAGGATGAGTGTGCAGGAGTGCAGGGTCAGATGCAGTGTGCAGGATGAGTGTGCAGGAGTGCAGGGTCAGATGGAGTGTGCAGGATGAGTGTGCAGGAGTGCAGCGTCAGATGGAGTGTGCAGTATGAGTGTGCAGGAGTGCAGGGTCAGATGCAGTGTGCAGTATGAGTGTGCAGGAGTGCAGGGTCAGATGGAGTGTGCAGTATGAGTGTGCAGGAGTGCAGGGTCGGATGGAGTGTGCAGGATGATGTGCAGGAGTGCAGGGTCAGATGGAGTGTGCAGGATGAGTGTGCGAGTGAGTGCAGGGTCAGATGGAGTGTGCAGTAGATGGAGTGTGCAGGATGAGTGTGCAGGAGTGCAGGGTCAGATGGAGTGTGCAGGATGAGTGTGCAGGAGTGCAGGATCAGATGGAGTGTGCAGGATGAGTGTGCAGGAGTGCAGGGTCAGCTCTGCTCCAGGGAAGGGAAGACTGAGCAGTTACGTAATATGGAGCAAAAGATGATAATCATCAGAAGAAGTATAGAAAATGTAAGTGGCAGGCAGGTGTCGCTGTCAGGAGGGTGTTGAGGAACTGAGACATAGCTCTAGGGTGCTTCCTGTAGCTGCCTGCATTCAGAGGTTTTGAATTGACCACAGAAGAGAATTTCAGGAGTCAGTATGAAGCAGAATTGGAGTTCACCAAGAAGAGATTTTAGCAGTTTTAAGCATGGGGATTAATAGAAAGGTACTCAGTGAAAATATAAGATGACATAGTGTGGGTGTGGGCTATTCAACAGCGTTGCAATTAATGATCTTTGTAATAACAATATAAATGATTTTGGTGGGTCTTGAAGTTATATCTTATAAAGTTGTTAGGGGGCTTAAGTGTGATCATAGGATGGTTTCTGGTATACATGTGTTGAATAGCACATTCAGGGTGCTCCCTGAATTTTTATTTTTATTAAGATTTATTTATTACATACAGTGCTTTACCTGCATGTGTGCCTGCACATCAGAAGAGGGCAGCAGATCACATTACAGGTGGTTGTGAGCCACCATGTGGTTGCTGGGAATTGAACTCAGGATCTCTGGAAAAGCAGACAGTGCTCTTAACCTCTGAGTTGTTTCTCTAGCCTCAGCCCCAGAAATTTTAAGTCATTGTACTTTGTATCCCATCCAGAAAAGGCCTGTAGGGAGCCCGTAGGACCAGAATGAAAGTGGTATGTAAGTTGGGCCTCAAGTGAGATGGGTTTAGTTGTGTGTAGATGGAGGCGTGGTCTAGTGTATTTGGGAGAATATACCGTGTTGATTTACTTGATCAAAAGAACTGGATTGGGAAACACTGGATGTGGTGGCACACATCTTGATTCCGGTACTTGGGATGTGGAGGGAGAGATGTGGAGTTTGAGGACAGTGGGCTAGAGCAAGGATGTCTCAGAATGGTTGGGTTGGGAGAATTTATGATATGTGTGAGAAACAGCTGGGATTTGGACGGCTTTCGGGGAATGATGGCATGTATAGGTGACAATGTTCATTTAGGGTCGACTGGCCTACTCCTAGGAAGGACTTCCTTTCTGATCTTACATGACATTGGAAGCATTTTGTTTTTTAAATGTGTTTTTTTTTTTCTTGTTCAAGATCTTTATTTATATCTGGATCAAGTTGAAAGTTGGCTTAAGCCAAGATGGCACTTAGAGTGAGTCATTTCAGTTATGAAACTGAGATGGACCTTTAGGAAAGTCTTAAAATTGGAACTGAGATTGTTCAGATCTTCTTCCAGCTTTTCTGTGCCTTTGTGCCAGTCTTTGTTCAGTTCAGCTTCCTCTGATTTTCTGATCGATAAGGGTAGGTTCAAGAGTCAATAGCATATCTGCTAGTTCATGCATGTAGTTCAGCCAGTCAGAAGAGACAATTCTGAACACCTGGAGAAAGTTGCATCTGAGACTATCCTGATAGCTGGCACTGGCTGTGGTCAAGGTACAAGTTTATGCCGTATATAGTTCTCTCATATGATTTAGTGTCTTCGTTGCCTCAGTTCTCTGCTGAAGCCAAGCTATCATTTAGCATACTGGAAGGAACATTGTGATCAGAGATGAACTGCCACTTACTAGCTTTTTAATCTTGACCAGCATAGTTTTTGTAGATGTTTTCATCTCATCTATAAATTGGAGATACTTCTGTGTCTCATTTAGAAATGATTTCCAGTTTTAACTTTTCATCTATAAATGCAAATATCTGTATCATGTTTTTCATAGATCCAGAAGACCCCATGCTCATCTTACATATAAAAATTAAAAACAAGTAACTAATGCTGAGAAGAATATTTGCTAATTATTCTATTATATTTGGGCATATTTTTGTAGTAATTAAGCAGATAATTAAAAATATGTTTGTAGTCTCAGTTTCCTTAACAGTTACACTTTATTATGAACTTATTAAATGAACATACATCTCTTACAACCTTACTTACTACCCTAAACGAGGGAAAGGAGATTAAAGAAAACAAGAATGAAACCTGGGTATCAGTTCCTAGGAATGATTCTCTTTAGTCAGCTGGATTTCAGCAGATCACTAATTCCACCAAGTTTGCTGCTGGAACCTGGAGCAACCGGAACCCAGAGCCTCAGCTGGAGCCCAAAGCCTGCAGCGGTTCTCTCACGGACCGTCTTGAAGTGGAGCGATGATCAGCCAAACAATACCATGACCCCAAAACGCCCCCCTCCTGTTTTGGGCTCATACATATAATCTCTCAGAGTCTGTTCTAGGATGTTTTCCAGCTGGCAACAACCAAGCTCTCCCATGAAGTGGCTTGACTTCTAAGTGGATAAACATCACCTGCTCTCTCACAAGTCTGTTCCCCATCCCACACTTGGGATCAAAATAAAAACATGTTTATCTCCCCTACAAATGTTGCTTTAGGTTATTGATTAGTTATATGATGGGCCATGGTCTAGGTATTTTCAGCTTCCTTTCCAGTCTCAGCTTCTACTTAAGACCCCTAACATTTAATTTTTTAGTTTTTATTTTTCTGTGCTGGGCATTGAACCCAGGTTTTACACATGTTAGGCAGGTGCTCTACCATTAAGCTGTACCATCCAGCCCCTTGTTAATATTGTGAAATTTACTTTCATGTTTATAAAACCTGATGTTTTTGTTAGAAAATTATATAAAAACAATCAAACTGAAACTTATTCAGAAATAGCTGTTTTCTTTTTCAGGTTCACACAAAGCCATTTATGCTCGTGAAGTAATTAGTAGTTAAACAAATGGCAGGCAGTAGACACTTTGTCGTTGTTGCACATTCTATGAGGAGAGTTGTAACAAGCAGGTTGTCCTGAAAAGGTCTCCCTTTCTCATTCTTTTTGTGTTTTCCCCACAAGTAATGATGTGAGTTATAAAAATATCTTCACATTTCTTTTCTTTTCCTTCCTTCCTTCTTTCCTTCCTTCCTTCCTTCCTTTCTTTTTCTTTTTCTTTTTTTTTGAGACAGGGTCTCTCTGTGTAGCCTTGGTTGGCCTGGAACTCACAGAGGTCCGCCTGCCTCTGCCTCTCAAGAGCCTGGGGTCACAGGCGTGCACCACCATACCTGCTTACATCTTTTTTCTTACAAGGATGTAATAGTCGGCATGAGCTGAACTAGAAACTGGTTTTCTTTGGGGGTTTTAAGATTATTCTCAAGGTTTTGGCCCTTTTCCGTAGACCAGATACTCTTATTCTTCTACATTTAAAATTCTTTACAAGTTCTGTGATTAAGATTCTTTATCTTTGACAAATGAATTCTTTTAATTGTTCTGTAGTCTTTTCAGATAAAGGAGTGTATTTTTATTGAAGAATATTTAAGAATACAAAGAAATATCACATATACATTTTCTTCTCCTTTTTATATGCTTATAAACACAACTTTGGTATAACTATAATATCTTTAGAACAAAAATATTTCAAGTAAGAACAAAAGAATATTATGAAGAAATTCTGGAAACTATTATGAAGGCTTGAGTTGCTTGTGTTTGTTACAGGGGTGGCTAGAGAAGGAACTCTGAGTGCATGCTGGGCAAATACTCTACTACTTTATTAGTATTTTTTAATTAATTAATTAATTAATAAAATTTTTTCCTGAGACAGGGTTTCTCTGTGTGGCCTTGGCTGTCCTGGACTCACTTTGTAGACCAGGCTGGCCTTGAAGTCACAGCTATCCGCCTGCCTCTGCCTCCCGTCTACCACTTTATTTATAGAACTAGTTTTTAAAAATATCTTGTTTGTATTTGATATGTTGTGCTTGAGAGCATGGGTTTCAATTTTTCATTTTCAGATTTTTATTTAAGCTTAAAATATCTTACCTTTTATCCATGTTATTAATTTACCTGAAAGTGGCTTTTGTGATATTTCTTTTCTGGTTGTCTGCTGTATTCTCTAATTTATTTGTCTATTTGAAATACTTTCATTATACATATTTTTAATTACTGTAACTTTATAATCTTAAAGTGTAGTAGGGCCACTCACTTTGGTGGGAATTACTGGTTATTTTTTGCTGATTAGTATTCTGTATTATTTTTTTATACACATTCTACTTGAATTTTGTAATTATTTTTCACCTTTCATGAAGAACTTTTGTCTATAGAGACTATTCTACTGTTTTTATAATACTGGGTTTCTTTGTAGACATTTTTATTGTTTGACTCTCTCTTCTAGGCACCAGATAGATTCTTTTGGTTAGGGACAAGGCATGGTGTGTGTATATAAAACATGAGATTAGTTTAATGTGTTAGTTGAGCAAAAGGGTTGAGGTTGTGATGCAGGCAGCAGTGTGTCAGCTGGAGTTGGTCCTGTCAGCTGATTGCTGGGCAGAGCCTTCCTACTGAGCTTTGTGGAAAGTTAATGTCAGCTTACGTTGTGGAGATATGAGTATTTTAATCACAGAACCTACTAACTTGTTCCACTCAATACAGAAATCTCAATATTTTTAGTCTGTTTATTCTAGTCTTTAGAATTAAGTTATACTTCAGATTATAATTTTTCTTTATAAAGAACTTTGACATGTTTTATAAGATTCATTTCTGGGTACCTTTATTTTTTTTTTTTTATTGCTGTTGCACACATTTTAATTTTATGACTTTTTGTTCTCATGTGTCTCAATTGGCTTCTTTACTCTGATCTTGTGTGCAAAATGCACTTTCTTGTTCACATACTCTTTGCTCATAGCTATTATACAAACTATGAAATACAGGTTAAAAAATTCCCTGTTTTTTTTTTTTTTTTTTAATACTGCATTTTCATGAACCTTCAGTTCAGCTTGGTTAGAAGTATTAATGATGTGTACTTTTTGTGTTGTCCAGGTTTTATACACAATATGATATTTGTTGTAGATTTTACAGAGATATATTTTGTCAGATAGTGGTAATTTCTTTCCAGGCTGGTTGTTTTCAAATCTACATTTATTAGGTTGCTCTGTGATACTGGATTTTGAAAGCAGTACTTCCCAGACTCCTCTGCTAACTAGCTTCCTGTTGTAAGGTGCCTTTTTTTTCTGCCTCAATGAGATTATTCATTCTTTCCCCCTAGAAATTGTGTTGTTTTACCTTTCATATTTAGAGGTTTGGGGAATGGTGCCAAGTATGGGCCCTAGGGGCTTGTTTATGCTAAGTATATACTCCAACACTGACTATCTCTAGCTTTTCATATTTATATTTATGATTCGCCAGAAATTTATCTTCTTTCCTGTTTGATGTGATGAGGTAGGAGTTACATTTTGTTTTCCCATATTACAATGCAATTGTGAGTGCAGTTTACTGAAATAACAATTATTTAACTACTCATTTCATTCACAACTTTATTTAAAGCAGATGACTTATACATATTTATCTTGTAAGGATTTTCTGTATTTTTGAACTGGTCTGTTTTTGTACTGCATCATACTTTTAATTATTGTAGTTTTAGGAAAGGTTCAAAGTCTCATCATACCAGCTGTTTTTCCTCTTCAGCATTAATTAGTTTGATAAATATTGACAGTTTTTTTCTCTGACTTTTTAAAAAAAATTTATTATGTATCCAATGCTCTGCCTGCATGTACACTTTCCGGCCAGAAGAGGGCAGCAGATCTCATTATAGATGGTTGTGAGCCACCATGTGGTTGCTGGGACTTGAACTCATGACCTTTGGAAGAGCAGACCGTGCTCTTAACCTCTGAGCCATCTCTCCAGCCCCTCTGACTTTTTTTTTTTAATCTTCAAAGTCATCCTTTGCAAATCTTTGTCCTTTATAGAAATGGTAAAATCAGCCTTTTATTTATTTAGCATTCTTTAAAATACCTTTTGAGTTGTCATTGGATAGTATTTTCTGTAGTTTGGGGATCATTGACATCTTGTTAGTGTAAATGTAAATTGTAAGTCTGAAAGGCTTAGGAACAGAATGGTTTTCTGATTTTTGTTTTTAGTGTAGCATTAATAATCTTGGATTGTGGAACATTCCAAGATCTTAAATTATTGGATGAAGAGATCTCAGTTTTGTTGTGATTCACAATTATTGTAACCCTTTCAGTTTTCTTCAATTTCTTAGTGTAGTGTAATTTGGTTTTCTGTTTAGATGTCTTGCACAGTTTTCCCTAAATAATTTCTAGGAATATGTTAATACTTTTTATATGTCATTGAAAAAGTTTTCAAATTAGATAAACTGATTAACACAGTTTTGCCATGTCACTCAACTTGGCCTTGAATACATGATCTTATTGCTTCAGCCTTCTGGGTGCTGCATTTACAAGTGTGTGCCATGTGCCTTCATCACAAATTCTATCTTATAATGCTTTGTTATTGGTGTATAGGTAATCAATTCATTGTTATATATTGATATATTCTAGTAATTTATCTGTAGACTAATTTGGATTTCTGTGTGCAGATCTACACTCTGAAGATAATAAAAATATTCTTTCCAATCTAATGTATTTTATTTATTTTAGTCTTATTTTGAATAAAATTTGCAGCAAACATTTGAGTAGAATTATTTATTTACTTTTGGTAGTGCTGAAGATTGACTTTACGGCCTTGCACATACTAGACAAGTGCTTTACAGATGACTTACATTCTTAGCCCTTGAATGTAGTAACAACAACAACAACAACAACAACAATAATAATAATATAATAAGAACAACAGCAGTAATAATTATTATCTTGATTTTTCAAGACAGGGTTTCTCTGTATAGCCTTGGCTGTCGTGGACTAACGCTGTAGACCAGACTGGCCTTGAACTCAGAGAGATTTGCCTGCCTTTTCTCTGAGTGCTGGGATCACAGGTGTGGACCACCATGACCAGCTATAGTTCTCTGTTTTAAAAAAGATTTATTTGGGGTTGGGGATTTAGCTCAGTGGTAGAGTGGTTAGCTAGCAAGCACAAGGACTTGGGTTCAGTTCTGTGCTCTGGAGTGGAAAAAAAGACAAAATAACAAAAAGACCACAAACAAAACAAAACAAAAAAAAACCCCTCCAAGATAACACCAATAAAAAACAAACAAAAAATCCAGCCAACTAAACCAAAGATTTATTTTTGTTTTATGTGTGAGTGCTTGCCTGCATATATGTATGTGCACCATGGCTTTCCCGGTGCTCACAGAGGGCAGAAGAGGATATTGGAACCCCCCCGGTATCCAGTTACAGATGAGGCTCTCTGTGGGTATTGGGAACTAAACCCAGGCCCTCTGCAAGGCCAGCAAGTAGTTTTAACCACTGAACCATCTCTTCAGTCTCTGAATAGAACTCATACTAGCGAACCTTTCTGTGCTGTTCCCAAAATAAGAGAGAGTGTAGATAGTATTTTATCATTAGTTACAGTGTTCACTGTAAATTAAAAAAAAAAAATTCTAATCAGATTAAGGAAATTCTTTCTAATCTTAGACATGGATAGTTTATTCCTATCTTATCAAAAAATATCTTGAAATATTACAGGATTTTTTTTTTATCTTAATTCTGTTAGTATAGTTTACATTGGTTTAAAGTGTTAATCTGACTTTTTAAAAATTCTTGAAATAAGCCCAGCTTTAGCACATGATGTATTATAATTTTTATGTAGCACCTGATTTGCTTTGCCAGTTGACTTACACTTTTTATTATTTTATTTGCCTTTGTGTTTATGTAAAATACATTTAATTTACTTCTGCTTTTTTGGTATCTATACATACATATATAATAAATAATGTCATTATAACTTTGTACAGTGTATGTTAATTCTTGGACTGGAGAGATGACTCAGTAGGTAAAGGCACTTTATTTTACTAACAAGCTTGACAACCTTGAATTTGATAGTTTGCTCTCTGTAGTCATGTGGTTGCACCCGGGAATCTACCCCGCAACTTGCCTTTTGACTTCCAGTGACTGTTGGCACATGGGATTTCAGCTCTCAGGCCTGGCTGAGTTTTCTTTTGGTGGGAGGTGGAGGCGCTAACATCCAGCGTAGGATTCCTACTGCCTGTGAGATTCTACAGTTAATCTTAGCTGAGCATGTGCTCTGAAACTGAAACCTGGGTGAATTCCTCATTTATACTATTATGTTATTTTATGTTTTGTAGTAGTAAGCTTTTTAAAAAATGAGGTAAAATTTAAGTAATAAAATGAGAAAGTGGGGCTGGAGAGATGGCTCAGTGCAGAAGAGCATATATGGTTCTTTCAGAGAACTAGATTTGGGTCCTTGCACCCCTGATGTGTGGCTCATCACCACCAGCTCCAGGGTTTCTGATGCCCTCTTCTGATGACTTAGGCAATTATACTATATGTGTGTGCCTGTGCTTGCACACATACTCACATGAAATTAAAAAACAGTATTTTTTAAAAGGAGAAAGTGCGCTGATACCAGCTTTCATTACTCTTTGTTTCCTGACTGGATAAAATTAGACCAGCTTCATTACACTCTTGTTACCATGTCTTTCCTGTTCTGATGGGCTGTGTCCCCACACTAGATCCCAAAATAAACTTTTTTTTCCTCAAGGTAAATTTTTTCTTATTAAATCATAGCAGTGAGAAAAATAACCAAGTCCTTTCCAACTCCGTGAATACAGTAAGGGTTTTCTCTTTCCCTTTTCTTTCTTTTTTTGATGCTGGGATTTCAACCTAGGATTTTGAACATAGTTAAGTATATGTTATGGTGTAAACTAAACATGTCGCCCTCCAAGTCTTTCCCCACAGCCTCCTTTCTTTCCTTTCTCTCTCTCCCAGCCCCCTTTCTCTAGACAGGGTCTCGCCATGCACTTGAGCTTAGCCTCACTCCTCATCCTTTAACTCAGCCCTTTGCGTGCTCAAGTTACATCCTCTATCATGCTTGGCCCAAATCTGTCTTTAATCATATTTCAAAACGAATTTTGAGTTTCTAATAATTAATTGAACTGTTTCGTGCTCATGCTTTAAATATTTTCTTTGTTTTATTATACAGTGAACAAAATTTAAAGACTCTGGGAAAAAATTAAATTTGCTATATTCCTCCATATGCTAAAGAAAAATTTTAGATAGATTAAAGACTTGAATACAGAAAGCAAAATCATAAGGTATTAGAAAAAATATAAATATATGTTAGTTCTCTCCATGGCTACTTCTAGATTCAGTACTTCAGAGTCTAGGAGGAGTCGCTGGACTCAACAACTATTTGTACTCCCTGGTTAGAGGTATTACGGTGAAGCCAAAAGGAGAATGTGTTTACAGTGAAGGACCCGTGTGCAAGCTTCCCCTACTCCTCTGCTGGCAGTCACACACCATAGGCTTTTAATTCTTGTCATAGTGAGTTGATGAGTGGTGACATATATGAAATGGTGTCGACTAAGGATACTTATTAGAGACTGAGTGTCAGATTTTTCATTTGGAGCTGGTGATATTGGCATCCTTTGCCATGTACCAGAATGAGCCAGGAAAGCCAGTATTTTGCATAAAACACATTGCATGTAAAATCAGTTCAGACATGGGGAGCCATACTCTTGAACCAGGTTTCCAGATGTCAAGCAGATCTACTGTTTTAATTTTTTTTCTATACATTGTAATTCTTAAAACAAGAATCTTGACATGATAAAAGCATTCTAAGCATGACTAGAAGAAACTAAAAATGCCATAAAGTGAAGTAATGGTAAATTGAACTTTAGTCCCAGCTCTTGAAGGCAGAGATAGGTCGATCTCTGTGAGTTCAAGGCCTGCCTGGCCTCCAGAGTTCCAGAACAGCCACGGTTCTTTGGAGAGACCCTGCCACAAAACAAAACAAAAAACCAAACCAAAACGGAGCCTATATCAAGACAAGACAACAAAAAAGGGAAAGGCAAACTATAATGTTATGTTCCAGTTTTTAGGTTTTATAATATTATATGAATAAAGAATAGCAGTTAAAAATATGTTTGCTATATTTGGAATACAGAGATGTGTGCATGTTCTTCAGTGAATGCTTACTCTCCAAGCATGAGGTCCCAAAAGTGACCCCTAGCACCCACATAAAAGCCAGAGGGTGGCATGTGGTTGTAGCCGCAGTGCTGGGCCAGCACAGCAGGACCTCTGGGGCATGCTGATTAGCTTGATTTGCTTGATTGGTGACCTTGAGATTGAGGGAGAGGTTTCATCTCAAAAAAATGAAGTGGAGAGCAGAGGAGGAAGATACCTGTCATTGACTTCTGACCTTCACACACAGTGAGCCTGCACATGCGTATAGCACATACGCATATGTACATTGAGTCAATTACTTTTCCTGTTGTTGTAATAAAATGCCTAACAAAAGCAACTTAATGAAGGAAGAAGGCACACAGGAGTTTGAGGCAGCTGGTCACATTCGCACCTACAGTTGGGCAGCAGAAGTGAGTGGTTATATTTAACTCACTTTGTCCTTTTGATTCAACTTGGGACTCCAGTCATGAAATGGTACCACCTGCATTCATGGTGGGCCTTCTAACCCATTTGACTGAATTTACAAGCTCCTTCTTCATCTCCGAGGTGACTCTAGATTCTGTCAAGTAGACAGTATTGATCACCTCTTTCTCTCACATATGCATTAACTTTACCCCTCCCTCCACCCCCCACATTTAACTGATTGTTTAAAAGAAATAGTCATGCATCTAATTTTCTCAAAAGAATTTTCTTATAAGTGAAAAAAAAAAAGGGAGTTTGAATAGAAAAATATGAAAAGTGTGAGAAAGATGGGACTTGTTCTTGTCTCAAATTCTGTGTATCATCTGTTAGAACCTACCATGATGATTTGGAGAATATCATTCTTACAGCTAACAGCTTATGAAAGGCAGATGTGAGTTTTAGATTCTCTTCGACTCTTTAGACCTTTTCCTAATTTTGAAAAGGTCCTTTTGAGATATTTTGTTGATGTTTGTTGCTATAACAGAATACTAGAGACTAGATAATTTACAATGAAATTTCATTTATTTTCATCTCTCCCCTGCCTCCTCTGCCTCTTCCTGGAGACACCCAGCCTAGGCTACCCTTGAACTTGGCGATGATGCCCTTGAAATAAAATCCTCTTGTTGACCTCCCCTAAGTGCCACAATGCTTGGTTTAATATGATTTTTTTTTTTTTTTTTTTTTTTTTTTGGTTTTTTGAGACAGGGTTTCTCTGTGTAGCCTTGGCCATCCTGGACTCACTTTGTAGACCAGGCTGGCCTCGAACTCACAGCGATCTGCCTGCCTCTGCCTCCCGAGTGCTGGGATTAAAGGTGTGCGCCACCACTCCCGGCTTTGGTTTAATATGATATTGAGCTTTCTATCAGTGGATCCACACACTCCTCCAGCCTAGTATTTCTATTGTTTCTGAAAGCTGGAAGTCCACATTGAGAAGTTTCCCCCGCTATGTTATACTACGTGGAAGAATAAAAGTCGAAGAGGGCTCACAATCTTAGGAAGAAAAAAATACATGTATGTCCTTCCTCATGTGTGGATCTTAGCCTGTTGTGGGTGTGTGCATGTGTGTGTGTGTGTTTAGGGATGCATGCATCATATCGTGTATATGGAAGCATTAGACAATTTGCAGGAATTCTCTCCTTCCACTTTGTGATTCAGGGAATCAACTCAGGTTGTCAGGCTTGGCAGCAAGCACCTTTACTCTCTGAGCCATCTCTACGTATCCTACTCCCCTCTTTAAGACAGATTCTTGCTATGTAGGTAGGGTGGCCTTCAACATCTTAGCCCCCTGACTCAGCCTTAAATATGCTAAGATTACAGGACTGTGTTAATCACATCCAGCTTGATTAGCTTTTACTTAAAAGTACATAGTGTCTTTAAAAGGTGACCCTATTAGTTGTACTCTGCCCCTTTCTAAATGTTGAAGGCTCTGACTCTGCCTGTTTGAGAAGTACCCATTTTGATGCTCTTTTTTTATTATAATATCCCATTACAAGTGAGTATATGAAAGATGACCACAACATATCCTCCTTTTTTTTTTTTTTTTTTTTTAAAACATTGCCATAGGTCTTTCTAGGTTAAATTGTTAGGTAAATGTAATTTTCTGTCAAGCCTAAGAGCTGGAATACCCTGAAGAATATGCTGTTTACCTGTGCCTTTCACAGATGCTCTGCTTGAATTCACCGTTTCTAAGGATTTCTTTTACAGCCAGCCTGTGGTGCTTCACGCCTTTAATCTCAGCACTAAGGGAACAGAGGCAAGGGGATCTCTGTGAGTTTGAGGCCAGCTTGGTCTACAGAGTTAGTTTTAAGACAACCAGGGCTACACAGAGAGACCCTGTCTTGAAAAACAAAACAATTTCTTTTACAACAATACTGAGCATTTATCAAGGAGAATCATCTGGTCTAGTACTCCCAGAGGTTACCTGCCCACTTTTGTTTTTTTTTGTTCTGTTTTCCCTTTATTCTTATCTTCTTCTTTTTTCTTCTTTAAAGCCCACCCTATTATTAATTTCTTAAGCTAAACTTGAACTGTACTTGGGATTTTACTAGGATGGGAATGCATGCATCTTTTGTTCTCCCAAGATCCTGTTCAAGGCTGCGTTTAGTAGTTAATTGTAGCCTCTCTGGGCAGTGTCTTGGTTTGCCCCTTCTCCCCTGCTCTCCCTGTGGCTTTTCATGATCTTGGCAGTATTGACCCAGGGACACGATAGACTGTCTTTCAGTTTGGATTTTCTGATGTTTTACCTACGAATAGACTAGGGTGATGGATTTTGGAATGAATACAAGAGTGTTAAAATGTCTCTCTTGTTACATCTCAGCATGCATACATTATATGATGTTATGCAAATTAAGAATTAAATAGTGGGGCTGGAGAGATGGCTTATGGGTTAATAGTGCTCCAGTGTCTTCCAGAGGACCTGGGTTCAATTCCCAGAATCTACATGGCAACTTATAACTGTCTGTAACTTCAGTTCCAGGGGACCAGACACCCTTTTCAGATAGACATGCAGATTAAACACTAGTGCCACAAGTAAAAAAAAAAAAAAAAAATTCTTAGTATCTGTTACAAAACTTGGCTAATTGTCAGTCAGTAGGTAGTCTTGAGTTTCATTTATATGACTCCTGATGCCTGTCTATTGGCTAACCTTATTTTTACTACTTGAAGTAAATTTCAGTAAATATATTAATTCACCTGAAAATGTTTTTGTTTTTATCACTACATAATAAAGACTTTAAAAATATGTTTTTAAATTGAGGTATAGTTGTCATGATGTCCAGATCAAGATATAGAACATTCTCAGCTTATTCTCACTGATTGTGTGTGTGTTTGTGTGTGTGTTTGCAGATATGTACCCTCATACACAGGGAGCCTAGCAGTGGTTTTGGGGGTCTTGCTCTATTTATACTGTATTTACCCGAGATAGGGTCGCTCATCAGCAAGCCCCAGCGACCCTGCTGTGTCTGTGTGTTCACAGTCCTAGGGTTCTAGGTGTGCATGTGACTATACCCAGGTTTTTACCTGAGTTCTGATTGTTTGAACTAAAATCTTCATGCTTGCACGGCAAGAGCTCTTACTTGTTGAGCCATCTCCATCTCTTTCTGAGACAGAATCTTTTAAAAAAATATTTTATTAATTTATTCATATTACATCTCAATTGTTAGCCCATCCCTTGTATTCTCCCATTCCTCCCTCCCTCCCGCTTTCCCCCTACTCCCTCGCCTATGTCAGTGACTGTATCTTGTTACATAACCCAGCCTGGCCTTTAACTTAGAGCCATCCTCCAGCCTCAGCCTTCCACATGCTGGGATTAGTTAAGCACCACTGTGCTCAGTACCACTCATAGTTTTTGTAAGAGTTTTTGAGAAACAAATCTTTCATTACAGCACCATTTTTTTTCCCCCCAATGGTGAGGGTCAAACCTATGGCCCCAGATGCTTAATACCTTAAAAAAAAAAAAAAAAAAAAAAAAAAAAAAGACAGTAATTTGTAGTCAGGTATTTGGCATTTGTGGGAGTTCTCTTCTCTGTCACCTTCCCCTCTATCCTATAGTGTATTGATCAAAGCTACATGATGGCTTGTGTAATGATTACATCTACATTTTACAGATCATACCTCATGGTCTTGTCCAACATGGTGCCCACTGTAGCTTTCCTGTGGGATACTTGTCTGTGATTTTCTAATTTTCTAATTCAGCCCCCAAATAGTAGTCAGTGATTCTGTCTTCGGAGAAACATCAGTTAGGTAGTCCCTGACATCTACTTAAAGTTATTCTGTTGTATTCTGCCTGGTCTAGAAGATTCCTTAAGAAAACATTGTATTTGTTCTTCAAAACTAAGACTTTGAGGAAGACCAAGGAACTTTGAACGTAGGAAGGAATTCCATTACTTTTGGTATTCTCCTTTCTAGAGGTTAAATGTCTAAAAACAGGCCTTTTTAAGAAGTACTTTCTGGTTGTGTCAGAATCATTTGTCTATGGGGCTGGTCTGTTTGAAGTTCTTGACTGAAGGATCTACAGTACAGGGAAAAAAAAAAAAAAAAAAAAGAATTAAGCCATAAAAATAGGGTGGTTGTGTTTGGTTTGCCAAGTTCTCTTGTCTTCTTTTTATATTACAGATCAGCTCGAACGGGTCTTTTTACGACTTGGCCATGCTGAAACAGATGAACAGTTACAAAACATTATATCTAAGTTCCTTCCTCCTGTTTTGCTCAAACTGTCCAGCACCCAAGAAGGAGTACGGAAAAAGGTAAGCATGTTGGGGTCCATTTGGGAAATAAATGGCGAATAAGTGGATATATATATATATATATATATCATGAAGTGAGTTTTTTATTCCCATTGTTGAAATACAGGCTTATAATCCTAATCACACCCTTTCCCAATGTATGGTAAGTCAGAGTCAGTTTTCATAATGACAAAGTTTAAATGCTTAATACAACTGCCTTCACTACCCATTGCTTGCTTGTTACCAGTGTCAGGTAATTTAATCAAGACAATTATCTGGACTGATCTAAAACCTAATATGAAAGTCAGTTTAGAAAGGGGAAATATTCTTTAATCATTAGTTGGATTGTGGATATATCCTTAAACGTAATAAAGAAAAGCAAATAAATTATTTGAAAGCTAACTATTCTTACGTAAGTTATACTTTACACTCTACAAAATGCTGTTTCAAAAGGCTATGTAATTATAATATCACTATTTTATTTTTAAGTTTTTCTACATGGAACTTGCCCCTTTACCCCCCCCCCCCCCCCCATATATTTGTGATAGACCTTCTGGTCTCTTAGCGTCATCAGGTTTCCTCTCTTGAGATACCATAATTGGTTGACATTGACTTGAATATGTACCCTAAGAGGCCTGATTTGAGTTCAAAGGGAAGGGTATCTCTCAAAATGTTTGTTTTGTTTGTTGTATGAAAGGATAAACAGTCTTGCCATATATTTCTTATCCTTATATTTGCTGAGATACAGTGTGTTTGGTCATGCCATTTTCCTATTTAAAGCACTTTTCTTGCTCGCAGGGTAGCAAAGGCCCTTTACCAATTGATGTCGTTTGCTTAGTGTTATTGGTTTGGTTATTTACTGAAGGTCTTCTGTATGCCTTATGGTTCATGCTTGTATTTGTTACTTTTCTCTGCTGCTGAGACAAAATACCTAACAAATGCTACTAAAGGAAGGAAGAATTTATTTTGGATCAAAGTTTAAGAGAGGATGACTAGAAGGCATGATAGCAAGACTGTGAAGGCAGTTGCTCCTGTTCTATTTACTCAGTAAGCAGAGAATGGGTGGGAAGTGAGGCCTGGCTACAAACCTGCTCCCCAGGGATCAGCTTCTTCCAGGTAGATGTCCTCTCCTCAGAAGGTTTTACTTTTTGAAACAGCATCATTAGGTGGGTGATAAGTAATAAATACATGGGCATTTTGTATTTGTTAAGAGGGAAAAAGACAGGAGTAGATGAAAGAACACGGGGGTGTGGTTATGACTGACTGTGGATTGATGGGAGGGTTCTTGGTAAGCAAGAGGAGAGATCTACCAGGTTCAGAGACGGTGGATTCTGAGCTGGGACTGAGTGTGGTGTCCTTTGGGAACTAAACAGGCCACAGAAATTTCTTCAGTGAATGAGAGGATGGCGGGGGGTAGGAGAAAATAGGATTCTAGGGCACAGATTGGAAAGGGTGGTAGTGATATCCTTACTTGTCTGCTGGAGATATGAGGAGTGGAAACCAAAAGTGGAGCTCAGGAAGTAGCCAGAGAACCATTGTATTAGCTTAGGCTGAGTATTTTTAGTAGATTAAAAAAACCAAATAACTTGTTTACTTAAGATATTTTTTTTGTATTTAGATTTTTGTAGAAATTATCCTTCTCTAGTCATCTATTAATTTTAGGTTGTATGTCATTTATTTTAGTTATACTGTTTGTCACATTATACTTCCAAGTGGAGGCATTTTATTCTTGTTTTTCATTTTTTTGTATGTTTGTGTGTGTATGTGGGTATGTGCATGTTTGTATGTGCATGTGACCACATACATTTAATGTTGGGTGTCTGTCCCAGTTGCATACCGCCTTTTAAATATGTTTAAAGGTTTTTAAATTTTTATTTTGTCTGCATGGGTGTTTTGCCTGCATGAATGAAGGAATGTGTGCCATGTGGATGCCTGGGGCCCACTGAGGCCAGAAGAGGTAACAGATGCCCTGCAGCTGGAGTTACAGATGCTGTGAGCCCCCATGTGGATGCTGGGAACTGAATCGGGGTGCCCTACAGCAGCAGCCAGTGCTCTAACCCCTGCACCATCTTTCCAGCCCTTCCTTCTTACTCCTTGAGGCATGAGCTCTTACTACCCCTGGACCTCACTGATTCAGCTAGACTGGTTGGCCAGTGAGCCCCAGCGGCCCTGCTGGCTTCATCTCTCCAGCAAAGTGTATGTGGCATCACACCCAGCTTTGTCCTTTTCCTTTTCTTCTTTTCTTTTTCGTTTTTCTTCCTTCTTTCTTTCTTTCTTTCTTTCTTTCTTTCTTTCTTTCTTTCTTTCTTTCTTTCTTTCTTCCTCCTACCCCCTTTGTTTTTCAACACAGGGTTTCTCTGTGTAGCCTTGGCTGGCTGACCTAGACTTACTTTGTAGACCAGGCTGGCCTCGAACCACATCGATCCACCTGCCTCTGCCTCCTGAGTGCTGGGATTAAAGGTGCGTGCCCACCACACCAGGCTGCTTTTTTTTTTTTTTTTTTTTTAAATAAAAACATGGATTCTGGGAGGGTGAACTCAGGCCTACAAAGCAAGCAATTTACTCACTGAGTCATCTTAGTTCTTATCCCTAGTTTTATTGGTCACTACTATCAAAATTATAGTATTTGTTTGCTTGCTTATTTATTTATTTATTTATTTATTTATTTATTTATTTATTGTGATGGTCTCTAACTCAGTGCCTTCTACATGCTTGACAATAAATATACTACTCAGCATACCCCTGCCCTAGGGTTATTTGAGCTGTGCTAAAAGGCATGCCAATGATTAGGTTTTTTCTCTTGTAATTGCACTCTTCTATTTTCTTTAAATCATTTTTCTTTGTCTTATATAAGATCTTGATATGATAGTGTAGTGGCTATTATATGTTAAAATTTTTTCCTTAAATAAAATTTTTATTTTTATGGTAGTGTAATAATGATTATTATGTGTTAAGAAAAGTAGTAAGGAGCTATAAGTTTATAAGATAATGTGAAATAGTTTTCCCCACACATTACAGATGAAGATAAATTTAGAATGATTAATGTACTTTTTTTATTTGCTTATATGTTTATTTATTTTTATTTATTTATTTATTTTTTGAGATAGAATTTCACTATGTAGCCCTGGCTACCCTGGAACTCCATGTAGATGAAGATGGCCTTAAACTCAGCCTTTCTGTGTGCTTGGATTAAAGGTGTGCACTTCCACTGCCCAGCTCAATTATTGAATTTTCAAAAGACCAAATAATGAATGAGTGAGCCAGGATTCAAAATTTAAAATGCAAACTTGGTCACTTAATAAAAAATTTTAAAAATTAATTACGTGTTTTCAAGAATGCTCAGAATGAATACAAACCTGTTTTTGAGTTTGTCTTTGCTATTCAGGTTATACCTTATAGTTACGATGACATGCAGTGTTTGCTTTTATTTTTTATTTAATTACTAACAAGAACATTGTTTTTAGTTTTGAAGTATTTGATGCAAATTATTCCTTGTTTTATCCCATTCTGGACTGTGTTGAAACTTAAAAAAATTTTTGGTGGTATTTTGGATGGCTACACGAAGAGCATGTTTTCTAACATTGAGTTACATCTTCAGTCCTAAAGTATATGAGATTAAAATTCTTTTCTTGTTTGTGCGATATGGAGCTTAGTCTGTCCTGAAGCTATTTGCTGGTAATACTCTACAATTACACTTTGAGAGACTGTCCTTTAGCCTTGTGTCTTGACAGCCAGGGATTACACCCTCCTACAGTGGTAGTTTTCCTGTTTAATATTTTTAGCTTTATGCATTTTGATATATAGTTGTAACATTTTATTATTAATTTAAGGATCATTTTTCCCATTTGTAGGACTTAAATGAAAAGCTATGCCAGAGTGGCACAGTGTTAAAGTATACCAGAAAAAAAAAATAAAGTATACCAGAATTACGTATTATTTTCTTTCTCCCAGTAATGACCAAAATTATTGGGCAGAGTCTCAATTTAGCATTCTGTGAGGTGTAGGTGCTCTAATTATTCCTATTATATAGATGAAAAAAACTGAGATTCATAGGAGGTAAGAAAATTTACCTCATGTCACATGACTAACAATGTACTTAATAGGGACTTAATGGACAAGTAATTTCAAAATTAAGCTGGTTGGTTCTATTTACTGCTGTGTAATGGCTACACATGTTAAATTTTTACTGTATTTATGAAAGTAAATTTAGTTAATCCAAAGTCAAAGTAAGCAGGGGTTAAAAAATGGTTCTGAAAGCAGTAATAGCACTTTTCTTGTGTGGTATTTTGATTTCTTGACAGTGGACTCTTGATATGTATCTCTACTTTGACAATATGTAGTTGTGCCTGTTATGCTTTATAAATGATAGGAACTGTAATAATTGCCATTTGACTAGTATTATTAATAAAAGGTATAGATATTGAGGACAAATTTAGAATGTAATTTTTCCTCTTTTTCAAAAAAATTTTATTTTATTTTTACTTTTATGTGCATTAGTGTTTTGCATGCATGCTTGCCTGCATGAGAATGTCAGAGCTTGGAGTTACAGACAGTTGTGAATCGTTATGTGGGGATTGAACCTGGGTCCTCTGGAAGAGCAAGCAGTGCTCTTAATTGCTGAGCCGTCTCTCCAGCTCCAGTTTTCCCTCTTTCATAATTATGTAAAATAAGACTTATGAAAGGATTATTTATGTATTTTTGGCATTTTGAGACAGAGTTGCTCTGTGGAGTCCTGGTTGTCCTGGGACCCACTCTGTACACCAGGCTGGCCTTGAACACAGATCTGCCTGCCTCTGCTGCCTCCTGAACGCTGGGATTAAGGTGTGCCCCATCACTACCTTCCAGCAAAAGATTTATTTTTAAATAGAACTCATTTATACCATAATCTCAACCATGCATTTTTATTTTCTTTCACACTGGTGACTGGACTCAGGACCTTGTACATATAAGCAGCCGCTGTTTTTGTTTGTTTGTTTTTTTTTTCTTTAGTTCCTGTAAAATTTTATACTTGATATAGCCAGAATTTATTGTACTAATTTTGTTTATTGGCTTTGTGGAATTTTCAAGTCCTTATAATCAATTTCATAGTATATGTTACATTTAAGAGGATATCATATAAAATATCTGTAGTTTGTGGATAAATCCTGTGAAAGAGAACTAAAAAGTGGTGTTTTTGTTTTTTGTTTTTTTTTTGTACTAATTAGTGTGCTTTTCTTTTTTTTTTTTTTATCATTTTTTGAGACAATGTTTTCGTGTGTAGCCCAGGCTGTCCTGGAACTGGCCTCAAATTCACAGAGTCCAGGCTGGCTTCAAATTCACAGAGATCCACTTGCCTAGACCTCCTTCCTGAGTGCTGTAATTAGAGTTGTGTGCCACCACTGCCCGGCATTTTTTTTTTCCATTTTATTATTTTATTCATATTACATCTTGATTGTTAGCCCTTCCCCTGTTTCCTCCCATTCTCCCCTCCCTCCCACTTCCTCCCTTCTCCCCTCCCCTATGCCTATGATTGAGGGAGACCACCTTCCCCTATATATGCTCTTAGAATATCGAGTCTCTTCTTGGTAACTTGCTATCCTTCCTCTGAGTGCCGCCAGGCCTCCCCATCCAGGGGACGTGTTCAGAAAAGACTGCCCGGCATTTTTTAATGTAAGGAAAATGAGGGTTGCTAAGTAGAATTCTGTTATAGTTAACTTTTTTGTTCAGAATCATTAGAATAGCAGAAAGTTAATGCCTGGTCATATTTGATGTTAACAAGTTTGGGGAACAATTTGCTTTCTCAAATACTACTGGTAGTAGTATAAATTATCATCATCTTCTTGCAAGCTACTCGGAAGTATTTGCTCAAACTGGGCATGTGCATAACCTCGTGACACTTATAGTCTTAGATTTATATCTAACAAAAATAATCACAAATAAATAATCACACACCCACCCACCCACCCACCCACCCAAAGGCATGTCTAAAAATACTCATGTCAGCACTGTACTTACCCAAAACTGTAGCTTTCACTAACATGTGCTTTGAGACTTCAGTGCATATTTTGGAAATGATTTATCATAGGTGTAGCCTTCCAGAAAAACTGTTCAGTCTTTCTTAGTTGAAAAAAAAAAAAAGTATCATTTCTCAGTGTTCAGTTTCTTCTCTTTCAGAACATAATATGTTGGAGGTCATTTATCGGAAACTTGTATATTTTCCTTTCTTTCCACAGGAATTGTTGATGTGTTAATTTCTACTTTTATTTCTTCTCCACTAAAAGGGGATGAGGAAAGTTTCTATTTTATTTATTATTTATTTATTAATTTTTTTAAAGACTAGGTTTCTCTGTGTAACCTTGGCTGTTTTGAACTCTCTTTGTAGACTAGGCTGGCCTTGAACTCTCAGAGATCCACCTGCCTTTCCCTCCCTGAGTGCTGGGATTACAGGTATGCACTATTGTGCCCTGTTAGGTTTATTATTATTATTTTTTACTTAAATTTTTTGGTGTTATCAGATGATTTTTCAGGATAAAGTAAACATACTTCAGTGCTTTGCTAAATTCTATTATAATTCAGACCCTGTTTTTATGAATTCTTACCACTCTGGGCATCAGCTAGATACCATTTGTCATATTCTTTTAGACTCTTGTTCCTTTTTAAAATAGATTTTCATTTTTAAAACAAATATTTCCTTTATTATAGTTGATTCACATTACATCCCAGTTGTTATTCCCTCACTCTTATTTTCCCTTTCCCACCCTTCCTCCCTCTTGTGCTCTGTTCTCTTCCTCCAGACCTCTGACAGGGCCCTCCTCCACTCCTGTCTGGCCAGAGCCTCTCAGGCCTCATTGGGATATTCTGCATCCCTTCCCCTGTTCTCACAGGGCCTCTCTGCCAAGCGGAAGTGATCAAATGGTGGGCACCAGAGTTCGTGTCAGAGGCAGCCCCGCCCCCACCTCGTGGAGAATGAGCTGCCCATTGGGGGTCTAGGTTCTCTGTATGCACTGTCCTTGGTTGGTGCATCAGTTTGTGCAGGCACCACAAACTGATTTTCTGCTTGAGCTTTATCTAATCCCTAGAGCTCAATGTTCCTACATTTTCTCAGAAGGACTTCTTAATTTCACAGACCAAATGTAATCTAGAAACAGCAGAATCTTACAGTTTGCATTCTAATAATATTCTTGGTATCTTGCAACAGGCAGATATTGTGTTTCTGATTCTGATACATTCCTTTCTGAGATATCAACTTTATGTTCCTTAAAAGAATGAAATAGCTATATCTAAGAAATGAATTTATTTTAAAGATATGATTGGTAACTTCAGTTGTTCTGGGTTTGCTTTAGGTAATGGAACTGCTTGTCCATCTGAATAAACGGATAAAAAGCCGCCCCAAAATACAACTCCCAGTAGAGACACTATTGGTTCAATACCAGGACCCTGCTGCAGTTTCTTTTGTCACGGTGAGAGTTATTCTGGATTTTTTTTTCTTATAGTAAGTCTTCTATATGTTTAGGTGATGTATATTGGCAAGGTTAGAATTTCATTCTTAGACCATACCTAAGTGAAACACTTTTTCTTTAATGGTGTGCTGTTTTCTCACTGAGTGCTGAGTCACAGGTAATATTGCTTCAATGTGGTAATGAGTAGTCATTTATTGGGCAAAGAAATGGTGAAATGACTTTCAGGTATTTAATACAAAAAGTGATTTGACTCATATAGGATCTGAACAAGGTAAACTCCTAGAAATTTAGAGTAGAATAGCAGTTATCAGAAGTTGAGGACAGGTTAGTTAAGCAGGTACTAAGTTAGAGAATAGGAGCTTCTGGTGTGCTGTTGCTCAGAAGGTGACTATGGGCAACAGTGTGATGTATTTTGTTTGTTTGTTTGTTTGTTTGTTGAGACAGGGTTTCTCTTGTAGTCTTGGCTGTCCTGGACTCTCTTTGTAGATCAGGCTGGCTCTGTAGATCTACCTGCCTCTGTCTCCCAAGTGCTGGGATTACAGGAGTGTGCCACAGTACCCAGCTAACAGTGATATTTTATATACACAGCTGTGTAGAGGTGCCCAGTGTGGTGGTGGGACTTGTAGTCCTTTGAGTTCTTAGGTTGAAGAGGAGTATTGCTTGAGCTAAAAAATTCAAGACCAGCCTGAGCAATATAGTGGGATGCTCTTCTTGAAAACAAGCACAGGAACAGTAAAATAATATGCAGAAAGCTAGAACAAAGGCTTGAAATGATAAATATTTAAGGTTATGTTTAAGGTAATGGAGACATTATATAATGTATACATAAATTTAAATGTCACATGGTACTCTATAATATTTGTAATTTAAAAAAAAATTTTGTGGTGCTGTGGATTAAACCAAAGACTTTTTGCATGAAAGGCAAGCATTCTACTGAGCTATATCCCAACCCAATACATAAAATTTTTGTTTGTATGTAAATAACAGTGATTTGATTCTTAGTGATTTGTATATTAGACAAATCTGAAAACAGTGTGGAGTTATAGTAAGTAGGTATAATAAACGCAATACTCTTTCTGATATGTATACTCAAAAGGTGCTCTTTTTTTTTTTTTATTGTGGAGTAAATCTGAGACTGGCAAGTATTCTGCTTCATTCCATTTCATGAAAACAAAATGAAAAAAAAATATTGATGTTATGTGAAGACAGATGACGTTTTTTTCCTGATTTGTTGTAATTTTTAACAATAGGACAAAGTTTCCCAAATTGTTTTATCAGATGTCACCAAGCTTTGGGAGGCGCTGTGGCTATTTTTGACATACATAGCTATTATAGACCATGTCTTTTTTTTTTAAGCAAATACAAACATCGAGGCTCAATAACTATGCAAATAGAAGGTCTTATGAAATCTGGTCATTTTTGTGGCGAATCCTTCATTTAAGCAACTGGCTTGTATAAATCTGCATTTTTATTTGTGGGTTTACTTTAGTTATAAATTTTGCATGGGTTAAAGAGCCACTGGTAGCATGTACAGCAGTCAGCTTCCCCTGGCTTCCCTGTCATCTGTTGCTGAGTTGTTACTGCAGTGAGGAACCAGCGTGCTGCGGTTTCTCAGGACAGGGAATGGAAGCCTGGGGTTTGTTACCATGTGATCTAGGGTTAATACAGCACAGGGAAGATCAGATGACAATGTTTGCTCAATTAGATAGGCTAAATGATTATCTTTTTTCTTCCTAGTAATAGTAATTGCACATATGACTGCTTGAGCTTAAGTCACCTTCCGTACATAAAAGCCCACTTTAAAAGAAACAGTTTGAAAAAGTTGTGCTTAGGCTCTTCTTCTTGAGATGTAGTAATTTGGTTAAGTTGTAATAAACCTGTGGAGAGGATGGTTCTTGTGATGTTTTTGTTAGAACTAAAACTTACTGTAATCTTTTTTCCCTTTGTTCTCACTTGCCTTCTCTTACTGCATTAGAATTTTACTATAATTTATGTTAAGATGGGCTATCCTCGCCTACCAGTGGAAAAACAATGTGAACTGGCCCCTACGCTTCTTACTGCCATGGAAGGGAAGCCTCAGCCACAGCAGGATAGGTATGGCTTCCTCACTTACCTGTCTCCCAGATGCAAGAGTAACAACTTTTGCCTTTCAAATATAGGTCACACTTGGTTTTACTTGGCAAATGGAAGGGTCATTTGCCTGAAAGATAGTTGAATTTTCTGTGATATTTTAGTTACTATTTTATTAATAGCATTATAAAGTTCTTGATACAAACATTGAAAAATGTGCAAGACTGATGACATTTTTTCTAAGTTAAACTGCTTCAGTTTTTGTCATCTGTTTTTAAGTGGTTAATTTATGTGATGTTTAAATCTTTTTTATTGAGTTTGGAGAGATGGCTCAGTGATTAAGAGCACTGACTGTTCTTTCAGAGGACCTGAGTTCAATTCCTATCACCCACGTGGTGGTTCACAACCATCTGTTAACTCCAGTTCTAGGGAATCCAGCACCCTCTTCTGGCGTCTGGGCACTAGACTATCCTTGTGGTGTACAGATAGATATACATGTAGGTGAAATACCCATACATGCATTAAATAACTAAAACCAAAACCAAAACAAACCGTTTTTCATCAGGACATTTCTATCTTGATGGGTAAAACAATTCTTAGCAAATTTTGGAAACAATAGAGTATTATTAATATAGGCACTGGAAACATGGAAGCACTTAGATGACACCATTTGTTTCTGGACTTAGTGAAAAAAAAAAGATCTATGTCTCAGACCTGCCAATTGGAAAGATGTTTCCAGTTCTAATTTACTTACTAATCAATCAGTTGTTTGCTAATGGTGTTGGGGATCAAACCCAGGGACCCATAAGCCTTGAACAAAAGATTACAGGTACTTACAATTAAAATTAGTAATTGAATTAAATTTTTATTGAAGAAATATGTTGAATTTTACTTTTATCTAAAATTTTATATGAAGTACCTTTTGGTAATGTCAAGTTTACCTTATATGCATTTTTTTCCCTAGATTTTTAAAGTGATGAACCACATTGACTAAATACCAGTTACCGCTTAATATTTTGAGTTTTTTGTTTGTTTTTTGTTGGTTTTTGAGACAGGGTTTCTCTGGTTGTTCTGGAACTAGATTAGGCTGGCCTTGAACTCAGAGACCCACTGGCCTCTGCCTTCTGAGTGCTGGGGTTCGGAAATCAAGGTCAGTCCCTGAATCAGGACTTTGTTGTAGGTAATTGGTATAAAAAAATGAATAGCTCCTGATAATAATTGCTAACTTTTATTAAGTGGTCTCTGTTCTGTTATTTGCATGTATAAAAATTGATTTGCAAAGTAGCTGTAATAAACATTTTTCTTTCAGCTTAATGCATCTTTTAATACCAACCCTTTTTCACATGAAATACCCTGCTGAATCATCAAAATCAGCTTCTCCTTTCAATCTTGCTGAGAAACCAAAGACTGTGCAGCTGCTTTTGGACTTTATGTTAGATGTCCTTCTGATGCCTTACGGGTGAGTTAACAACAGCAGGTGGTGACAAGCAATGGTGCTTTTCACTGAATTTGCTATGTGGACATTGTGTGCAGTTTTAAATGATGCAGCTCACTTGTGAATGGATGTGTCTCCGAGGGTTACATCAGTCCTAATGCTGAAGACCACTTGTACTACATATTGGTTGTATGCGATTTTAGACTTCACCTGTCCCAAGCTGAAATCAACGGCAAGCCTCCTCGCACCTTGTACCCTTTGGAAATCATATCCAGCTTTTTTTTTTTTTTTTTTTTTTTTGGTTTCATAGTTTTGTTTTCTCAATGTCCTGAAGTCCTTTATACTGCTACCATTTAGTTTTGGATCTGTTCAGCTCTAACTGTGATTTTGTTCTCATATCTGTAAAATTGGACTTTCTTTGGACCACCCTAATAATGACACAGAGACTTTTTATTAATTACATAAGCTTGGTCTTAGCTTCGGATTGTTCCACAATTAGCTCTTAACTTACACTGCCCTATTTATATAAATCTACACTTTGCCGTGTGGCTCATACCTCTTCTCAGGCCTGGCTCCTTGTTCCTTCCTCCACATCTGGCTGGAAACACTCTTTTGTGCCTGATTCTTAGCCAGAGTTTCTGTGTCTGCTGGAAGGTCTGCTTCTCTTTTCTGACTCTGCTATTGGCCATTCAGCTCTTTATTAAACCCATTGGAAGGTGCTGGAGAGTGTTTTCAGTATAACAAAACAAAGTCTGGCCTGTACTCAGCTCTCAGGTGGTGCAGAAATCAGCACGTGAATATACAAAGACAGTCTTTACACAGTGCACAAAAGAGCACCCCAACATATCTTTGTTTTCTCAGTTTTTTTAGATAGCATACAAAATAATGGGTTTCACCATGATATGTTATATATACATATTGTACTTTGCCTACCTCTCTCATGTCTTCAAATAATGCTGTCTGATTTTTAGCACAAATCTTAATCAAAGCACAGTTAGAACTGTGGGCTCTCAGTAGCCAGTTGTTATATGCACTCAGTGGCTTATACTCCCCTACGTGTACTTGTCATCTTATTTTCTAGGGCGATGCATTTAGTTCTCACGTTAAGTTATTCTTCTACAGAGAAAACAGCAGAAAGTCACTTTGTTTTTTTTTTTTTAAATTTTTTTATTAATTCTTGTTATATCTCAATGTTTATCCCATCCCTTGTATCCTCCCATTCTTCCCTCCCCCCAATTTTCCCATTATTCCCCTCCCCTATGACTGTTCCTGAGGGGGATTACCTCCCCCTGTATATGCTCATAGGGTATCAAGTCTCTTCTTGGCAACCTGCTGTCCTTCCTCTGAGTGCCACCAGGTCTCCCCCTCCAGGGGACATGGTCAAATGTGAGGCACCAGAGTACGTGAGAAAGTCATATCCCACTCTCCACTCAAGTGTGGAAAATGTTCTGACCATTGGCTAGATCTGGGTAGGGGCTTAAAGTTTACCGCCTGTATTGTCCTTGGCTGGTGCCTTAGTTTGAGCGGTACCCCCTGGCCCAAATCTGCCTATCATAATGTTCTACTTGTAGGTTTCTAGGACCCTCTAGATCCTTCTACTTTGCTCTTCTCCCATGCTTCTCTCATTTAGAGTCCCATTAGATGTCCTCCCCTCTGTCCCAGTTTCCTGGTAAATGAAGGCTTTCGTGGGACATGCCCCTTGGGCTAGTATGCAGATATAAGTGAGTATATGCCATTTGAGTCAGAAAGTCACTTTGAAAGGCTTGATGTCAACTGTGTCTCTGATAGACAGTCCTTGCTCTAGGTAGATGTATTTACTCTATTTTTCTGTGTCTTCATAACCCCCAAGAAACATCTGTGTAGTGCTTTGTGTTTTTAATCACTTTGTTGACATCTTCATCTTTCTTTCCTTCCTTTCTTTTTATTTTTATTTTTTTCTTGGGTTTTCAAGACAGGGTTTCTCTGTGTAGTCTTGGCTGTCCTGGGACTCTGTAGACCAGGCTGGCCTCAAACTTAAAGAGATCTGCCTGCCTCTGCCTCCCAAGTCCTGGGATTAAAGGCCTTGCCATCACTGACTGACCATCTTCATTTTCTTAATAGATTGTCAGCTCTTTGCAGTCAAAATATGTTTTATTAGACTTTGGAATCTCATCTAGTTTCCAGATTGTGATCTACCACTAGCCTACTGATTTGTTCCTGTTGCCAGAGACAGTTTTCTAAAGTGTTCCTTACTTTCATCCTGTCTTCCTTGATTTTGAGTGTGCATGGACATAGAGGACCAGGCACGCAGAGCTGCGTATCATCTGTCCTCAGAGTAGATAAGAAGGCTCAAGCCGTATGAGTCTTTTTCTTTAGTTTGCTCCCCTGTTCCTCTAGTTAGTAGCTTGATTTTTCAGGGCCTTGATTGCAGGCATGAAGCTGAGCAAGAGAAGCAGAAGTGTAGTGAGGCTATAAACTCTCAAATCTCACCCTCAGTGAATTACTTCATCTGGCAGATACAATCTCCCCCCAAAGGCACCAACAACTAGGAACCAAGTATGAGCTCAAACCACCACAGCTCCCAAGTGGTTCTTTAATTATAATGAGAAACTTAGTGCCTATTAAGATCAGATTTGTCAGTATAGAATTACAGAGTTAAAGGGATTTTAACTAATACTTACATAAAAATTTATTTTGATTATGAGGAATACCAGTTTTTACTGGACCAAAACTTAATTCATTAGAGGTTTATTTCTACTCTGTACAACCTAAAAGTAAATAAGATAACAATAACAAGGAGATACATGTAAAGAACTTTGAATATATGATGAGAAAATTCTATTTTTCTAACTTTTCCTACCTTAAAATGCAATTAGACCCTTATTTGTCACCATGCACAAAACTCAAGTCCAAGTGGATTAAAGACCTCAACTTAAAACCAGAGACATTAATTCAGTTAGAGGAAAAAGTGGGGAAGAGCCTGGGACACATAGGCACAGGGAACAACTTCCTGAACAGTACACCAACAGCCCAGGCCTTAATGTCAACCATTAATAAATGGGACCTCATGAGGCTGAGAAGCTTCTGTAAGGCAGGAGACACTGTCAAGAGAACAAAGCGACAGCCTACAGAATGGGAAAAGATCTTCACCAACCCTTCATCTGACAAAGGTTTAATATCCAAAATATATAAAGAACTCAAGAAATTAAACACCACAAAACCAAACAACCCAATTGCGAAATGGGGCTTGGAACTTAACAGAGAATTCTCAACAGAGGAATATCAAATGGCCGAGAAACACTTAAAGAAATGCTCGTCCTCGTTAGTCATCAGAGAAATGCAAATCAAAACTACACTGAGATTCCATCTTACACCCATCAGAATGGCTAAGATCAAAAACTCAAATGACACCACATGTTGGCGAGGATGTGGAGAGAGAGGAACACTCCTTCATTGCTGGTGGGAATTTAAACTAGTACAACCACTTTGGAAAGCTATCTGGCGCTTTCTCAGAAAAATGGGAATAGGGCTTCCTCAAGACCCAGCTATTCCACTCCTTGGAATATACCCAGAAAATGCCCTACCACACAACAGGGACATATGCTCAACCAAGTTCATAGCTGCATTATACATAATAGCCAGAACATGGAAACAGCCTAAGTGTCCCTCAGTAGAAGAATGGACTAAGAAACTGTGGTATATTTACACGATGGAATACTACTCAGCTATTAAAAACGAGAAATCCCCGAAATTTGTGGACAAATGGATTGATCTAGAAATTATCATAATGAGTGAGTTCACCCAGAAGCAAAAAGAGGCAAACGGTATATACTCACTTATATCAAAACACTAGTCCAAGGGATACGTACCATGAAAATCTTTTCTTACCAAGAAAGTGGGTCAGAGGTGAGGACATCCGATTGAGACTTTAGGCAAGAGTAGCATGGAAGAATGGGGAAATAGTAGGACCCACAGGGTCCTGGAAACCTACAAGAAGAACTTTATGACAGGCAGATCTGGATCCTGGGGTCCTCCTCAAACTAAGGCACCAGCCAAGGAGAATATAGGCAGTAAGCTTTGAACCCCTACCAAGACCTAGCCGACGAACAGGATATTCTCCACTGTTGAGTGGAGAGTGAGATCTGACTCTCACAGGAACTCAGGTGCCCCTTTTCTGACCACGTCCCCTGGATGGGGAGACCTGGTGGCACTCAGAGGAAAGATAGCAAGTTACCAAGAAGAAACTTGATATTCTGAGAGCATATATAGGGGGAGGAGGTCTCCCTAGGTCACGGACATAGGGGAGGGGAGAAGGGGAGAAATGGGAGGGAGGGAAGAATGGGAGGAAACAGGGGAGGGGCTAACAGTCGAGATGTAATATGAATAAATTAATAAAATTATAAAAAAACTTTATTATTACGAGCTGGGCGTGGTGGCGCACGCCTCTAATCCCAGCACTCAGGAGGCAGAGGCAGGTGGATCACTGTGAGTTCGAGGCCAGCTTGGTCTACAGAGTGAGTCCAGGACAGCCAAGGGTAGAACAGTACGTCTGTATTTGTCAATTAAAAATAAAAAAGCAGAGTGTCTGTACTAACTTACCAGACAATAGTATGTACTTGGAAATGGTACAGATGTTTTGTACCCACTGTTGGTACAACTGCCTTGAATGATAGGTTCTTCTGCTTACTTTGCTAAAGATGTAGATATCTGTAAGATTCTTTATGTTGCTGGGCACTGTAGGCTCAAGCCTTTCATCCCAGCGGAGGCCAGCCTGGTCTACAGAGTAAGTCAGGGTAGCCAAGGCTATACAGACAAACCTTGTCTCAGGAACAACAGCAACAACAGCAGCAGCAGCAACAACAACAACAACAGCCACCCCCAAAACCAAAACAAAATAACAAATGATTCCTTATGTGAAAATATTTATTTTAGTTTTTCCTATAGCACAGTGTTTTTCAACCTTCCTAATGCTGTGACCCTTTAATATAGTTCCTCCTCAAGTTATGGTGATCCCCACCATAGTAATTTGCTGCTACTTTATAACTGTAGATTTGCTACTGTTAAAGATTGTAATGTAAATATCTGTGTTTTCTGATGCTCTTAGGCGACCCCTGTGAGAGGGTCATTTAACCCCCCCAAAAGGGACATGCATGGCCTACAGGTTGAGACCCACTCTTCTAGCATAATACTGTACAAGGACTGTGTGTGATTGGATGTTTTATGTACAAATTCAAATGTTTTTATAGAGTTAAAGTTTTATTTGCTTTTCAGATATGTGTTAAATGAATCCCAGAGTCGCCAAAATTCATCTTCATCACAGGGTTCTTCTTCAAACAGTGGGGGAGGTTCTGGAATCCCACAGCCTCCCCCAGGAATGAGCTTTTATGCAGCTAAACGAGTTATTGGTGATAACCCGTGGACGCCTGAACAGTTGGAGCAGGTATCACACAGTTTGCTCATCATGGGAATTGGCCCTGAACACGTGCCCCTCTGAAGTTCATGGAAGGACGTGCAGTGTGTGCAGTGCAATTCCTGTGTATTCAAGTTCTGTAAAGAATATGTTGAAAGGAGCAAACTATGGAAAGTGTTCTTTTCCTCTGTCATTTTATTTGTTAAAGCTTTAGGGAAAGGGAGGGGTGGGAAATGACCTCATGCCTTTCTAACATTGTTCACGTCTTTCAAGTATTATGCATAACCCAATTATATATTGAGCATATTTAGTTTTCTATCATTTTAATGTGTAATTTATAGGTCTTAACTATTTAGCTCATTTGCTGCTTTCATTCAGTCTTTTAGGGCTGTATATTTTGTGTAAAGCAAGGACCTCTATACTTCACAAGTGACAATGTGGGGAAAAGCATGACTCCCTTTTATATTTCTTCTTGGGGTTTTAAAAATTGGCATTAAGAATTTTATTCTGGATTTAAACAGGACACAGATGTTCTCTGAGCAGCTTTTTAAAAATGACTGGTGCTCTACAGAGAAGGTGCCTCCCTGTGTCTGTCACCAGGCACCTCAGGGAAGAACAGAAATCAGTATGTAATTATTTTGGAATTCAAGAAACATGGGTTCGTCTTCCAATCCTTCCTTTATTTCTCCATAGCAGTCTCAATGATTTGATCCTTTTCTTTTTGGGAATGTAAGTGACCACTGGTCAAAAGTGTTCTCAGGAGAGGGCAAAAAGAAGCAAGTAGAAGGGCAAAGAAGCAAGTATGAGGGTTGTAATGATTAGATTTGCTTCATGCTTGTACACCTTTTGTTTTCCCTCCTTAGACCGTAGTGTGAGTGCAGAAACCACTCCATTGAGTGTGACCTGCGCAGGCCTATACTGGGTACTTTGAAGTACATTATTTCATTTAATCCTCACAGCAACTAATGAGGTAACAGAATTAGGCTCTTTTTCTAAAAGGCACTGAGGTTTTGAGATTACCCAGGGTCTCCCTTCTGTTACTAGACTGAACCTAGTCCTCACTGAGTAGTAGTTATTGCTACCGTTCACTTACAGTCTTAAGTTGGTCATTGTTTGCTGAATTTAAAGTTCTCTGTGTTTTGTCTAATCTGTTGCTGTTAGTTTAATGATATGTCCTAATGTTTATTATTAGACTTATACTTATTATGGCAGTAATCTAACCCACTATTATAATAAAAAAGACACCTGTTGTCTTATTTTATCTGGGCTAGGCAGATATTAACCCCCTAAACTGCCTTCCAGTCTCTCTCATCCTCTGTCCCATGCCATTGCTTCTAACATCCTGTCTGGGCTATCTCCTATTCATAATCCCAAAATACTAGCTAAGATTATTCATCTGGGCAAAGTCTTTTATGTGAACTTCAGAGTTCCTCCTCTGGGCCCATTTGGCTCTTTTCTATCCCAAGTCTATTTTCCTCCTTCTTCCTTCTCCAGTATCTGTCTGCTTCTCCTTCCCAAGATCCTCTTGGTCCCCAAAGCCACGAACCTTCACCATGCTTATCTTTTTCTGTCCCTGCCTCAGGTATTGGCTTTCTTTATTAGTCAAACAGGGAGACAAGGTTAAAAGGCAATACTTGTGGTATGTGGCAATCTGCAGTAAGCATCTGAGTGGGCAGGCATTTAACAAATACAAGGCACCCTATAGTCTGGTGCTGAAATGAATAATTTAGCTTTAAAAATGAAGGCTAATTAATTCTGAATACTTTTTCTTCCAAATTAATCAACTTTTATTCTCTTCCTCCTTCTCTTCTTCCTCTTCGTCTTCTTTCTGTTTTTTTTTAATTTTTGCTTGTTTTTTCGAGGCAGGTTTCTCTGTGTAGCCCTGGCTGTCCTAGAACTTGCTCTGTAGACCAGGCTGGCCTCAAACTCACGGAGATCCACCAGCCTCTGCCTCTTTTGATTGCTGGGACTAAAGGCATGTGCCACCACTGCCTGCTAAATACTAACCACTCTTTTTTTTTAATTAAAAAAATTATTTTTCTGATATAAAGGTAAAGATTTAAGTAGTCAGAAATAGAACTGATGGGTGCTGGGGATGTAGCTTAGTTGGTAAAAAGAGAGTTTACCTAACATGCTGAAGCCATGTTGAGTCTTGGCATTCCATGACCATGACATGGTGGTTCATAGATTGGATCTAGCACTCAGGAGGTGAAGGCAAGGAAGATCAAGGTGTTCACAGACATCTCTGGCTACCTAGTTTGTTTGAGAATCTATACCTTCCCTCCCCACCCCCCCCAAATAAAACAAAAACAAAAGACAAAACCTCCCCAAAAATACTCAGTGATAGAGTGCTTAGCAGGCTGGCTTAGTGCCCTGAGCTCAATCCATAGCACCTCATGGAAACAGTCTAACAAACCATCTGTAATTCTGCCTCCTGTCTCTGTCTCTGTCTCTGTCTCTCTTTGTCTTTCTGTCTCTCTCTGTTTCACTTTCTCTGTGTATGAACAGTTTTAAATTATACACCTGTCACATAATAGTTTAATGTTTGTATAAAATTTAATTATATGTAACTTGTCTTTTATTGATGAGAGTGTCATTTTCAGTTTTTAATACTTTTTCATTATGTATTGTGTATTTGACTTCTATAACCATCCCTTTGCAGTTTATGTTAATGACTCCTCCTCTTTTGTATCTGTTGTTATAAGTTGAGCGGGAAGTCCGTTACGTTGAGCAGGGAAGAGAGGTATTCCTTTTATGATCAGTTACACTTTTTATTGGTATTCTTTCTCATTAAATTTTTAAAAAGCTCCTTCTCATTTAATATATGTTTTATCATTCCTAATTCAGATATCTGGGAACTATTATATATGACTGGTTTTTAACATGAAGATAAAATTTTGCTTTTCAGGTTTATTTGTCCAAGAATGATATGTATTATAATTCATAGCTCTTTCACATTTCAGGAAGTGCTTAAACTCTTTAAACACTACTGTTGGATTGAGTTGCACTCAGAATGACTAGAGTCAGTTTGAAATTATATATATAATATATATCATATATTATACCTATATATAGGAATATATATAAAATATATATATAATATATAAAAAGATATACTAGTACCTTAAAATAGAGGACAAGAAGAATATTTTAACAAAACAGCAAAACTCTGGAATGAGTTACTCACATTTCTTTTTCTTACAAACATCCACCCAGCACTTTGTTCTTAATGTGTCACCTTTTACCTGGATGATACAGGTATAGACGTTAAGCCCTCATCAGTCTAGGAAGGTTGTGTGACCTCAGTAAGGAGACTCTTATCAGTGTTTTGTCAAAGACTTGTCTTTGAAGACTGCCTTCATCACTTGTTAAATATCTTAATTCATTTTCCATTGATTTTAATATCTTAAGCCTCGCCTCAGTTTCTTCAGCTAAAACTGTAATAATATCTACCTCATAGATTGTGAGAGTTAAATGAAATCATGAATAGCTATGATCTAGTGCAGTGTCTGGCCATTGTAAACTCAAGTGGGAGGAGCTCCTGCTGCTACATTCACCCATGGCTTATGATCATGTTTATATGTTAAGCAGTGACTTCAGTGCATGTTCTTTGTTTCCTAACCATTCCCTCTCTGTCCCTTCGCGTGTCTACAGTGCAAATTGGGCATAGTGAAATTTATAGAAGCTGAACAGGTGCCTGAACTGGAAGCTGTTCTCCACCTGGTGATTGCTTCTAGCGACACACGGCACAGCGTGGCGACAGCAGCTGACCTGGAATTGAAAAGCAAGCAGAGGTAATTACTGCCTTGTTAAATTTTCAAAATGGAAAGATCAGCATGCTTAAAGCTTTGCAGGGGTTTTTGCAATGATCTATTCAGCTTCAGTAACTAGGACTGTGTCAAAAAAAAAAATTGAAAATGCATTTCAAAGCTGAAATAGGTTAGGAATGCCATCATAAGAAACGAAACTTTCGGCTAAGCAAATAGCTGAAAGCTAATGTTAAAAATGTTAGACCCAAGAATTAATTTTTGATTCTTCTTCTGTCTCAAACCAATTAACACCACTTTTAATAATGAACGTACATGTATTGTGGATACTATAGTAAACACCAGGTTTATGAAACGAAGTGATGAGTAAAACTTAAATTATATTGAAAAGAGATATAAGTAGTAGATAGACTTAGAGAAATACTGTGTATATGAAATAAAATTCAATGGAAAATGAACAGTGAGCTACCAGTTTGTACCTGTGGTTAAATACAGATACAGAGCTGTTGGTAAACCCATTAAATTTCTGCATAAGTGCTGTATCTCATGTTCTGTATGAACACTGAATAAGAAAAATATTTATACATAACAAATCTTAGAATCTATCCTCTAACGCCATTCAAAAGAAGAAAACATATTTAGAAATGTTATAAATTTAGTCATTATCATGTCTCATAGTTATTGAAAAATAAAAATAATTGAATTTCCATAATAGGGATAAATTACTTGATAGACTATTATATATCTTTCAAAATTATAAGAATGATGTAGCAACATATAAACTGTTCAAATAATAGTAAATTAATATAGAATATAAAATTATATATTGTTCTAAATATAAAATTTAAAATGATAAGTACATAGATTGAAGAATAACATAAAAATGAACCTACTTGATTAAAAAAGTAAAAGCAAAGCCAGTATTCCTAAGCTGAATACCGCATGCCATAGTTGAACACTTGAGAGTCAGGAGCAGGATACTCATAAGTTCAAAGGTAGCTTTTGCTACATGGTGAGAATCTGTGTATATATTTAAATTTCAAATCATGAAATTCTAGTAATTCATCTATTAGTTTTAAGATGGTCTTGTTATGTAGTTTAGGCTGTCCTTAGGCCCCTACCCTTGTACCTTTGCCTATTGGGGATTACAGGTGTGTGGTACCATGTCCAGGAGTCTGAATGCATATATTGTTAAAATAATGTTATAAGACAAAGGAATATTGAAAATGACATAGAACTTTGTAAATGTCACATGTATTTTACTTTGCTCCCTCCTAGGAGAGTAGTGCACGGAGGTATAAGTCAGGAAATTAACTTAATAGGCCTAAGTTAGTTCTATGGAAATATTTGGGTGGATGGATAATTGTGGTAGCTGGGAATAACCACTAGAGAGCATGTGGGTGGCATGTAGCAGGGCTTCTTAAACCTTGTCTTGTGACCCTTTTTGTTTGAGAGTTTTTTTACGTGACTATGGGTATATGGTGTATGAAATAGATTTGCAGATCAAACATTTGCTGATAGTAAATCATAAACTTATTTTAAAATAATTTTTGCTATACAGATACGTTTTCCATTTATTTATGATGAAAGCAAAATTTTCTATTAATAAAATAGATGTGCTTGTTCAGTTTTACCCAAAGAAATTAAGTCTTGGCTGAATATTTGATACTTTAAGACAGCTTCTTTAGTGTGCCTCAGAGCTGATTGCTAGTTTGGTTTTATAGTAGTTACTGCTAAGAGCACTGCCTTACATATTCTGTACAAAATAACAGGAGTAAGTTTAAGGCATTTAGAAATTATTGGAAATTCTGTCCTAAACCAAAACCCATGCAATGATTTTTTTTAAAGTTAAACTTAAGTCAGCAATTCAGCAAGTTTTAATTAACTATCAATGAGTCTCTCTTTGAATTGTATCATATTAGACTAATTGATTTAAACTTGCTGTGCTGCTGAATAATTACGGTAGGAAAATATAGGACTTTTATTTTCAGTTTTTAAGCCAGTTTCTATAAGAGACACAGCAAGAACAGTGGAATCTATAGCATATGCTGTGGACTGACAGAAGCTCAGAGCCACATCTGTATGTTGAGCTCTCAGAACCAAGGCTGCAGGAAAGCTGCATGGTGTGAAGAAGTCAGCACTATCAGAAACACTGTGGATTCAAAAATCATTTGATTTGGAATAAATTTTTGGTTGTTCCATCTTTAGAAACTTTATTACTCAAACTATATTATGACCCCATATTTAGTAATGTGACCCCACCTGGGAGTCTTAACCCACAGTTTAAGGAGAGGGGCATAGAGGAGAGTGTTAGCCATGATCTTGTTTTTGCTCATGTCTTTTATTGATTGAATTTGAGAGCCAGGCCTAACCTTGCCAGACTAGAGGAAGAAAACTGAACTACTTTTTTTCTTATATTCTTTCAAGTCTCTATTTTTTCTTCTTGTTTATAACTTAGAATATTTCTGGTACCCATTCAGGGAATTAGTTTTGGAGTGTTAAAAAAATTCTTCCTTCAAAACTTTTCATTAAGTTTGATCTGGCCTCATTCTTTTTGTTTATTGTTTTGCTTTGTTTTGAGACAGGGTTTCTATGTGCAATACAGCCCTGGCTGTCCTGGACTCACTGTGTAGACCAGGCTGGCGTCGAACTCATAGAGACCCGCCTGCATCTGCCTCTGGAGTGCTGGGATTAAAGGCATGTGCCACCACAGCCAGGCTTGGCCTCATTTTATATATCATGTTGTATATTTGCTTGTTGGAAGCATAAATGTCATTCTTAAATATATTAATTAATTTTGCTTTTAGGAAAAAACACTCACATATACAATAAAGATATATAACAATTACAAAATTCTGTAGGGAGAACACATAGGTAACCATTTTCTGAAGGAAAAAGCTTAAAGTATCTCTACAGGTTTGTTTCTGTTGTTCTTTTTTCTACCTCCCAGCTATACTGTTAGGCTGTTAGAGTCTGGAAAAAGATACATCAAAAGCCAACCAATATGGTTGTCTTATTGAAAAGACATAATGCTTGGTGGTAGTGGCACACACCTTTAATCCCAGCACTCAGTAGGAAGAGACAGGTGGATCTCTGTGAGTTCAAGGCCAGCCTGGTCTACAGAGTGAGTTCCAGGACAGCCAGGGCTACACAAGGTGACCTATCTCAAAAAACCAAACCGAACCGAACTGAACCGAACTAAACCTTAGAAAAGTAAACCTTAAAAAAGATTGGTAAAGCAAAATAAAAGGGACAGTAAAACTTTCCTCACTGGTTAATCACATCTAGGCATTTAGTTGGTTTTCCTAAACCATTTGTTTTGCTGCCTGAAGTTTTATAAAAGGGAAATAGTGGTGAATATTTAGGATTAATTAACATCAAGCAGCTGAGAAAAGATGTAAGTGAATAGTATTTAAAATTAAAATATAGAATGCCTTTGAGAATGGAGAGATTGTGAGTAGCCCAAGAAGAGGCAGATTGATAGTTATGATGGAAGAGATGGATCAGAAAAGTAGTTGAACAGCATAACAAACTGTTTTTTGTACAAACATAACATAAGTTGAAAGCAGAACCAGTGTTAAAAGTCAGAGAGAAGATAGCATGGGAGAACTTAAGCAATCAAATGAAATGAAAGATTTTATTTTTATTAGGCTTATAAAATGATTGAATGAGGCCTGTAATCCCAGTACTCTGTGAGGCAGACCTCTGTGAGTTGAAGGCCAGCCAGCCTAATCTACAGAGTGAGTGCAGGACAGCCAAGGCTCCACAGAGAAACTGTGCCTTGAAAAACGCAGACAAACCGAAACAAAAATGAGTGAATGAGGACCACTGTGGTGGTGATGGTGATGGAGGTGGGATAGATATTACTTTTCATCCAATCACTATATCCCAACACAACTTTTTTCTAGAGTCCAAATAAGGATGAATCTCTGTGACAAACGGCATTGTGATTTCTCAGATTTAGATATTGAAGCTTTGGCGAGATAAGGAATTGCATGATGCCAGGAATCAAATAACAATATTGGAGAAATACAGTCGTTTCTAAGTTTCCTAGGGTGTGACTATTTGAAGCATAAAACTATTTTGTTGTTTATTATTTTTAAACGGGGAATGGTAAAACAGAAGCATCAACTACTGGCCTAGAGCTTCTGGAACAAGTGCAGTATTCATCTGTTCTGCTAAGCTACTCCATGCTGTTGGCTTTGACCCAGCTGTGTAGGAGGAATTTTGTCCAGTTTTTTCTCCCAGCTATGGTGCCAGGCTGGCCATTGGCTATGGTAATCTTTTGAGTCAAGATGGAGAACTGAAATGAGCGATGTAGTATTTCATCTTCCACAGTATCAGTTTCCATTCCATTTCTATGTTTCTGATGTTTTTCTTGGACAAATACTAGGTTTTAAAAAAAAAAACCATTGAAATGGGAACAAAATAATTTTAACTATCTTTATTAACCTTCCATAGCTTAATTGACTGGAATAATCCTGCCATCATTAATAAGATGTACAAGGTATACCTTGGGGATATACCACTGAAGACAAAAGAAGTAAGTGGCTTTGATTTAGTCTTAAATTAGCATAAAAAGCATTGTGAGGACATGAGCTGAATTCATTTCCCCCTGTTTAGTTTGCAAACTGAGCCCCTTTTATGAATTACTAGTTTTAAGCCATGTTTGTCTATGTGAATTAAGCTCCTGAAAGGTGAGTTTCGTAGATCTGATGTTTTCAATGTAGATATATAAATAATGATACATTATCTAGATAAAGGATCCACAAACTTTTTCTGCAATTGTTTTGGGCTCTGCATACTTTGTAGCTTCTGAGGCGATAACTACTCAATTTCTGTACATGAAAGTAGCATAGTATAACTGAATAGACATGGTTATATTTCAATAAAATTGTGGGTACTAATACTTGAATATCATATAATTTTCAAGTGCTACAAAATGTTACTCTTGAGTTTTTTTTCCACTTAAAAATATATAAAATCAACTTAAAACTCACAGTCCTTGTTGAAATAAATGATGGGTCATGTGTGGTCTGTGATCTATAGTTTACTCCTTCACTGTTTAGAATCTGGAGCAAAAGATGGTTTCTGCAGCCTCAAAGTAAGGTCATTGCTTAATAAGTTTTCCTCACTGTGTCTCAAAGTCTTCCAAATGCTAGTCCAAACATACAGTATGATTTGTATGCTTGGTTGCTTTCTTTTAAGATCATAAGTAGGAGTTAATAGTTCTAGTTAGATTAAACTGGTGTAGCAGAGAGAACAATGGATTGAGATGCCTGGATTGTATCCTTGACTCTCTGAACACAAGCAAATATGTTAGGAAGAGAGATTTGACTATCACTCAACTTCGCTCAGCCTCGTGTTCTTTGTAGAAAATGAAAGAGTTGGATAGATGAGTGTCTAAGTGTCTAGTCTGTCAACCTCTCTGGAGTCACAAAGAACTTTACAGGGCTCTGTAAAGGCAAGGCATTATTTGCCAGTATTTTTTTTAAGTTGACATTTACATTGATGTCATAAAAGTAATTGTTGGTATATATTGTGTGGGACCATACCACAGATAAAAGCAAAGCCGTATCACATACTTATGGAGGAAGGAGGAGGGGGGAGAGGTAAAAGGGAGGGGGTGAGAGAAAGAAACAAAGAAGGAGGAGGAGGAAGAGTGAGAGTCCAGGGGAGAATGGAGGTAGAGTGATTATGTTTTAGCTTAAGACCATCTTGATGAAGCATTAGAAATTATTTTGCTTGAAGAATAGGTAAGTGAGTTATGGTTATTGTGACTCGTATTTTGACAGACCTTTTCTCTCAAAAGAAGAAAAAAATCAGAACACATCAATGGAAACTGGAGTGATTTTTTTTTTTTCTTCCCCCTTTTGGAATGATAAAAGTTGAATTTTCAAGGAAAAACTAGAATTCTAGGAAATTTGAACTCAGTGACTCGGTAACTTAGCAATATATTTCCTGAAGAGATGGATGTTGAAAGGAATATTTAAAAAAAATTATTGCGGGTATTTTATATTGCTTAACTCAGTAAGACAATATTTTCCAGATGATCAGTGGGGCTACAAAAGCACACAGCCTAAGGACGCTATCCGACTGTAAGACTGAGACAGTGGTTATTTAAGGGCATCTGTAGGAGCGCACCAATTTGGCTTAAACTTCAAATTACAACTAAACTTTAAGAAGCCATTATTTATTAAGTTTTGATGTAGAATAAAAGATCTACAATTACTTTAAAAAGGGTAAAAGTCATCCCTATTTTCTGACCATGTGTCTGTGCAAGCTAGGTTCCATCCCATCAAACAAAACAGCTCCCAAAGCAGTTTGAATGCAGAAGATGAAAAACCCAGTTCCTTTCTAGTAAGTTGGATGCTGAAGATACTTCCAAAAAATATAAAATGAGTCTTTTACTCAGTACATTAAAAAGTCTGTCATTTAAATGAAAATTGTTATTTAAGATATATTAATTTATTCATGCTTAAGATTTAAAAAAATATTTAATGCAGCAATTGCTAGTAGGTGATACTGATGTAAGTAAGGGCTTTTAGAATCATCAGTCCAAAACAAGGTTTTTACATTTATTTAGTCTTATGTGTATGAGTATTTTGCTGCGTGTGCGCATGCTTACCTCCGGTGCATCTGCTCTCCGCAGAGCCAGAAGGAGGTGCTGGTCCCCTGAAACTTCAGCTGGGGTTCCCATTTGGGCCCTGGGGATCAAGCCCAGGCCCTCTGCATGAGCAACGAGTGCTTCAACTACCAAGTCTTCTCTCTAGCATCTAGGAATCACTTATAATTTTAAAGAGTAAAAAGCCACAAATAATTACAAAGTACTGTTATAATTAAACATATTTTTCTCAGGGAGCAGTTCTAAAGCCAGAGCTGAAAAGAGACCCGGTCAGTACCAGAGTGAAGTTGAAGATTGTCCCTCATCTCCTGCGTTCTAGACAGGCTGCGGAAACATTCCCAGCCAACATTCAGGTAACCTCTGCTGTCCAAAGGCGGAAAATGGTTTGAACAAATAGTTTTACTTAGCAAAAAATAGAATTAATGGATATTCAGGAAGTAGGCTGATGTATATAATAAGACTAACAATTTTATTTGTATCTTTAGTGTAACTATTTAGATTATTTTTAAAAATGTATTATAAAGTATATATTGCTTATGGTTCACATTATATGGTGGAAGCCTTTAATCCCAGCACTCAGGAGGCAGAGGTGTGTGGATCTCTGTGACTTCAAGGCCAGCCTGGTCTACAGAGTGAGTTCCAGGATGGCCAAGGCTACATAGTGAGACCCTGCCTTGAAAAACAAAAAACAAACCCAAAACAAAAAGCCACCCCGGAAAACAAAACAAACAACAACAACAAAGCAAAACCACAAACGAGTGTGTGTGTGTATCTGCGTATCTTTTCTCCAAAAATATTACCATCATATATAGTTACGTAAATGAAAAATCAGGGAGTGAGCAGTTCTGACTTTGTCTTCACAAAGTCTTCTTCACCTTCTGTGCTTTAAAGATGATATTAATTCATACGGTTGCCTTTTGATTTAGTGACTGCAGAAGCCTTCTCTTTATTCTCCTGGCCTGTAGTCTGTCCTCTGTGTTGACGCCAAACTATCTTTGTAGTGGAAAATTATTACACTGTGCTGGTAAAGGGTACTAGATTCTTCACAAGAGATTTTATCTTTAACTAAGTTATGACTACCTATTTTGGTAATCTAATTTATTTATATTAATTATCTTTCATGTTTAAAATTACAGTAAAATGTACTTGACATTTGCCATCTTAGTCATTTAACATACAGTCGACTAACTTACTTCTTTCAGTACAGTGTCATTGAGGTCTATGCTGTAGCATGCATGTGTCAGGATTTCATCCTTTTCTAAGTCTCAATGTCCCATTCATCTATTTGGATCCTTGGCATACTTTACATTTTAACTTTCATGAATAATGCTTTCATGATCATGAATGTTTTAGCTTGTCTTTGAAATCTTGTTTTCAGTTCTTTTATGAATACATGCTACACTTCTAGAATTGTTGGATTATATGGTAATTTTCATTCTTTGAAGAGACGCCGTGCTGTGTTTCTTGTTGGCTATGTATCATTCAAACTGTATTCATATCCTTAGTAAAATTTAGTTTTTGTTTTTGATGGCAGCCTCCCTAGTGGGCATGAGCTGATGTTTCTATGTAGTGTGTTTTTTACTGTGTTCTAATTCTGTCTCCCCACGTCCCTCTTCTCCCGTCCTTCCTCCCATACATACAGAGTTGTAGTTTTGTTTTTCAGATGAGGCCTTGCTTATCTTGCTTTGGCTGATTTCTAACTTAATTTATGGGCTTAAGCTATCCTTTCTGCCTCATTCTCTCATGCCAAATTTTGAAGTATTTGTTCTTTATGTTAAGGAGTCTGTCTGTATCCTGGATATTAATCTCATAATTAGATTCGTCACTTGTAGTTTTTCATTCACATTGTTAGTTTCCATTATTTACTTTAAAATATTTATTTTTTAACTATATTATTTTATTTATTATATATGTCTTATGTGAGTTCCTGGGATTGAACTCAGCTTGCTAGGCTTGCATGGCAAGTGCCTTTACGTGTTGAGCCGTCATCAGTCTTATTCGGTAATGATATATAATAAGTCTGATGAGCTGTGAAGCTAGCTTACTAAATGGTTGAGTATGTAGTGTTTGTTTTGTATTAATGTTCATAAAAAGATATTTGTAATACTTTCTTGTAATGTTATTCTCTCCTCCCTCCCCCTCTCTCTCTAGTGTAAAATTTCTATTGATTATTTGGGAGTTTCACATAATGTGCCCTGATCATATTCTCTTCCCAGGTCCACCCCCTCCTTTGACACCACATTCTCCCCTCCCCCCAAAAATAAACAGGAAAAAAATACCAAGTCTAATTTGTGTTGTCCGTATACTGACTGAAGCGTGGTCAGCCCCTTAAAACAGACCCCCCCCCCCCCACTCCCTCCCGAGGCCATCAGCTGCGGAGAGCTGCACTTCAGTATCCCTATCACATCTTTAGAGTCCTCTTCAGTGACTTCTTTTCTAGACTGTTGTTTTTGAAGGGGGATGGGGTGGGAGAGAGGTCACAGAAGACTATGTCTCTCATTCTCAGCTGTGAGTCTGTAGTTATCAATATCACTGCAAAAGAAGTTTCTTTGCCCTTTACAGTCAGCTGTAACATGAATCATGAACTTCCCCATGGTTTCTGGCGACAGCATAGATCATGAGTCACCATCATGGCCCTCAACGGTAGCACAGGCCATGGATATCAACATGGCCTGTGAGTGCAGTGTAGACCATGGATCCTGGCCTCATGCAGTGGCATAGGCCATATACATCAACATGGCTCCACGCAGCAGCATGGCCCTTGGACATCAGCATGGTTTCATGTGGTAGCACAGACCACGGACATCACTATGTCCTTTGGTGGTAACCTGGGCCGTAGACACCCCCCAAGCACCCCCAGCACCCCCCAGCAGGACCTCAGATATCAGCATGGCCTGGGATGGCAACAAGGACCACAGGCACCAGCATGCCTCTCAGGTGCAGCGTGGATCATGGATACCAACGTAGCCTCCAGGGCAGCACAGACGCTGGGAGCCTTTGAAGGAGTCCCAGTCCAGAAAACGAACTATTTTCCATCTCTGACATCTCTGCCTGCCCTACTCCTTAATGACACATTTCCTGTCCACTGTAGCCCTTTCCCACACCTGTCAGTGTTGTTGCATCTCTAGTTCTGCTTCTCTCCACTGACCACACTCCATTCTTCTGTCTTTCCCATCTCTCCTTTGCATATTTGTTTGTTGAAGTGACATTACAAACTGTAGTGTGTCACACAGAATAAATATATTTTCCAAACAGCTTTACATGCAGATACTTATTGCAGTAGTCATAGATTTGGTTCAAGGTTTCTGGTTTCTGAAACACTGTAAATACTGGACTGTTGCAGATACTTGTCTGGCCTATCTTGCTGTAATCCAGAGTGAGGGTGGCTTTACTGCTAGGCAGAGACTCTGGAGACAGGATCCAAGTGAGCTCCAGGCCACCGCACACCTTGTCCTCGGTGCCAGCTGTTCTGCAGCTCAGCAGGCATGGCCTCCTGCTTTTAGACTGTGGGCAGCAGCACAGTCTGCACTCTTCTGGCAGGGTGAGCAGCTGTGGCAGTGGCTCCGTGCTCAGGCGCTGCCAGACAGAGGGCAGGCCCGTTCAGTAATTCCATGTTCCTTGTCAGGCTCTTCACCATCTGTCCTTCCAGTTCTAAGAGACTTTAAAAAGCATCTTCCCATGAGACTTGCCTTCTTTCAGTTGTTCTGCAGTGGGCTCTGCAGACTCCTTCTCGCAGTAGGGCACTGGATTACATTTTGTCATTTCAGTTTTTAATCTTTTCTGTTTGTTTATTGGGAGCATTATATAACATGTGTGGAAGATCAAAAGATAACTTCAAAGACTCAGGTTTCTCCTTCCACCATGTGGGTTCCAGGGACTGAGCTCAGATTGTCAGGCTCGGCAGCACGCACCTTTTCACACTGTGACACCTTGACTCCTTAATGTGAAGAATTTCTATCATTAATACAGTAAAATTATGACTATCTTATCTGACACTAACACTTAAAAAATACCTCTTGTAAATGAAGCATAATAGCAGTTATAAAGCCAGATACTCAGTGCTAACTACAAACTCATTATTTTAGTCTTCTCAATATTGCCATGAGCAAGGTGCTACTACACTTTGTTAAAAGAAAAACAAAAACATACCTGTCATACCAAGGGCCTTGAGGTTGATCCCTGGAACCCACGTGGTGAAAGGAGAGAACTGACTCCAGCAACTTGTCCTTTGACCTCCAATTATGTGCTTTTCTGTCAGGTAACACATGGGGCTTTTAGTCTCTCAGCTCTGGCTTGGTTTTCTTTTGGTAGTAGTAAGTGAAAGTATGTTCTATAAGTAATCCTAGCTGAGTGCATATTCTGAAACTGAAAAAACTTAATAAATTCCTAACTTAGAATTGTTGTATATAAAAATAGTATTATAGCTTTAAAAATGGGCCAACTGATGCTTTGCATTAGTTTTGAGGAACATGATGTGCTGCAGAGATCTGTTATTGGACCTTGACTACTATTTCAAACATGCCAGACTGTTGATTGGTGCCCTTGACTTTGTTTGTTTTGCACAGGTGGTGTATGATGGACTTTTTGGTACAAATACAAATTCAAAGTTAAGAACATTGTCCCTGCAATTTGTACATCACATTTGTATAACGTAAGTTTTATTTTATTTTTTTAACTAATTAACTATTCATTTTTTAGAGAAATCAAGTTTCAGGTATTTTTCTTCTATTTTCCATAAAAATCAACTATACTTATCTTAGAGAAATTCCATTCTTTTAGATTTGTTTTTATTATTTTAAAATTGCATGTCTGTGTGGGCATGTGTATATGTGCATACGTGTGATGGTTTCTGCAGAGTCCAGAGAATTGTTGATTGTCCTGCAGCTGGAGTGGCAGATAATTTGTCAGTTGCCCAGTGGAGATGCTGAGAACAAAACTTGGGTTCTCTGGGAGAGCAGTAAAGCTTCTATTGTTGAGTCATCTCTCTAATCTCTAGGAAGACTCAGTTTTTATAAATTGTTTAACTTTATAAGTTGCTAATTCTTATAGTAATTATCTGAAAGGATATCTTGATTTTATTTTTGTTTTTTTTTTTTAAAAGCTGTCCAGAAATCAAGATTAAACCACTAGGTCCTATGCTATTGAATGGTCTCACTAAACTAATAAATGAATATAAAGAGGTAAGTGACTTGTTTTAAGTTTTAACATTTCATAAAGTATTTAACATAATAAATCTTCCAGGCCCACCTATTGATATAGTTAGTATTTGGCACTGACCTTTGTTTTATTAACATTTTTATTTGAGATGATGTCAATTTCATATGCTATTGCCATTTTTTGTCTTTAAAAGAAGTAATTGTGAGCAGGTGTGGTGGCGCACGCCTTTAATGCCAGCACTCAGGAGGCAGAGGCAGGCGGATCGCTGTGAGTTTGAGGCCAGCCTGGTCTACAAAGTGAGTCCAGTACAGCCAAGGCTATTTTTTTTTTAATTTGTTTGCTTTATTTTGTTTTTCAAGACCCGGTTTCTCTGTGTAGCCCTGGCTGTGCTGGAGCTCCCTTTATAGACCAGGCTGGGCTTGAACTCATAGAGATCTGCCTGCCTCTGCCTCCTGAGTGCTGTGCCACCCCTGACTCTGCCATTTTTTTCTTTTAAGGGCAAATATATTTTAGCATCATTTTATGGCATAGATTATGAGATAATCAGAAGCCTCAGAATGGTTGGTAGAAATAAAAATGCTTTGGGACTTTTGGAGAGAAACTGTATATTTCTTTTAAAAAAAAAATCAATTTATTTATTCAGTTTACATCCTGATGGTAGCCCCTTTCCTCTTCCCCTCCCAGCTCCACCCTCCCTCTCTTTTTCCTCATCCCATCTCCCCTACTCCTAAAAAACGGGGAGGCCAGGAGCCCTACCCACCCACCCCAGCACATCAGGATCAGGACTGATTACATCCTCTTCCCTTGTGGCCTGGTGATGCAGCCCTGCTGGGGGAAGGGGAAGTGATCAAAAAGCAGACAACAAAGTCCATGTTAGAGACAGCCTCTGCCCCCTTACAGGGCACCCACATGTTAGAGACAGCCTCTGCCCCCCTCACTAGGGGCCCACATGGAGCCCCGGCTGCTCTACATCTGTATAGGTGGCTTAGATCTACGCCATTGCATGGCCTTTGGTTGGTGCTTCAGTCTTTCCAAGGCCCTTGGGCCCTGGTTAGTTGGCTTTGTTATGCTTTTTTTGTAGCTCTTGTCTTCTCTTTCTGTCCTTCTCCCCACTTCCCACAAGGCTCCTGTGTTTCACCGATATTTGGCTGTAAGTCTCAGCATGTTTTGGCCTATGGTTGGGTGGAGCCTTTCAGAGGACAGCTATGCTAGGCTCCTGTCTGCAAGCATGGCGAGGTATAGTTAATAGTGTGAGGGGTAGGCTCTCTCCCATGGCTTTGGTCTCAGGTTGGACCAGGGATTGGTTGGACATATGCTCTATCTTTATCCTTACACATCTTGTAGGCAGGGTAAATTCTGGGTCGAATTTTTTGTGGATGGGTTGTTCCTCACTCCCCACTAGGAGTCCAGTCAGCTAGAGTCACCCATATCCTCCTGGAAGCCTACCCTGTCATAGGTCTCTAGCTTGTCACAGAGATTCCCCTACCCATGATTTCTCTTCTCTCTGCAGGCCCCCTGTTCTGCCCCCACTTTCCCCAGGTCTGATTGCTGTCTTTCTTTCTGTCCGCGTTTCCTCTCATACCTGTTCCCTCTCTGCAACCACTTCTTCTGCCTGTTCTCTTTCCCCTTCTGAGTGAGATTTAAGCATCCTCCCTTGGGTCTTCCTTGTTACTTAGCTTCTTTGGGTCTGTGAATTATAGAGTGTTTATCCTATACTATATGGCTAAAATCCACTTATAAGTGAGAATACATACCATGTTTCTTTCTGGGTCTGGGTTACCTCACTCAGGATGATCTTTTCTAGTTCCATCCATTTGCCTGAAATTTTCATGATCTCTTTGTTTTTAATAGCTGAGTAGTATTTCATTGTGAAAATGTACCACCGTTTCTTTAGCTATTCTTTAATTGAGGGACATCTGGCTATTACTAATAAAGCTGCTATGAACATAGTTGAGTGAGTGTCTTTATTGAGACCCAGCTGTACTGCTCCTGGACATATATCCAAGAAATTGTAGATTTCAAAATAGGTTTTAAGTGGATCCACTCCTGAGACCTGTTATAGGTATGAACGTAGGGCAACACCAAATCATAAAAGTTTACATAAAACGTTGTTGTTGTTGTGTGCTTATGATTTTTATTTGTGTGTCTCACACCTGTGCATGTATGTATGAAGTGTGTGTGTGTGTGTGTGTGTGTGTGTGTGTGTGTGTGTGTGTGTGTGTTACCCCTCCCTCCCTTTCTCCGTCTCTCTCTTTCCTTCCAGGTGCTATTTATATACCTTCCCAACAGATGTGTCAATAGAGTGGCTGTTCAGATGTTGGAGGCTGAACTCTAGGTTAAATGGACAGAGTTTATCTGACAGAACTCTTAACTGTGTTCTGAGTGATTCTGTCTCTCAATTTTTGTGAAACTCTTATCTATATCTTGGGTAGAGGCCACTGATTTCCATATTGGTCCTGACCTGATTAATTTGTTATGGTATAAGAAATAAAAAGAAGCCACTTGTTTTATTACAGGTATTTAGACTATTATACTTATGCTCATTACAGCTCTTTGGGAGGAAAGATTGTAGTTTGTCAGAGCAGGGAGAAATTTCCTAATAAGTCCAAGCGTATTGAAAATTAATTTGGTATTGGCAGGATACATGATATTGAAAATACCAAGAAAGAAGTGCCAGATAAGAGAAGTCTTTCATGTGTGACTGCTGTATTTTGGAGCAAGTTAAGGATGCATGGTTTTGTTCTAGGTTTGGACATTTTTGTTGTTTAGATGTCATTATAAACAGTAAGACAGTGTGAGTGAGAAGTAAAATAATACATGTTATTGTGGTAAAAGGGTTTGCTATTTATTGTTTTCTTATTTTTTATTTTAAGGACCCTAAACTACTGTCAATGGCATATTCAGCTGTTGGAAAACTCTCCAGGTGAGTAATGTCTTTTTTTTTTCTCTCAATTTTTTCTTTTTTTTTTTTTTCTGTGAGAGATAGCTGTTGGAAAATGAGAAAAAATTATCTGGCATTAATAATGGATGGAGAAAATTGGGCACAGTGGCACATGTCTGTAATTCCAGCACTCTATGAATTCAAGGCCAGCCTGGTCTACAAAGCAAGTCCAAGACAGCCAACGCTACACAGAGAAACCCTGTCTCAAGAAACCAAAACCAAAAAACCAAAAAGAAAAATAAAACCAAAAAAATAATGGATAGAGAATAATTTGCTATGATTCTGACAGAAATTATATTTTATGGCAACAAACTAATTAGAAATGTCTTCTGTTAAGCAAAGATATGGGTCATTTGAGTTTATGTTTGAAAATATATTAGCATCTTAAATTTAGTCTTGAATTAGGTTGTAAACTGAATTGGGTCAAAATAGGTTACCATTGTTGCATAATGGATTACACCGTAGACATGAGATTAACCTCAAGTGTGCTTACGGCTTCTTATCACTAAATCTTAAAATCCCATCTGACATTACTTACACTATGAACACGAATGATCCTCTTTTTAAAGATATATCTACTTCCCTCTGTTCAGTATGGCTTCCTCATTCCCCTTCTGGTGTCATCTTGCACTTCAAACCGGAGGGGAAAAGGAGGTGAGATGTTCCTAGTGGTCCCAGGTGCTGCTGTGGCTCCAAGCCTAGGCTATGCACTGCTCTTCTGTGCTGTGAAGGGGAGAAGCTTGAGGGTTCACAAACGAGTGACCCAGGTCAGCTTACAGCACACGGGTGTCACAGGCTCTGTCCCTTTGTCTATTAGCATATGACATATTTTTATTTAAATTATAATTCAGTGTCTTTTTCTTTCACGTTAACGAGTGCATGGAATATTATAGAAGGAATACCTGGAAATTCATATATGTTTTGAAGGATTATTTATATTATATAGTTGAAAAATTAAATAATCACTTTAAAAATATTTGGCTCCTGGAGAAAATAAGCTAATGGTACTGACATTGTATTCAGTGTTGTGAAGGTGTGAGCTGAGTAATGTTTGTTTATAGTTTCTTTTACTCCCTTTTTCATCCCACGGGAACTTATGACACTGACGCTTTTACGTTCTCTTACAGTCGAATGCCCCATTTGTTCACTAAGGATATAGCCCTTGTGCAGCAGCTGTTTGAAGCCCTGTGTAAGGTAGGGAAACATACTGTTAAGTTTGCACTCCCTCCTGCATGGGTACTCTTCTGGAAGTCAACAAGGAGGGAAACACCATTTCTGCTGTCTTTGCAGGAAGAGCCTGAGACTCGACTTGCTATTCAGGAAGCATTATCTATGATGGTTGGAGCTTATAGTACCTTAGAAGGAGCACAGAGAACTTTAATGGAGGCACTTGTAGCTTCATATTTAATAAAGGTAGGCCAGCTGTGTGAGTGGTGACGGCAAGCAGTATATCCATTTGACATCACATTTTTTGTTGATAAGTATAAATTATACTTATTTAGGGAGTGTCAGTTTTCAATAAGCGTGTACAATTATATACTATCCAAATCAAGATAAACTAAAAACTTTTGACTTTTTAAAATATGCAAGAATATTTAGCAGCTGTAGTCATTCTTTTATACACTGGGACACTAGAACTTACTTTTTAGTATGTAACTCATTTGTTACCTGTAGACCTACCTTTCTCGGTCCTTCCCTTCCTCCTCTTTATCCGTCTCTGGTAACTACTGTTCTAGTCTCATCTTTTATGAATCAAATTTCTTAGAGAGAGTCTGTAGGAGTCTTAAGAGATAACGGAGTGAGATTGTGAGGCATTTGTCCTTCAGTACCTGCTTAACTTGTCTGCTAGTCCATCCATGGTGCTGCATAGGACAATATTACTTTTAAAATTATTATTTCATAATTCTGAAGCTTGAATCCTCCAGGGTCTTACTCAGGCAAATATTCTTCTACTGAGCTTATTGCCATATTGTATACTTTTTAGAAGGAATTCAAATTGCTTTTTTTCTGTAAAACTTTGATTATTAAGAATATATTTACTGGTTTACATTTATGACTTATGATCAGTTTTAGTTCTTCGTGATGGAAATGTGGTTTTGGTTGAAGTATGCACAGTGATACTTATATTTAAGTCTCTTATGGGAAAACTGTTGTTAGTCCTATGCTTTCCAAGCTGGAAGTTTTTTTTGTCATAACTGGTAGCTGAACACCACAGTCCACTGAAGTAAAGTCCTGTGGTATCACTGTTAGACAAATGCAGAAAGAAAGATAAATCACATTTGTCACAATGAGTCTGTAGGAAGAATTCTAGTACCATCATACATGCCCTTCCTCCACTTTTCTACTGCTTTTCATTGCAATATCTACAGTTGTGTGTGTGTGTGTGTGTGTGTTATTATATAAAATATATTTATTACAGCTTATAAATATATATTATATATATAACATGTAATAAGTGATAAAATACTGAATTCTTGCTTTAATTTGTTGTCTTCCATTTTTAGAAATAGAGGAAATTAGGAAACATAATCATTAAAATATACTGATGAGATTAATAAATGTGTTTTTCTTAAATTATACTGACATATATTCATGTGATGGAGTTCTTAGAGGACCAGAAAGGTGTCTGGTGTCTTTTGAAATATGAAGAGCAAATTGTACCATTATATGCATTTAGAAGCTTGTTGTATATAGAGTCCTGCTGACAAATGCTCCTGGTGTCTTGTTCATGTGGTTCATGGTCTTATGTCATAGGCAAGGCTGTCTGGAAGCTCATTACAGTAGAGCACTTAACATTTCCCAGATAACCTCAGGAGTAAGAGTGGTGGTGTATGTATAATGCTTATAGATGCTGCTTCTACTCCCGTAAGTAAAACCAAGTAGCAGTGTTACCAGGCCAAAGATCATTTCTTTTGTTTTTTTGTTTGGTTGGTTGGTTTTTTGTTTTTCAAGACAAGGTTTCTCTGTGATAGCTTTGGCTGTCCTAGACTCACTTTGTAGACCAGGCTGGCCTCGAACTCACAGCGATCCACCTGCCTCTGCCTCCCAAGTGCTGGGATTAAAGGCGTGCGCCACCACGCCCGGCCCCAAAGATTATTTCTTTTGTTTTCATAAACACTTTTAAAGCAACTAAATGCTAGGTTAAATTGTATAATTTAAATCAATCTTTGGTATCATTCTTTTTGTAGCCCAGGGAATGTAAATTGCATGAAACCCAGAAGAGTAAGGCATATATTTCTTAATTTCTCGCATATTTGATTTAGGGTTCTGGCTGGAGGAGTATGTTGGGAAAAGGTACATAAAAATAAGCCCTTAGCATCAGTAAATTCCAAAACTGGTCAATTTTATAAATAATTAATCTAAGTTAGGTGAATATATTTGTGTAGTTGAATTTCTACTGTAAAGTTATTGTCAACTTCAGAACAAATCTGAGAAAGATAGAGATATTTTCGTTTCAAAATTATAGTAAGTAAAGTTAGAACCTGTCCCTTGCAAAACATCCAAATTTCATTTATATGCCTAGGAGTTTTAAAGTTGGAGAGACAAAGATAATGTTGAAAACCTCACAATGAGAGTCCAAGTTTCGACTGGAGATGTGTATATACAGAGAGATTCTGTATAGCTTGGCTCTTTGTTGGGTCTATTTGCAGGAGCCTTGTAGGTAATAAAAGTGCTCATTTGGTAATGTCAAAGACTGTAAGCAACATGATTCAAGATCCTAAGCAGGGTAATGGTACATAGTTCAGTGGTAGAGCTTGTGCGTAACAATTGTGAGGCCCAGCATTTCCTAGTACCCTAAAAGAACGCTTTACAAATCATTTATCTTGATTATCTTATTGGTTTAGGGATGTATTTATTGATATGTCAATTTTGAACTGTGTACGATTAGGCTGACTTAGAATTGGATTGAGATGCTGATAATTGAATTCTTTTTTGGATGGTATATGTGAATATCTGTTATTTTTTACGTTCGATAGCCTGAAGTTCAAGTTCGGCAAGTTGCGGTGAAATTTGCCAGCACGGTGTTTCCTTCAGATCATATACCTTCGAGATATTTGCTCCTACTAGCTGCAGGAGACCCGTAAGTTTAAAAGGTGTCAATTTGAATTTGGGTTAATTTTAAGAATGCTTTAAAATTACTAAAATTTATGTTGGTTGCAAAGTTGGCTTATGAAATTTAGAAATAGCTTATTAAGGAATTTAAAGTATACCCCTTTAGGTAATCTGTAGTCATATAGCTATATATTTATATATTGAACTATATGTATAAGACATATAGAAAAATTCTTATGTAATAGTCAAATATAAATAAAACAAACCTTATAATTATATATGCAATATAATTATCTTTAGATATATAATCATATAAAGTCATTGATTGCTTAATATACATATTTTTACATTTCACCTTTTGGTGGAATATAATTTTATGTCTAATATGCTAATATTTAAAAACGAAGTGTGTGTGTGTATGTGTGATTTATATTACTGCAATTCTAAAGTATATATATATTTTTCTAAAGTATATTTTTTCATGAGATAGTGTGTTATTTGCTACACTAATGAGGCATCTTTTTTGATCATTTAAATATTTCTGAATTTGAAACGTGAATTTAAGCCATATATATAGCAAAATATATATGTGCATATTAAAACAATTTTTATCAAACTTGTTATTTACTTTATAGTCAATGACATCTTAACATCTGTGAAATACTCTAGTATCTGTCATATGTGGTTATTGTATTTAATCATTTTTTCTTTTAAATATGATTATTATATTTTAAAGTCACATTTTATGATGAAGCTATAAATAAAATTAAGCTTCTTTTTATCACTTACATATCCTTTCCATAAACTCTGTGGTTTGTTTACAAAAGATATGGGAAGTTATTTGTTAACTGAGAATTTTAAGTGGTTCAACAGTATGCCTCTGATATCCCCTTTTAGTGTGAGTTGTGTGTATTTTACTATGATTATTTTGGTATTTGCATTTCAGTTTGGCTCCACTGGTTTTGGATTACTAATTTTGGTTTTGTTGACTTTTTTTTTTTTTTAAACTTTTCTGCGTTAAGTTTTCCAGCTACATGGCAGATTGCCTAGGGTCTGTGAGCTAAGGACGCATCATTTGATGCTAGAACAAGATTTCAATCCATGAACTTAAACAAACCTTAACCAGTATTTTTATTTATACCACAAAAAACAAAGCAAGACCGAGTCAGTATTTTCCCTTTTTAGTTTCATAAAGATTGCTCTGTTGAAGTGAGACTCGTGGCAGTGTGAGCCTGAGCCTGCTCATTCCTTCTGATCTGCTCCTGATAAGGTCTGTTGGGGATTCAGAGCCCGTGCAGAGGCTCTAAGGAGTCTTCAGGAGACTGGCGTGGTCCTCAGAGAAGCAAAGATGTGAGGCCTATTTCTGGGTGTCCTCAGAAAGCTTTTTTTTAAAAAATTTTTAAATTTTTTTTTCTCAGATAGCTTTTATAGTTGTGTGTACTGATGCCAGTGTGCACTAATGCCAGTGTGCACTAATGCCAGTGTGTACTAATGCCAGTGTGTACTAGTTTCCAGTGTGTACTAATGCCAGTGTGCACTAATTACCAGTTTTTGAGGAATTGTAGACAAACTGCCAAGAAGTGTCAGAATTGACGTGGCTGTATAGAACACAGGACACGCCACTGAGTTTCAATGTGTGTTATAGTTGTTTGTGATTTAGTTTTAATAAAAGTAAAACATGCAAATGAAATATTTACATAATGAGTTGTAGTAATTAATTTGTCGTTTTAAAGATGCAGGCCAAGTGATTCTGCAGATCTCATTAAGTTAACCAAAAGGATGTAATTTCTTATATTACTTTTCATTTATTGCTTATATAGCCAAAAATATACTCAAGACATTTTGTCAGAACCCTACCTGCCAAATAAAAGTTCTGCTTTCATTCTTCAAGTGGTGACTCTCCAGTTGATAAAGTTAATTTTGAATTCTTACTTGTCTATCTAAAAGGCGAGAAGAAGTCCATGGTGAAGCACAGCGTGTGTTACGATGTCTTCCGGGTAGAAACAAAAAGGAAAGTGCTTCTAAGCAGATGCCATCTTTTCCAGAAATGGTATATTACATTCAAGAAAAGGTAGGGCTTTTTTTTTCCTTCTAATTACTTTTTATTTTTAATATAAGATTGGTAACCAAAAAAATAATAGTACTAACACCTTGCCCAAAGCTGCTGTTTGCTAATTTCCTATGCAGTGTAAGACAATTCACAGCTACTTTGTGGGTTCATTATCTCAACTGCAGAATTTAATATTATTATGTATTTTGTTTGTTATCAAAAAATGCCTGGGGGCTGGAGAGATGGCCCAGTGGTTAAGATTTCTGTCTGTTCTTTTAGAAGTCCTGAGTTCAATTCACAGCACCCACATGGTCGTTCACCACCCCCATACTAGGACCTGATGCCCTCTTCTGACAATACTGTTTTAAATGTACATAGAGCACTCATACATAAAATGAACCAGTAAGTCCTTTTTTTTTTTAAAAAAAGAAAAGAAACATTGGACTTTGTTTATAATTTCACAAACATGTAAGTATCAAAACTACTGGAACATCATCTCTAATAAAACGAATAAATCCTATATCTTTTCCCCATTATTCCATCATGGCTAATTTCATTGTTTTCTAGATATTGATTACATTTTCACATTTTTTCTTTTTTTATTAAATATTTAAAAATTTTTTACATATACTTTTATATTATTACATACACACACACAATAAACTACAGCAAGAAGAGCTATGAAACAATAAGGAATTAAATAAATGTTACATTCTTAGTGTTTTGGCTATTTGTATTTGGCAGCCTTGAAGAAAACATCTTTTCTGTCTTGGTGCATCTAAAATTCTGAATGTAAATCAATATCTATCATATCTCGTCATTATTAACTTAAAACATCTATCTAGACCTAAAAACATCTTAATCTTAACTATAGGTAGTTGAAACATTTAATAGATGATGAAAATAAAAATCAACATTTTAAAAGTAAAAATGTAATAATTAAATATTAAAATTCCTACCAATCATAGTATTTACGGTAAGAGGGACTTAGTTTTCCTAAATATGAATGATTTGTAATTCCTTTAATGTTTGTCAACATTTTCAGTATGTTGAAAAAATTTTTCCTTTGGTATGACAAAGTTAAAACACATCTTTAAAAAAAGGTAGATAAATTTGTTCTTCTGCTACTTGTACCACTCCTTAAGAAGGTACCATAATCTTCCGGGTACTTTGCAGGGCAGCTGAGGTATTGTCCACTGTTATTATTTCATATTCTTTTGTACGTCTCTGCTCTGCACAGCGTTTCTGTGGCTGAATCAGAGTATGGGCATCAGTAATCCTCAGTACCGACTGTCTCACTTTCTACACTGGTATTATTTTGATTATGTTTCACAATACCTATCATTTTGGGTGAGAGGGACATATGCAGCAGGCACATGTTTTGTTTAGAAAAGACAAATGCAAGGGCTGGAGAGTTAACTAAGTGGTTCGGAGCATAAACTGCTCTTAAAGTAGATGTGAATTTGATGTATTTCCAGGGCCTGCAAGTACACAGCTCCAGAGGATCCAATACATCTGTCCTCTTTGGGCACCTGCACTCACATGTACATAACTGCATCCAGTCACAGGTGTTCATGTAATTTAAAATGACAAAAGTAAAGCTTTAGGGGTGGAAGAAGGCTTAGCAGTCTAGAACATTGGCTGTCTTACAGAAGACCTGGGTTTGGTTCCCAGCACCCACACGATGCCTCACAATCATCTCTAACTCCAGGTCCAGTGGATCCAACACCCTCTTGCCTCCAAGGGCTGTTCGTGCATATCATATACTTAGATACGTTCAGACAAGAAATGCATATTATAAGACAAAAATAGATAATTGTTTTAACAAAGAAAAACTAAATGAAATGAAAACTAAATTAAATGAAAGGGGCTGGAGAAATGGCTCAGGGGTAGGACCTGAGTTGGACTCCCAGAATCCACATGTGTTTCACATCCTGCTGTAGCTCAGTTCTAGGGGATAGGATGCCCTTTATGGCCTCCATGGACACAGCCACACATTTAGGCCAACACCCATACACGTACAGTAGCCCCGCCCCCAAAAGGAGACAGGTGTGAATTGGTGACAGTAAACAGTAATATAGCTGGAAGTACAGTTATTTTCAGTTGAGTAAGAGAACAATTAATATTCAAAATTTTAATTTAGTTTGGGCTTATTTGTATTAGGCTTCTCATCGAATGAAAACTCCAGTCAAGTACATGACCGGCACCACTGTCCTCCCATTTAATCCAGCAGCATTTGGAGAGGTAGGACTTGAGTGTCTTCCTGTAATGGCTATGAAAACTAGGCTATGTCTCATCTTTTTGCTTTATAGGTAAACTCATATTATGGTATCATTATTTAGGTGTTATTTTGAAAAACAAGGCCCAGTATTAGGTAATTTGTTTGTTTTGTTTTAATTCATAGTTAACTCACTGAGGTTTCCTATCCATACCCAGTCCCTGCACTAGGAATCACACTTGGGGCCTTAGACACGCCAGGCAAGTACAGATAGATTCCTTGCCCCCCAGCAAGTTGTCTGTCTGTCTGTCCTTCCTTCCTTCCTTCCTTCCTTCCTTCCTTCCTTCTTTCTTTCTTTCTCCTTTTCTTTTCTTTTTTATGACAGAACCATTGATTACTTACTGTTGGGCTTTTGTAGCACATTAGATTTGACTTTTGAAGCCAACATATGAGGCAGGGCGTGGTGGCGCACACCTTTAATCCCAGACTTGGGAGGCAGAGGCAGGTGGGTTGTTGTGAGTCCGAGGCCAGCCTGATCTACAAAGCGAGTCTAAGACTGCCAAGGCTATACAGAGAAACCCTGTTTCGAACCTCCCCCCATCCCCCAAAAAGGAGCCAGCATACAATTGAAGTTGCTAGGGTTTTCTAGGTTAGAAGGCAAGAAGATTAATTGTCACATCCATTAATGTGAATTTTATGTTTTAAATGATTGATTTGTACCAATTAAATATTAATCTTGCTTAGAGTAAGAAGCTGAGTAGGGTGGAGCTCCATAGTAGTATGCTTAGCGTCAGAAAGGATATGGCTTCAGTCCCAATATGAGGAAGAATAAAACACTCAAGCTTTTTACTTTCATTAAAAAACACATCTGGATTTGTGAAATCTTGTTATACCTACTTTGTTCAATTATGATAACTTAGTGAGTACATTGAGTCATGCTTTCTGGCTTCCATTAAGATTTTGTGAAATTTTATGATAGAAAATTGTCACTTTGAAGACTGTACCCCCACATTGACTCTTAAAGAAGCTCATATTTCTCTTCCTTCTTGTTTTAGATAGTTTTGTACTTGCGCATGTGCCTGGCTCATAGTGCAGGGGTGGTGCCCACCTCCCAGAGTTTGGCTGATATGCAAGATCATGCTCCAGCCATTGGACGGTACATACGGACATTAATGTCAAGCAGCCAGTCGACAGCTTCCTCTTCTAATAAGAGTGGAGAAACCAACCCTGTTCAGATCTACATAGGCCTGCTTCAGCAGCTATTAGCAGGTGTTGGAGGTAAGAAGTTAATAGAGGAAGGATAGCAGGCTACCAAGAAGAGACTTGATACCCTATGAGCATATACAGGGGGAGGAGGTCCTTCTCAGTCACAGTCATAGGGGAGGGGAGTAAGGGGAAAATGGGAGGGAGGGAGGAATGGGAGAATACAAGGGATGAGATAACAATTGAGATGTAATATGAATGAATTAATAAAAAGAAAAAAAAAGGAAAAAAAAAAAAAACCAAGAAGTTAATCATACTCAGAAAAAACATCAAAGCAATTAAGAAAGAAATTAATTTTACCTTTCTCTTTAGTATGTGTCCATCTGGCTCCAATGCATAGGTTCCAAACTCATGGCCACACAACTGACCCTGGTAAACACTGTGGGCCTCAAAATAAAATAAAAAGACATTAATTTGAGAGAGAGACTTGTAGGGGAGGAGGTGGCTATACATGTGTGTATGCAACAATAGGGACGAGAGAGAAATAATAGAGGTTTGGGGTTACACTAATCAGAATACACTATATACATATATAAAATTATCAAAGAGAAAATTCAATAAAAATTATAAAAAATTAAATTTTAGACTATGCTAAGAGTTTACAGCAAAATTATTTCAACCTTGTTGACTTGTGTAACTAAACATTAGCCTTTGTTTAGTTTCTAAACCTGCCTGATTTATCCTTGGCATATTCTTCATTTCAGAAAGAAATGTTAATATAGATAGATATTTCATCTTTGGAATACATGTGAAGAGCAGTGGATCCTATTGATAATTAAACCATACTTAGAATTTAAATTTTTGATTTTCGTATCAATTTGTGTTTAAGCAGTAGCATTATATTTGAGAGAATATAGGGATTTCTGTATATTCATTCTTTTTCATGAAAGTTAAAATTGTTCTGAATTCTTATTTAGGATTGCCAGTCATGTATTGTCTATTGGAAGCGGTGTCAGTGTATCCAGAAAAATTGGCTACCAAATTTGTAGATAAAACAGAGTGGATCAAGGTATGTCCTCATGGCATGTTTATTTCCCTATGAATTCAGGTATTTCAAACTAATTGAAAGGTTTTTTTCTTCCTCCCAGTGTTACTTACTATTTCCTTCACTACCGTCAGGTCATTCCAAAAATTTTCCACAACCACATACCTACTGGAAATCATGTAGGGTAACTAACACCCCTCATCTCGATGGCACTGGGGAGTGAATTTAAGAATTAATGAATTTAAAAAGTTATTTTTCTGCTTCAAAAATATTTTTCATAATACTAGGTATATACATTTTTAGAAATACATTTGTATTGTATAATTTTATTTGTCATTTAAACATCTCTTTTCTCTAATTGTATATTGTCTCCTTAAATCTTCTCAATGTTCTGCCTTATTCTCTTGTCTCTGACAAACACGCAAAGGACATTAATAGTTTTATGGGGTGAAACTTTCTATTTTTCTTATGAATACATACATAAAACAATACATTTAAAATGTTTTTGCCTTCTTTCATACATAAGACAGCACACAGCTGGCATAGTTTGTATTTATTTTACTGGCTGGTAGAGCTTGTAGCTAATCTTGTAGTGGTGGAGAAAATGCCTCTATTAGCAGCTTCATCATTTCCCATTGTGTGGTTAATTCTAGGTCCTTATTGCTAGTCATTTAGGATACTCACCTGCTGTGGTGAATAATTCTATGTAATACTATTTCCATACAAAGAAATATCATGAGTATAATTTTTTCATAGCAAAGATGATTTATTATATTTCATGGGAGAGATGTAATAGTGAAAAGTATATTTTGAGATTTCCCAGATGGGGAAGACACATGTGTCTATGATTTTGATAGTGCCCACTTTTCATGTGGGGAGAACTGAGTTATATTACCAGCCCAGGGGAGAGTGGTCTTTCATGGTAACGCTAGAAAACGCTATCAGGTGCAGCAGATACAAATGTAAGTTAGTTTTGAGTGTTAGATTAGCTTTTTTTAGTAAAAACATGGCTCATACAGGCGTATACTTCTGTTGTGCTTTGTAATGTAGTTCTTTTTGGAAACTGTAGCTTGAACTATAGTGCAATCTATAGATTTTTATTTTTAAATGTAAAAATAGGAATGTAGTTTGTCAAGAGTTAATAGTTTTGTTTTGTTTTTTTGAAAAATTTGGCCTCGTGAAACTGATTCTCATTTTAAAAGGGTTTTCATTCTTTGTGACTATTTTCTGATCTAAACTAATCTTGTGAGTGTTGATCTCTTGGTAGAAGGTAAAAGATTTCTAGGATACGAAGAAAGAATAGACCATGAGTTTGATTCCAGGGCCTGCTATGCTGTGACCTATAAACAAAAATATGGTCTGACTCCTATTTTTTATGATCTACAAGATAAACATGCTTTTTACTTCACTTAAAAAATTATGCTGGATTTTGAAAACAGGGCTTTTTACATGGTAGACGGGTATTTACCCTGATCTACAACTATAGCCCCTTTGTATTTTTAGATTTTAATTTTTTGGCATATACATTTATATTATTACATGTAAGTAGAAAAATTACATACAGCAAGAACCACGAAACAATCAGGGATCATACGAATGTTACAGTCAAGGTGTTTTAGCTAATTGCATTTGGCAACCTTGTAGAAACATCTTTCTTATCTTAGACCTTTTATAGTTTTAAATACTTGGAAAAAGATAACAAATTACATTATTTGAAGACATTCAAACTATAGTTCCCATTTTATTGAAACACAGCTGTGCCCATCCCTTTAAATATTATCTGTGCCAGCTTTTGTGAATTGCAGTGGCAGACTAGAGTAGCCTCAACAGTGACTAGATAGCCCACATAGCCTGTTTGGTCCTTCACAGAAAAAAAAACTGCTGATCTCTATTTAAAATCAACTGTATATATTGTATCTGTTTTAAAGTTTTGTATCTTTTGATAAAAATGCAACTAAGATTTTTACATATAATTTCAGCTCATAAAGTGTGTGTTTTGTTTTGTTTCTTAGCTGGGTGTGTTGGTGCACACCTGTAATCCCAGCACTCAGGGAGGCAGAGGCAGGCAGATGGATCTCTGTGAGTTTGAAGCTAGCCTGGCAAACAAAGCAAGTCCAGGACAGCCAAGGTTACACAGAGAAAACCCTGTTGTGAAATTTTTTTTTCCTTTTCATTTATTTTACATTAAAAAAATATATATTTTATTAATTATTCATATTACATCTCAATGGTTATCCCATCCCTTGTATCCTGCCATTCCTCCCTCCCTCCCATTTTCCCCTTATTCCCCTCCCCTATGACTGTGATTGAGGGGGACTTCCTCCTCCTGTATATGCTCATAGGGTATCAAGTCTTTTCTTGGTAGCCTGCTATCCTTCCTCTGAGTGTCACCAGGCCTCCCCATCCAGGGGACGTGGTCAAATATGGGGCACCAGAGTTCGTGTGAAAGTCAAACCCCCCTCTCCACTCAATTGTGGAGAATGTCCTGTCCATTGGCTAGATCTGGGTAGGGGTTTGAAGTTTACTGCATGTATTAAAATATAATTATCACTTTCTTCTCCTTTCTCCTTTTAGGTCCTCCCTCCCATATTCCTCCCCACCTCTCAAATTGATAGCCTTGTTTTCTTCTTCTTCTTCTTCATCACTATTATTATTATTATTATTATTATTATTATTATTATTATCATCATCATCATCATCATCATCATCATCATCATCATCATCATTCCAAATGTTTCTCATTTATTTACGTGTGAAATGGGTTAAATAGAGTCATGATGGATGTAGTGTGTATCATTGTTTCATATATATGTATGTACATACAATTGTCTGAATCCACTTTTATTATTTGTGTGTATATGATTTTAGGACTGACTACTTGTGTCAGTCAGGCAGCTCATCCCTGGGAGAAGCCAATTCTCCTTGAGCAGTCATTGGTTGCCTGTAGTTCTTTGTCTTGGGGTGGGGCCTGGTAAGATTTCCCTCTGCTGTGTTAGCATGTCTGTTGATATTATCATTGTTTGAGTGTTGTTTACCCAGTCATTTGAGGAGAGGTAGTCTTGGGATTCTGGCTCTTACAACACCCCTACCCCTCATCCCTGTTCTGTGATGTTATGTGAGTCATAGAGGCAGGAGCTGGGCTGCAGATATATCCATTCAGGCTGGGCTCCCCACAGTCGGTTGATGTCTTGTTTGCATTGTGTTAAGTTATGGTTTTCTATAATGGTCTGCATTTGCTATAGAGGGACAGGTTTTTGATGAGACATGATAGTTATACTTATCTCTGAGTGTAGGGATAAGATTTAGCGTGGCATTAGGAATTATCCTGGTTTGCTAAGTGGGCATAGTAGATTGTCTTCTAAGACCTATGACCTGACTAGTTCTGGGTAGTTGGCCATGTTTCTAGACAGGGGAATGGTTTCCCTGCTGTTGAATGGGCCCTGAGTCTGCTTAGGCAGCTCTTGGTTAGCACTGGTACTGGAGTGCTGCTATTGCACCTTTATGGATGTCTTGCTGTGCTGGTCACTGCTAGGCGTCATGGCCGAGTGGAATTGTTCATTGTTTCTCTCCTTTGGTAGCTTGCATTGGGCTTTCTGTTACTGTAAAAGCTAGGCTGTAGGAAGAGGGATTGCAGATTAATTCAGGTCAGTATATTAAACTTGTCCTTTGATATTTTCATACACATACATAATACATTCTGATCTCTCCTCCTCTCTCTCTTCTATCTTCCTCCATCTCCTTTACCCTCTCCCACCCTACCTCCAGTCTCTTTCCATTACTTTTTGTTTTCTGTTTTTTTTTAATTTTTTTTTTTTTTTTTTTTGGTAACCATTTAGTTGAATCAGGGTTATATGTGTGACCTTTGTATTGCAACTGTTTATTGGAGCCTGGCAGGTGGTTATTTGTTTTTTGTTTGCTTGTCTTAAGTAGCTTCTTACATTATTTATTTTTCACGGATACCAGTAGATTGAATGTTAAAATATGTCATTCACTTTAACAAATTGAAATGTCAGCTGTTGTCTACAGGATGACGGTTATGAATCACATATCTATTTCTTTTCTGTATTGCTCAGAATCTGATGAGTAGCAGCAAAGAAGAAATGCGTGAATTGGCGGCTTTGTTTTATTCTGTGGTGGTATCAACAGTGTCCGGAAATGAGTTAAAGACAATGATTGAACAACTTATAAAGGCTACAAAAGACAGTCATGTACGTTATCAGCTTATCTTCATTCCTCTTTGTTATTTAAATAAAATACTTTCTGTATTTTCATAGAACAGAGGAACTTGTGTCTGAAACTCAGGCATTGTTCTTAATCCTGGAGGCAAGTTTGCTTTTTTCATACCAACAGATTTATCAAATTTGAGATCTAAGTACTGTTATGGCAGGAACTTAGGAACCACTTTCCTAGAAAGGTCCATTTCTCGTTTGAGCCTGTGAGTCAGTGAAGAAACACGGTATTTTCACAATCTGTTTTTGCTGTTTTTTTATTTTTTTCTTAGTTCCAGAAATAGTTGAATCTCACAGGACCATCTTCCTGGATTAGGGAATTTACTTACACAAATGGACTAACCTGATTTTGTTGGCTTTTTGTTTTTGTTTTGTTTTGTTTTTTGAGCCTACGTCTCCTGTGCAGCCCAGGCTGCCCTCAGATCTGAGGTGCCTTAGCATGTGCTGTCATACTCAGCTTTGCCCCATTCTTTTCAGTAGGTGGTAGGATTTTTAAAAGTATCTGATCACAGTTTTACTTTTTAGGTTTCCATTTGTAAAGTAAACATAAATTCCTAGCCTTTGTAAGTTATAATTGAGATAGATATGTTGATTCAGTCATTTCATTTAGTAGATTTTAATTCTGTGTACATTCAAGCAAACACACATATAACATAAACATTTATTAAAAGAGAAAGTATAAGGGCCATAGAAGCATATTTTAAAAGTCTGCTGTCCCACACTTGGAGGTCATATGCGATTAAGGTATCTAAATCTGGATATGAGTAAAGGCCCAGCTTCACTTGTCAGCATTCTTTGTTAGAAACTGTGTTAGAAATTGTTGTCGCCTAAGTTTGATTCATTGGCTTCCAGAGAACCCATAGTAATCATTTTATCTTCTAGCCTTAGGTTTATCAGAGAGACATTATCTTAACGACAGTTATTTCAGTTTATCTTTTCATGTCACATTGTTAAATCCAGAGCCCTGAGGTACAGCATGGATCCTTGCTTGCCTTGGGATTCACGGTGGGAAGATACTTGGCTAAGAAGAGAGTGCGGGCGGCCGAGCAGCAGGACCTGGACACCGATGCTGACCTCCTGCCTGAGCAACAGGAGGTCATTCGGAGTGCCACAGAAACCATAGGTCAGTGTACTACTGCCTTGCGTGGCTGCTGCAGGCTTTGAATTATGTTAAATTTTAATATGATATTTTTGTTTCTTCTTACAGCATTGCACTTTAAAGGCAAAAGCTTTTCCAAAAAATAATTTCTGTATTTTTATAAAAATGAAAATAGTTTTCTGGGGTTTTTTTTTTCTACTTTTTTGTTTGTTTGGTCTTTATTTTGTTTTGTTTTGTTTTTTTGAGTCAGGGTTTCTTTGTGTAGCTTTGGCTGCCCTGGACTTGCTTTGTAGACCAGGCTGGCCTCGAGGTCACAGAGGTTCTCCTGCCTCTGCCTCTCAAGAGCTTGGCTCACAGGCATGCACCAACATCCAGCTTACACATCATTTTTCTTACATGGATGTAAGAGTCGGCATGAGCTGAACTAGAAACTGGTTTTCTTTTGGGGTTTTAAGATTATTCTCAAGGTTTTGGTCTTTTTCCTTAGACCAGATACTCTTATTTTATTCTTCTACATTTAAGATTCTTTACAAGTTCTGTGATTAAGAGTCTTTCCTTATCTTTGAAATATGAAGTCTTTTAGTTGTTCTGTAGTCTTTTCAGATAAAGAAATTTATTTTTATCGAAGAATATTTAAGAATACAAAGAAATATCACTGATATATTTTCTTTTCCTTTTTATACACTTACAAACACAATTTTGGTGTAAATATAATATAATATCTTTAGAACAAAAATATTTCAAGTAAGAACAAAAAATATTATGAAGAAACTATGGAGAACTATTACGAAGACTTTGTGTCTGTGCAGGGGTGGCTAGAGAAGGAGCCCTGGCTTTATCTAGTAGTCACAGACACTGGACCCTGTTGTCATGGTGCCTCACTATTGTATCAATCTCAACAAGTGCTCAGCCAGGAGACGGAGACCTCGATTTTCTGTTGCTACCTTAAAAAAATTTAAAACATGGCTAATTGGTTTAAATCGTTAAGAATAACTTAGTGTCCTTCTCTCTCTTGTGTCTAAATGTGCTTACAGGTTCGTTTTTAGACAGTACATCTCCTCTGTTGGCAATTGCTGCCTGTACAGCCCTGGGTGAAATTGGCAGAAATGGTCCTCTCCCAATCCCCAGTGAAGGCTCTGGATTTACTAAACTGCACCTGGTAGAAAGCTTACTCAATAGAATCCCTTCCAGTAAAGAAACAAATAAGGCAAGCCTCTTTATTTTGTTCTCTTCTGGAATTCTTTGTTTCTATTCATAGTTGTATAAACTAACTGAACCAAGTTATTATGAGCATAGCCATCTGTCCACACCCCCCATGCACATCGCAGCTGGAGTAAGGCGTGACTGATGATTTAAAACATGACGAAGGTGAAATTTTGATAAAGGTTTTTACTTTTGATTCAGGGAGACATAAAAGATAATGTTATCTTTTGACTGAGTTATTCTAATTTAATTCCTTTATAGTTAGGCATTTAGTAAAATTAAAAATTCATTGAGGAACCTTTTTTTTTGTCATACAGAAGCTGGATAATAAAATACTCAATTTCATGATTTGTATAATTTTAAGGCAGTTCTCAATCTTACTTTTTTACAGCCCGTTTGGTTGAAGCAGTGTGAATAATCCAAGGGAAAGAACAGCTGTAGTTCTTTTTAAGTTGAGATAATTGTTTTCATAAACTTAAAGACGTTCTTTGCAATTAAAGTACCTGATGTTGAAGAATAAGATAATTTAATGAGTAGAAAAATACCAGTTATTATGTTTTTTTGGTTAAATACTGTAATCTTGTTCTTGGTTTAGCTGCCATTTAAAATCCAAACAGTCACACCCTGTGATTTTCTTTTTAACTATCAATAACCAGTGATTATTAGCCATGGATGAATATTACAATGTGTCCATAGAGTGTGCTATAGGTTTCTCTATATTAAACATAAGTCTTTAAGGAGATATAGTGAAATAGGCATAGTTGTCATTCTGTATGAGGTATCACAGAGTTTCAGAGAGCTGATATAACTTGCCTAAAGGCTACTAAGTAGTACAGATAATTTGTTCTTAGGTCTTCTGGGCCTGTAAATCACATTTGCCACCTTGACAGTTTAAATGATAAGCCTAAGGCTTTTCTTTTCCTTTTTAATTTTTGTAGGTATGGATCCTTTATGGGCTCAATTTCTGTTTTTAATGTCTTATAAATATAACATTGTAAAATTGGGTGTTTTTGTAACAAAGGCGTTGGTATATGAGGCAAATTGCCTTTTCCTGTCGTCTTAGGGATACTGTTTTGAGATAAATCTGTTAATTTGTTTAAAATTTAAAAAAGAATCTGTGCTCTTCCAGATGAAAGAACGAGCAATCCAAACATTGGGCTATTTTCCAGTTGGGGATGGGGCTTTTCCCCACCAGAAACTCCTTTTGCAAGGTCTGATGGATTCTGTGGAGGTATTTATATTTTTATTCAAATAAAAAGCATTTTAAATTGTTTTGCTTATTATGACACTTAATTTTTTTATATTATTAAGAGTTATTAATTAATTAATTTTTGTATGTGTGTTATCACCTGCATGCAGTGCTCACTGAGGACAAAAGAATGCATTGGATCCCCTGAAACTGTAGATGCAGATGATCCTCAGTCACCATGTGGGTGCTAGAAACTAAACCTGGGTTCTCTAGAAGAGTGTCAGTAGTCAGAAGCACTGAACTATCTCTCCAGCCTATTCTCTGAGATTAAAAAAAAAAAAATTAAACATTGGTTAATTTATCACATACTTAATTTCAAATTTAAGCTTTAGGCTTGTTACTGTGTTAGACAGAGCTTCATAAATTGCGTGTCCAGGAAGACTCATTATTTTTGAGTGACATATGGTGTAGTATAAATAGGAGAAACCAGTTGCCCTGCGTGGAGAGTTAGTGCTGGTATTCTAGTGGCTCTTGGGTCTTTGATGCCCAGTATAGTGGGAAAAGAACTGTGGTTAGCGAATACTAGCAAACTGTAGTGTATCTTAGCATGACCTAATCTTGCCTCTGCCTCCCTTAGAGATGGTCCTTCGCATTTCCTCACATTTAGTGTGCCAGCCTCTTTGCTCTGAGCTTCTGAAAAACCTCGTACTTCCTTTTCAGATTGTTGCTATGCTCCTTAAAAAATTTTAAAACTATTTTAACTATATTAGATTATTTAGATACAATGACTTGGAAATCTTTTTGTTATAGCATTTATTACACCTTCTAACTATACACGGGAGACAGAGTCTGCTTTGTTCACCATTATATAAGTGTCTAGCAGTGTGATTGCAAAGGCAGATTCTCATAAATATTGCTAAAAGTAAGTGAATAGGAAGATATTTGCATAGAATGCAGGAGAATCCTAAGGAAGGGTGTGATTGTAACTGAGGATTTGGGTATAATCTACTTGGAGGGGAAGTTACTGCTGAGCCTTGAGGGATGGGAGAGAGAAAAAGACTTTAGTTGAGGGTAAAAGATGTAAGGATTGAGGTAACTGAGCCAAAGAACTGGTTTTGAAATTCAAGCCTAGATTTTTTTTTTTTTTGTTTTGTTTCCCCTCTGTTGGAGAGTGAATCCAGGGACTTGCCCATATTAAGCGTGCATTCTATCACTGAACTGCATCCCCATTCCCATGTAATGTTTTCAGAGTGAGCTATAGTCGTGCCCGCATCACCAGAAGCCCGTTGTCCTAGTTACTTTTCAGTTGCTGTAACAGAACAGCACAACCAATGCAACTTGAAGAAGAAAGCTTATTTGGGGCTTACAGTTCAGAGGGCTAGTCTGAGCATCATGGCGGCACACAGGCAGGCATGGCATTGGAGAGTAGCTGAGTGCTCATACATACCCATATCTACAAGTGCCAGTTAGAAAAAGCTAACTGGGGACGGCCTTGCCCCAAAGCCTGTCCCGCTGACACAGTTCCTCCAACAAAGCCATACCTCTTAATCCTTCCCAAAGCAGTTTCACCAACTGGGGGCCACATACTCACATATGAGCCTATGGGAGTAATTCTCATTCAAAACACCACATCAGTTTAACCCTCCTAACCTCTTGAAAAGAAGGTTATGTCGCCTTTTCTTTGTAACGTCGATTCTCCTTGTGTTTAAGTTAACAAGAGCTTGTTGAGGCTCTCCCTGTCTGTTTAATGTGCATTGGTGTTTTGCCTGCATGTGTATCTGGGTGAGGGTGTCAAATCCTCTGGAGTTGGAGTTATAGACAGTTGGGAGCAGTCATATAGGTGCCAGGATTGAACCCCAGTCCTCTGGAAGAGCAGCCAGTGCCTGCCTTTCTTTCTTTCTTTCTTTCTTTCTTTCTTTCTTTCTTTCTTTCTTCTTTTTCTTTTTCTTTTTTTTTTTTTTTTTTTTTGAGACAGGGTTTCTCTGTGTAGCCTTGGCTGTCCTTACTCCCTTTGTAGACCAGGCTGGCCCGAACTCACAGCGATCCGCCTGCTTCTGCCTTCCGAGTGCTGGGATTAAAGGCGCGCGCCACCATGCTCGGTGCTTAGTGTATTTTTAATATGATTTTGATGTCCTTATTTTGTTAAAAGTTTAGAAATACAGAAATACTTAAAAACCAAAAACATTGAAGCAATGTGGAAAGATTAAAGGATAAGGATGAATGAAAAGCCGTGGCTGTGAGAAGCAGAATCTGTTCATAGCCAACTAAAACAAAGTCCTATTGTGCTTTCTGGTTTGTTTCAACCTTTTTGTGTTTTGGGTGCCAGGATCAAACCTACGGCTTTACATGTGCTAGACAAGTGGTCCTACTAGTGCATACCTGGCCAGCTCCTACTTTAAGCTTCATTATGGGAAAATTCAAGCCTATACAAAAGTATTAAGTCTCTTTATTTCCTCTATACATAGTAAGCTTAGATGCTTTATCATTTCTAAATGTAGCTGTAAGGTTTTGGTTTGTGTGTGTGCACGCCAGTTTTGGCATCAGTAATAGGAAATATGTAATTAACAGGTAGATAAACAAATTAATGATTAAATTCCTGATAAAGATCCTGTCTGTTAACTTGGCACAGTAGTGCACACCTATAATCCCAGCACTTGGAAGGCAGAGGCAGGTGGATCTCTGCGAGTTTAAGGCCAGCCTGGTCTACAAAAGTGAGTCTAGGACAGTCAAGGCTACATAGAGGAGCTCTGTCTCAGAAAACCAAAAACCAAAAAGCCAATAAGGGGAAAAAAAAAAGCTCAAAGATCCTCTCTGTTGAAATAGCTTTTCTCAGCTTTAAAGGTCCCCAGAGAAGCTTTTGACCAGAGCTACTGTAGAGCTGAAACCCTCCGCCATCTTTCTCTAGATTAGGAAGCTATGGTGTGAGCACTTGATGATTCATGAAGACTGATGAAACACTAAATGGAAGAATGACAGTGACAGTGCTCACGCCCTCATATGCTTCCCGGTCTTGATTGCATCCTTGTTTCTCTTATACTTAAATGTTTCACAGTAAACAGAAAAATGCCAGAGGGTACTAAGGCAGATGCACTTCCATGTTGCGACAGTGATTCCTGCTTGTAAAAGTCAGAATTTGCAAATTAAAATATAAATATTTGAATATTTAACTACACAGCATTTTATTAGGTTTTTAAAATGTATACATTTATATTATTACATAAGAATAAAACTACAAATAGCAGGAAGAACCACAAGACAATCAGGAATTATATAAATATTACATTCATAGTGATTTGGCTATTTGTATTTGGCAAACTTGAAGTAAACATCTTTCCTATCTTGTTGGGTCTAAATTTCTGAATGAAAATCAATATCTATCATATCTCATCTCTATTAACCTAAAACGTACATCTTGATCTAAAAGCATCTTAACCCCTAACCTACTAAGCTTAATTGAAAACGAAACTATCTGGTCTTCAACCCCATTAGAGATTTGAGAAGGAATAAAACATAAATACCTGAGTGAACCAGAAGTTCAGGTTAAGCAGCTTCCAAAATGGAAAAAAAAAAAAGAGAGACAGTTTACTGCCTGAACAGTCATGCAACACTCTCTGTAACATTGGAGCATCCTCACTGGCCTTCTGGCTCAATATATCTGACAGACATATTTATGAGGCAAGAACTATAAAGGACTTGCTTACCCTGTCTTGGCAGAGTTCGGTTGTTGAATCTTGCCTGCCTCTAAACTTGCCCATTTTTAGGCAGAATTCTGTCTGTGGCAGAAGTGAGGACATTTTGCCCAGTGGCTTGTTTGCCACATTGGAAGCCAACTCCATAAGGAGATCTTTTGATGCTCAACATCTTCTTTGAGGTAGGCTGGGTGTTGCCAGGAGTTAACTTGTCTTGTTGTTGAAGAATCTTTAGAATCTTTAGAATAATAAAAACATCTTTAAATGCCATATTCTGTAAGTCTCTGTGGCTTTTGATGACCTTATTTAACTATTTTACTTTATATATCTATAGAATCATATCTATCTATTAGACCTAGAATATATATTCTTGTGATAAAATTAGACTAGTATTTGACATGACCATGATTTGCATCAATATACAAAATTCAGTACCATTGAATTAAAAAAATAACCTTATTTGTGCATAACAATTAAAGCCTTGAGTTGAGGAGTAGATTCAGTAATCCACCTTTTGTTCTATCCTCCCTCTATATTTCTATATCCCCCCTTCTTTCTCTTCAGCTCCTATATCCTGACCTACAAAAGAAAGATCGGGGAAAAGAGAGACATCCCTGAGTCCAACCTAGTTTCCTCTCTGTATAAGACCAATAATAACATAACCAACTCCTGATGAAAATAAGCATCTGTAGACTAAGAGAGTAAACAGAAACCTAGCCAACTCCCTTTACCCCCTTAGAAGAAATGGGAAGTTGTTCTCAAGGTTTTTTCAGGCTGATTTAGGGTGAATAATACCTTTGAAGTGCGCCCCACAAAAAACGGGGAAAATAGTTAAGTAAGCCAGGGATAGCGTTTGTGGTCCATTTCCCAAATGTTGTGAAATTCCAGGTGTAATAGGAGCATTTTTAATGTTTGGCTCGCAAAACAATTTCAAACTTAAAATGAAAATGTAAGAATAATGCATAGAACTCCTGTATACCCTTTGTTCTAAATCTACCAAGTTTTAGCGTTTTATATTTGCTTTATCATTCTCTACCTTTTTTCAGGACCTTTTGAGGGTAACTTGCAGGTATCATGGAAGAGTGTGAGGACTTTTTATAAATATGTAGTGGCCATTATTCATTATGCAATTACTACAGTCAGGCATACTGAATAGTAAATATATTATCTAAATTAACATCGTTTAATCCATATAGCCTGGTGAGGTGAATGATGACACCGTGCTCATTTAACCAGTGAAGTTGTTGAGGCCCAGAAAAGTTTACATACGGACACGTGAGAGTCTGAGCTAGAATTTGCATTGCTGTTTCTGAACTGTCCCAACTTCCTACATAAAGGTCTCATGTTTCCAAAAATTAAAAACCACTGCAAAACAGTTCTGGGCTGAGGGTGAGATGCAGACTCCTGGAGATCAGAAGTAATATTCAGATCCTGAGTTCTCCAGTCCTTCACTCTTGAATCACCAAGATAGCTTAAATGAGGCAAAGGTGAAAATAAAGCCTGCTGAGAGAAGCGAGGTATCGAGCAGCTCTTTTATAGAAATGGGTATTTTGGGGGAAATGATCTCTTGTTCATGGGTTTTACTCTTCTTCATTGTAGGCCAAACAGATTGAACTTCAGTTTACTATTGGTGAAGCCATTACCAGTGCTGCAATAGGAACTCACTCTGTGGCTGCTAGAGACGCTTGGCTGGTGGCTGAAGAAGAATATGTGCCTCTTGCTGGTAACAAATACTTACCTAATTGATTTACAGTTGCTGAGTGCCTTTCTTCTGTTCTTTATCATATTGGAGGCAAAAATAAGTTTTCCCCAACTATTTATACATGCCTTACTAATTTGGTCTGTCAAGGAGGATTAAAGAAGATTGAACATAGCTGGGCATGATGGTGCCCTCCTTTAGTTCTGGCATTCAGGAGGCAGAGGCAGGAGGATCTTTGAATTCAAGGCTAGCCTAGTCTACCTAGCGAGTTCTAGCTAGGGCTACGTAGTGGAATCCTGTCCCTCCTTCCGTGCCTCCCCCCACCCCAGTAAGGGAGAGAGAAAGATTAAACATAAAAATTAGAAGGTTCCCAGCCTTTTGTATCTAATTCTTTACTATGTAATGAAGCTCCTCTGTTCCTGCTAGTCCTAGAAGGGCACTAGACTTGAGCGGCTGCATCAGGGAGAGAGCGTGTATGCGGTTCCTCAGTGTATGTCACAGATTCTGAGGTTTCAGATTAAGGTGATGTGTGCCTGTAATAACAGCACTTGGGAGGCTAGAGTAGGAGGATTGCAGACTGCAGGGTCCGTGGGATATATAATAAGGTCAAAGCTAGTCTGGGCTGCATAGTGAGACTTTACCTCAAAAGCAAATCAAAACAAAAACCCACCAACAGCAAAGGAAAAGAAAAGCAAGGGCTAGCGAGACCACTCTTCAAGTGCTGCCAAGCCTGATAGCATAAGTTTTGGCTCACATGGTATAGAAACAACTCTGGCAGAGCTGACCTCTGACCTCCACAGGTATGTTGTGGCATGTGCTCTCTTGCATGTGTACACGTATACACAAAATATGAATAAGCTCAGTGTGAAAATTAAAGAAAAAACCGCAAAGGAAAATACGCCCCCGCCCCCAAAAGACAGATATCTTCTTGGGTTGATTCAAGATTAGAATTGAAATATATTTTAGTATTGAACCAAGATTAAAAAAAAAAAATCTTTATATTTGACCAAGTTCCCTGAATGGGGAGAAGACCTGTGGCACTCAGAGGAAGGATAGCAGGCTACCAAGAAGAGACTTGATACCCTATGAGCATATACAGGGGGTGAAATCCCCCTCAGTCACAGTCATAGGGGAGGGGAGTAAGGGGAAAATGGGAGGGAGGGAGGAATGGGAGGATACAAGGGAGGGGATAACCATTGAGATGTAATATGAATAAATTAATAAAATTTAAAAAATTCTTTAAAGCTAAAATAAACCCCATAAAGTATTCATATTTTTCTTCTTTGCTGGGAAAATTAGGAATGTTTTCATGGTAACAATGCCATTATGAATTGTATCCCATAATGAATATAGTTATTGTACTTGTTGTTACAGTTACCATTTAACACTATAGTGTCATTACCTATTATTTTGTTATGTATCATAGAGAGACTTGAAAGAAACAGGAGAACAGTTTTCCCAGCTGTGTAAGTAGGATGAGTACCTTTGGTGGAAGCCACAGTAGCTCTCTGAGGCTGCTTTTTGAGGGTGTGAGGTAAGGCACGTGGACATTTGTACATGGAAGGAAGGAGGACCATTCATCAGGCCCAGCACTGTTGAGACTGTGAAACCGAGAAGTAATGGGGAAAGAGATGTGTTAGAGCTGGAGGAGAAAAGTAAAGTTCAAAGATACTGCTCAGCTTGTTTTTAGATGGACGTTTAGAAAGATTTAGTAATGAAAAATTGCTGAGCTTAAAGAGAGTGGGATAATTTTCATTCCAATGAACTATAGTTATTTGAGTAACTTAAAAAGATTATTTAATTTTTGTTAGCTTCTGGACATTTTTGGTCATTTCAATTTTAACATTGAGTTATTGTATGATTATTTATTTAAATAAAGGAAATTATGTTTGGGTACTATACTTGTAATCTTTTTGCTTATTCCTCAGGTGCCAAAGTAAATGATGTTGTCCCGTGGGTTTTAGATGTCATTTTAAATAAGCATATCATCAGCCCCAGCCCACATGTGAGGCAAGCAGCCTGCATCTGGCTCCTTTCTCTTGTGAGGAAGCTAAGTACCCACATAGAAGTGAAGGTGAGCTTCATAATATAAATTGTCTATGTGATGAATGTAATGATCCCCACTGTGAGGCAAGCAGAAAGTATGAAGGTTGAGTCATTAAGAACTAACTGAAGTTTTGAAATAATTACCATAGGAAGCAGTGAAGGGTGATGATCTGGTTAATTGGTAAGAAAATGATCTACATATGAATATGTAAAGTCAGAAGGGCTTAGATGGGCAGACTCATGTTGGGACAACGGTTAGACTGAATGCTTAGCCTGCCTGTGAGGGGTACAGCTTCAGGTAATGTGGACACCTGTGGAGATGAGTACATGGGAAGGTTCATAGCTGCCTTGGTCCTAAGACTCTGGCCTCGAAGTTCCTTAACAGTGAGATCCTTGTTTTCCTGAGAGGTGGAATTTCAGTGTTCTGGTGCCTTTTCTTTCAGTCACATCTTAAAGAGATTCAGAATGCATTTGTTTCCGTTCTGTCAGAAAATGATGGTAAGTTGTCGGTACATATTTGATTTGTCACCTTTATATAACTTGTATTTTAAATTTTGAAAAGTATGGGCTAATGAATTAACAGTGCAAAAACTTTTTAGCTGTGTGACTAAAACAAAACCAGCCACATTGTGTTAATCCCAGTGTGGGAGGTAAGAGGCAGGGGAGTTATGAGTTCTAGGCCAGCCGGTTACACAGTAAGATTCTATCTCTACCCCAGAACTGAAATGAAAATAAAAATAAAAATTTTTAGTATTAAAGGTAATTGTATTAAGGTAAACGCCAAGGTTAGCTTGCACAGTACTATCCCCGCCCCCAACTGAAGTTCTAAAGTACAAGAAATTGAAACTCTTATATATAAATTAGAACATTTTCTACAATTTTACATTAGTGCTAAACTTTTTCTTCTTCTGATTACTTATCTTCATTTAAGTAATAGTGTTAAAAAAAATCTTACTTAAAACGTGGACTTGTTTGTATTACCTTTATTTTCCTAAAATTGGATATGGGTCTCTTAAAATCCTAGGAGAGTGTTTTATCTAGAATATAAACAGTGTACATTGATACTCTTATACTGTGGTTTTTATAGTGACACTGTAGGGTTGGGGGTTTTTTTTTGCATTTTATTAGTTTTTGATCATGATTTTCATTAACTTGTGACGCCATGTCTACTGTCTTGATTTAGGGAAATAGAATGCTTCTGTTTTTATATCTTTACTTTTATATAATTTCAGAGTAAAGATAATTACTTGAAGGAAAATAATGGGCTAGGAGAGAAATTTCTTTTAGAATAGTATAACTTTGTCTACCTCTCTTGTAGAACTCAGCCAAGACGTTGCCTCCAAGGGGCTTGGGTTGGTGTATGAGCTGGGCAGTGAAGCAGATCAGCAGGAACTGGTGTCTGCACTTGTAGAAACACTTATGACTGGCAAAAGGTATAGTGAGTTTTAATATTCATCTGTGAACACATAGGACAGCGAGAGTACGACATGGAAGGAGGAGAAGTTCTACCTCTACTTTCTTATTAATTCACTGAATCTTAGTGGTTGTTAATTTAATTATTCCAGGCTATACTTTACTTTAGAAAAATTCAAACATGAATGGTCCCAGGACAATTAACGCATTGGATTAACCAGATGTATTACAGTGTTTTCTAAAAAAAGTTCAGCTGTGATAAGAAGAGCCCTGAGTGCCGTCCGTGCCCTGATCTGTAACGAGCACATGAAGGGACACGGGCTTCATAACTGCTGCTGCTTTCTGTTGCCTCCTTGAGGGAAGGGATTTTTAATGTGTAACACACTGGCTCTAACTTATTTATTTATTTACTTTAAAGAATTATTTATTACGTATACAATGTTCTGCTTGCATGTACACCTGCACACCAGAAGAGGGCACCAGATCTCATTACAGATGGCTCTGAAGCACCATGTGGTTTCTGGGAATTGAACTCAGGACCTCTGGAGGAGCAAACAGTGCTCTTAACCACTGAGCCATCTCTCCAGCTCCTCTAACTTTATATATAGATCTTTAATATTTGTAAATTTGTTTTGTTTATATTTAAGAAAATTTGCAGTCTGATAGAAAAGAATAGTTTCTGTCTTTCAACACTAGACACAGGTTTTTATTAATTTGCAAATGACTTGTATCCATTTGCTTATTGTTGGTATGGAAAATTTGAAGCTAACTTAAAATCTTGTTGATTCCTTTTAGAGTTAAACATGAAGTTTCTGGAGAGACAGTGGTATTTCAAGGGGGAGGCCTTGGCAAAACACCTGATGGGTAAGTGTTCTAAATCTAAATCCGTTGATTAGCTCGGGGAGAGCAGGAATGTTATTTGTGGATGGATAAATAAAAATGGTATTGGAAAAACCACTACTGTCTTAGATTGGGTTTCCTTGGAGACAGACTCTGAGACAGAGATTTGTATGCTGGAATTTATTAGAGAATACCTTAGGATTGTTCTTGGAAGCAGTGCGCAAGTAGACAGCTAATGGCAGAGGGACGGCTGAACTGAAGCCATAATGTCATTGGACAGTGGATTCTTGAGGAACGTCAAGCCAGGGTGGCATGCCCGTTTAGGCTTGCCTTGCTTTGAGCTGCAGAGCCTAGGCCTCTAGGCTCACTTCTTAGGCTTAAATTTATGCCTGCTCAGTGACTAATCATTTGTGGTAGGCTGCTTTGTGGGAGGCCATGACCTCAAAGACTAAGGTTAGTTCTCAGGGACTGACAACAACACTAGGTTCAGAACTGTCTGCTCCCAGGAAGCAGAGTCGTGATTAGAGACCTTGCAGCATATACATTTTTTTTTTCTGGGAAAACTTCTTGTCTTAGATTATTCTGCCAGTTTGTTATTTTGAATCAATTTAGGTGCTGTACCTCTTTTATTATTATTTTGGTGTGGTTATATTGTTATTTTTCCTCTAAGAATTGTCAGATAAACTATGCCACCGACTCTGTCTTCCTGTGACATTTGGAACAAGAGAACACTGCAGGAGGTTTAATCTGTCACCTTGAAAGTTCTTTTTATATTTCCTTTTGTCTAGATTATTTCCAAACTTCGCCCCCTTCCCCCCACCCCACCCCACCCCCACCCGCATACTTCCTGCACCCCCCTCCCCACCCTCTCTCTCTGTTGTTGATTTGTTTTTTCCTCTGAATTTTTCAGGGATGAGGTCTCATTATATTGTCTTTGTTGTTTCTGAACTAGTTGGCTCATTGACTCCTCTGGTATGACTACAGAGGTACAAACCACTGCACTCTAGCTTATGAATTAAAATTTGCTAGTTTTTCACAAAATGGTATTTAAACATATATAATTTATTTAGAGGAAATTTAACATAGAAATATTTTCAAATGACTCATGGTTATGAGAGATTGTATACACAACATGATGAGTTATTGCATTGTTTTCAGAGGTGCAGAGAGATTCACCTCCATGCAGTCACATTTTAGGTATCATGTCTATTATTAACAAATACTTGATAAAAAGCAACTTAGGCTGGAGGGTTTATTCTGGTTCACAGCTGGAGGCGTCAGGTCCATCCTCGAAAGGAAGCAATGGTGGTAGATGGCTACATGGTTGCAGGTGTGTTTAGTTGGGACTACTCCTCACCTCTTAGCAGAACAGAAAGGAGAGGTTGGACAGGAATTGGGACTGCACTATAACATCTCAAAGCTCACCCCTTGGTAGCTTCCTTCCTCTACACAACAAAGATCCACCTCTCATAGTTACTACAGCCTTCCACAACAGCACCATGAGCTGGGAACCAGATGTGAAACATTTGAGCCTATGGGAGGTATTTCACAGGCAAATCGCAACAGGTATTTCGCAGCAGAAAGATTTAGGAATTGTTGACAATTGGGGTGTATGACATTTTATATTCTTCTCAATCTAGTTTTCAGTCTCCCCAGTGATGATTATGATATTAACAACCAAGGGTAGTAAGTACAGTTTAAAAAAGAGCTCCTGTAATACTGGTGGTGAAATTCACATCAAGCCAAAGATAGTTAGAAAAAAAAATTTTTTTTTTTTTTGTTTCTAAGCCAGGGCCTTTCTACTTACAAGGAGCTTTGCTCTCTGGCAAGTGATCTTAGTCAGCCTGATCTGGTATATAAATTTATGAATCTGGCGAATCATCATGCAATGTGGAACTCCAGGAAGGTAAGTTGCTATTTTGTTTCATATCTTTCTTAAATTTTCCCTGGAGATCAAACCCAGGGCCTCATGCATACGTGGCAAGTGTTTTACTGCTGACCTATATACCTCCAGCTCTCACTGAGTTTTTAGTTTTTACTTTCTCCAAAACCAAACTTGATACATTAGCTATGTAGTGCCAGTTCATGTATAGATAATTGTGAAAAGTGTGTGTCTGAGAGTCAGAATACCATATTAGCCATTATTATTGCTAAAAGCTGGAATCCTAAGTAATGCTCTCTTCAGGTACAAATTTGAGAAATAATATTTTGTAGCCTTTTTGTATTTACTGTGTTACTGTTTTACTCTGGCAGTCATGTATAAGTTACTGTTTGATATTTTTAGGGTGCTGCTTTTGGTTTTAATGTAATTGCAGCCAGAGCTGGAGAACAGCTGGCTCCTTTTCTGCCTCAGCTGGTTCCTCGACTTTATCGTTACCAGTTTGATCCCAACCTTGGAATTCGACAGGCTATGACAAGTATTTGGAATGCATTGGTCACCGACAAATCAATGGTAAGTGTCTGTGAACCTGTGTGTTAGGAAAACACGGTAGCATGACTGAGGTACCACATAAGACTTAAACAAGTACATCACCCCTTTGTATATTTATTTGCTTTCATTGCTTGTTTGCTTTGGTCTTTCAACGATGCTATAATATTTACTGAGGTCTCAAAACGAAAGCAAGCTGAATGTTCACTGGGTGGATAGATAGTTAAAAGAATGACAGAACAGTCACACAATGGGATATTATGTGATAACAGGCATCACTGATGCCATGGAGAATGGTTCACAAATCTATGCTTAAAGAGTAATTTTAGTTGGGAAGACAGACAAAAGAAATGGTCAGTTGCCATATATTGTTTTATTTCTTGGTTCTACCATCTGGGTGTTGATTACTACATTCAATCCTCCTTTTAGATATGAAGGTTTCTCAGGAACTACCTCTGAATACTGTTGTCCTCTTAGCTTTCTTTTTACTAATTCCTGGGCATAGAAACATTCTGTTTAGTGTAATGATTCTCAGTTCTGTACTGGCTCAGGTAGGACATGTACTCATCCATATTTGCACATCTAACTGCCTGCGTGGTGACTTCACTTGACTTGTACCCATAAATGTAGCCTGTCCAGTAAAGAGCTGAAAATAAAGGAAAAGAGACATATTTCCTTCTTTATCCTCACTGTTAATTTGTTTAAGCTAGGAAAGATAGTGTCTCCTTCCTCTCTTGTCTGTGTCTTATGATGTCCCCAGTCCCACAATGAATTTAGTAGCAGTTTCTGCTCTTATGAGGATTTGCTTGAACACACTCCTGTCCATGATGACTCCTGATGACAGATCATCACCACCCTTTCCTTCTCTCTGCCCTGTCTTAAATTATCTATTTAGCAGTAAAAGTCATTTTGAAAATTGAAAATTGATTTTGGTTAAAAATTTTAAATGGTCTCTTAGTTCACACTTTTCCCAATACTGGAGTTTGAACTCAGGCTCTTAAACATGCCAGGAAAGTGCTCTACCAATGATAATATTTCTCTTTTTAAAAATACTTGCTTTGATACAAGATCTTACTGTGTTTCATGCTGTGTTCTGAACTTTTGGCCTCCTCAGCCTCCTGAATAGCGTATAGGGGTGCACACCTGCTTTCACCTTGCAGTTTATTGTTCCACTGAGTCAGCCATCAAGTTGTTATCGCCAAAGCTTAGATCAAACTCACTGTCCTTCTGAAGCATTATGTGGTTATTTTTGCACCAAACACTGTAAAGTATGAAGGCAAGTGAGACACCATCTTGCCATTAAGGTTTCTAGTGTAATAGAGCAGTGCAGTAATGAATTATCTGACTGATTTACCTTCAGAAGGTGTTGTGGGAACATGGCAGAGAGTCAGTAGGCCAAGCTCTATGAGAAGTTACTTGAAGTTTTGTTGCTGGACTTTTACTACTTTGTAGGCTCTTCTTTTTCCTCAGTCTTTATCCCTTCAGCTTCATCCTCTATCACTAGATAGGAGAGAAAGGATAGATCCTTGAATCTTAAGTTTTTTCCTTTTGAATGACCAACAACTACCAACCTGACCTACTGAGGCACTAGCATTTATCTACCCTCTGAAAAGTTCCCAGAATTCCAAAATCAACACAATTGCAGAAACTGCAGCTGGCAAAACCATGCCTCTGCCAGAGCATGAGGCAAATCAGTCAGCTTCTGCAGACAGTCAGAGCTGCTCCATATCCCCACACCTAGGATTAAAATGAAAGCATATTCTTCTAATTTTTTTTTAAAGAAACCAAAATTCCAGAATTTTCAGTACAAAGTTGGACATGGAGGATGATTGCAGAGGCAGTGTATGTATGCAAAGAAACAGACCTGAGACTAAATAAGATACCTACCATATGTGGCAAGATAGTCACGGGGGCTTTGTGTCATATAAAGCCTCCGCGATTAGACTTTATTCCTTTGCACTGTGGAAAAGAACCAGAAAAATTATCAGTGTTGTTGGGAGGTGAATAATTGGATTGTTCAGGATTTTTTTTAAAAAAAAGTATTATTTTTTATTCAGTTAATTTATTCAGACTACATCTCAATTGTTATCCCATCCCTTCTATCCTCCCATTCTCACTCCCGCTTTCACCCTATTCCCCTCCTCTATGACTGTTTCTGAGGGGGACCTCCTCCCCCTGTATATGCTCATAGGGTATCAAGTCTCTTCTTGGTAGCCTGCTATCCTTCCTCTGAGTGCCACCAGGCCTCCCCACCAAGGGAATATGGTCAAATATGGGGTACCAGAGTTCATGTCAGAGTCAGTCCCCGCTCTCCACTCAACTGTGGAAAATGTCCTGTCCATTGGCTAGATCTGAGTATGGGTTTGAAGTTTACTGCATGTATTGTCCTTGGTTGGTGCCATAGTTTGAGTAGAAACCCTGGGCCCAGATCTGCCCGTCCTGATGTTCTTGTAGGTTTCTAGGACCCTCTGCATCCTTCTATTTCCCCATTCTCCCATGCTTCTCTCACCTAGAGTCCCAATAGGATGTCCTCCCCTCTGTCCCACTTTCCTGGTAGGTGAAGACTTTCATGGGACATGTCCCTTGGGCTAGTGCCCAATTATAAGTGAGGATATACCATAAATGATCATACTGAGTGACTTAACCCAGAAGCAGATTGTTCAGGATTTTTACATTTTCCATTTTTTCCATTTGCTTTCATTAGGTGGATAAATATTTGAAGGAAATTCTTCAAGATTTGATTAAAAACCTTACCAGCAACATGTGGCGAGTTCGAGAATCCAGGTACCTCTTGGAAAATTAGATTAGCCAGATAGAACTGGAAAATTCCCCATCAAATTTCTAAGTTTTTTTAAAAATATGGTATAATAAAAATTAAGCTAAAAGAAACATATTTTTAGTTAAGTGAGTTCTTTATCTATTTAAACTACTTGATTTGTCTAAATTAGTTTATAAACATGAAATTAACAAATTTGTAAATCATTTGTTAAATTGTTAGCCCTCAAGTTGTATAATTTCATGGCTTTATAGTGTATAGATTTTATTTATGTATACTGTATGAACACACTCAGTGCCTGTTACTTGCTCGGTGATATGCCAGACATTGAGAACACACAGGTGAGTTAAAAGTGATGTATTGGTGTATCATCCAAAGGGATTAAATTACAGTTGTAGGAATTGACACTTAATGATTTGTATCAGATGTGATATATTTGAAGCAGTACTAGAATAATTATTGATTGTCTTGGGGTGAGAGGTTAGGATTAGAAATACAGATAGAGTTGTATTATTGCTCAGTATGACTATTTGATAGTAAAATATTGGACTTGCTTGATCATATATTTGAAATCAAGTTTTTATTTTCAGCTGTTTAGCTTTGAATGATTTATTGAGAGGAAGACCTTTAGATGACGTCATTGACAAACTTCCAGAAATGTGGGAAACACTTTTTAGAGTACAAGATGATATTAAGGTATTATAGAAATAAATCTACATTTATACATAGACCAATTTAAACTGGAGTCATCAAAATATGCTGCAGATTTTTAAAATGTATATATTTTTAAATTCCCTATTTAGACAGTTTTAGGGAAACTGTAGTTTTATCCCTAAATTTCAACTTTGATGTATATGTAAAGTTTAAAGTTTGGGTATCTTTATTTAGGTCTAAACTGAGCTGATTTAAAGAGGTGGCTACGGCTTACCTTATTTTGCAATAGAAATCTAATGCTGTTGTTGGATTTGAAGGAAACCCTCATTTTGAAGGGGTGGTTTCATGATTCATAATGACTAAAATTTCAAAAATTAGGCATTCATTTCCAAATAATGTGATTAATGAAAAAATCTCTGAGTTTTTCTTGGGTATTTCACTTGCTTCATATTACTATAAAAATGAAGTAATTAATTTAGGAAGCAAATGGTTTATCTTAGCTATTTTATAAGTTATTATCAGATGGACTCTGTTGTTTGGGCCTATGACAAGGCAGTTTGTCACGGTCAGAGTCTAAAGTGGAAGAAAACATTTACTTGGAGTAAAGAGCAAAGAGAAGGAGACAGAGTCTGAGGCTCCATAATCTTCGTCAAGGCCTTGCTCTTAGTGGTCTAGACTTACTTCCCCTATCTCTAAGATTCTAGTAGTGCTCTCTTGGGACCCAGCACATAAACCTTTGAGAATAATCAAAAGTCAACTAACTTGGACCCCAAGGGGCTCACAGAGACTGAACTACCAACCAGAGAGCATCCATGGGACAGATCAAGGCCTCACACATATGTATGTGACAGATGTACAGCTTGGCCCTCATGTGGGACCTCCAACAGCAGGAGCTGGCGCTGACTCGGACTCTTGTTGCCTGCCTTTGGGTCCCTTTCCCCAACTGGATGGCCTTGCCTAGCCTCGATAGGAGAAGTTGCGCTTAATACTTAGTATGCCAAAGCGGGTTGGCACCTGTGGGAAGTCTTCCTTACTCTGAGAAGAAAGGGAGGGGGCATGGGGCACATGAGGGGAGGCTAAGAGGGAGGGCTCGGGAGGAAAGGAGGGAGGGAAAATTCCTATCGGGATATAAAATTAATTAATTAATCTACAAAAAAAATGCAACTAAAGTTGGATCTAAACTAAAGGATCTAAAGATGGACTATCTAAATTTTAAACTTTTTTGATAGCCTTAAAATTAGACCACTAGGCTTATTGCTTTATTTATTCATTAGAAAATTCTAATTCTTTTAGAATCTTCACAGATTTTTATGTATTTTATAATACGTTGAATTTTTAGACTGTTGGTAGTAGCTATCTTTTTATATGGCCAAAAATAGATCATATATGTATATATGAATGAATGAGATCCGCAATGGATAAAGAGCTTAACAGAGCAACATATATTTAAGTCTGTAATTGGAAGTTATGTTTCACTATTTTGTATTAGGATCCAAGGTAGTTAATTATACATAGAGTTGGGGAATGAATGTTGTCTAATATGTATAATGCCAGGCTTTTTCCCGCCCCCCCCCCCCTTCACTTTTAGGAGTCTGTACGGAAAGCAGCAGAACTAGCTCTGAAAACTCTGAGCAAGGTGAGAATATTCCTCTCAGTGAGATAGAGCAGGGCAGGGCTCACCGTAGATTGGACAGTGCCCCCCCCGACCCCATCTGAGATAATGTTGGCTTGTAATCAGCTTCTTGTGTAGTTTACTGCTTTTAAGAGTGAATAAGAAAGTGGGTCCCATTACATTATGCTTAGTGAATCTTGAAAACACCTTATACTCTCAGTTTCTGTAAATGATGAGCTTCTGCAGGCCTCTACATGAGCTGTGAGGTTTTCCTCTGACCCTGAGGAACACATTGCACACCACATGAAGCCATATGTGTCTTTCAGCATCCTTCCTAAATGTATGAGGCTGGCAAGCTTTTTGAAACTAAGTAGTCTGCCACTTGGACTTAATTTTGTAATTTACATTCTAATTGCTTGAGCCTTATCTTCAATCACATTACTGAGTAGTAAAAGTGCGTTTTAAATCCTGGTGCCTCTCATGTCTAGGTTTGTGTTCTTTGCCAGAATATTGTCCTGCCACCTGTATTGGTGAAGACGGTTATACACAGACCACTGTTAAAAAGTGCTTTCATATACATTTTTCATCACACCTGCAGCTCCTTTGGTTCTTATTATACAATTCAGAGAGTAAAAAGTTAGAGAATAAAATATATTATCAGATTTTCTGCTTAGAACTCAGTAACTGGTCATTCCATTATTTCCCTCCAACCCTCATAGTACATAGAAAGTAGACTCACTCGTTTTTTTATTCCTGATAGTGACATGGAAAGCACTTTGTCAGAGAAATGCTTTAATAGTTGAGAGGCCAGCTTCACTAATGTCCCTGCTCTTTGTATGTGAGGTTTGTGTGAAAATGTGTGACCCTGCCAAAGGAGCAGCTGGCCAGAGAACCATTGCTGTCCTCCTGCCCTGCCTTCTGGACAAAGGAATGATGAGTCCTGTGACGGAAGTCCGAGCCCTCAGGTGTGGTTTGGTTGAAGTGAATGTACTGGAAGTAGTTAGTTTCTAGCCAGTCTGTAGAACATGTGTTTTCTTGAATGTTAGATCTTTAAAATATGGAAAATGGACTGAGGAGAATCTATTGAGGTAACCTGAGCATTTAGGAAGAAATGAGAGTCAGTATTTTTATGCTCGTATTTCACGGAGACCTTGATCTCAGCTAACGTCTTGGACTACATATTATCCTATTGTCATTGGCCCCTTTTCTTAGCAAGCACACCTTCCTGTTGTGCCACAGGTCTTTAAGGGGCTTGCTTATTGGATATAATCAACCGTCCTCTGTAAACTAATCTATATGGTGATCATTAATGGCTTCTAAATCTAATAGCTGAAAGGCAAATGTGGAATTTAATGATGGTTCAGGCCGTCCAAACCTGGCCACAGTGATGACTCTCATAGGGTAAAATGACACAGCAGGATGTGCATCCTGATGTGGTGGGATGGGATATATTCAACATTGCTTATGAAAGAGCCTTGGTTGTTTTGGAGGCAGAGTCTACCCATGTAGCTCACTCTAGCCTCAAACTAGTGATCCTCCAGCCTCATACATCAAAATGCTTGGATTACTGGCATAAGCCTATTTTTAAAATAATTGAACCATTACTTGATTTAGCCTATATATATATAGGGGCTATGTTAAATAACTCAATTGGAATATAATCAGTGAGGTCAAGTGAGAGTAAAAGAGAAAGTTTGGGACTGCTAAAGAGTTTTAAGAATTAAGCTGGGTGTGGGTAAAGGCCATCAGAACTCTGTGAGTTCAAGACCGGCCTGGTCTACGTAGCAGGTTCTAGGTCAGCCAGTGCTGTACATAATGAAACCCTTGTCTCAAACAACAACAATAACAATAAATTTCAGTTTAAAGATGCTAATGGATAGACTTTGAACTCTGAATTTGGATTCCAACAAACTATGATTTTTTTGAGCCTCTCCATATTTTATATGTGCCTGCTTAAAAATATCTGTAATTTTTTTTTAAGTGAGAGGAGATAAGAGACCCTGGGTTCAGTCATAATCAGAAACCCCACCTCCCAGTTGTTAGGACCAGGTTTGAGCCATATGAGTATTTACTTGAGTGCAACTGCTGAGCATTCTCATGGTTAGGTTGTAGGTGTCTTAGTTTTGGTACAAGGACTCAGTTGTTGTTTTCTGTGTGTCTAGCATTAACACCCTTGTGAAGATCAGCAAAAGTGCAGGAGCCATGTTGAAACCACATGCACCCAAACTCATCCCAGCACTGCTAGAATCCTTAAGTGTGCTGGAGCCTCAGGTTCTCAATTATCTGAGTCTCCGGGCTACAGAACAAGAAAAGGTGAGTTGATAGCAGAAGTGCATTGCTAAGTATTGATGAGGTATGATCACTGTTAAAGACCCATGCAGTGTCGAAGAAAAACTCTGGTAACTGATGATGCTTTTACTCTTAATCACTACTTGCAGTGGGGTTTCCTTGTTTGTTTGTACTTTAGAATTTTTTTCCCCTAGTGGGAAAGGCCTGTCCATCTTACATGCTTTCGTTAATCAAAATTGACAACTTATTAACTTAATTTTAACAGTCTAAAAATTATTTTTATTTATTTTTTGGTTGTGAGCCTAACTTTTAACAGCTGAGCCATCTCTCCAGCCCTATTTTTATATTTTTAGGGGCTGGATCTATACCTAACCATCTACAAAGTGTCTAAATATTTATACATAGATTTCAGTAAAAAATTGCTCTGCTTTGTCTTTGATCAGTTATTTTTTTAAAGATTGTATATTATATATTTATTGAGGAGAAATGAAATAAACCTGGAAGGATAGAAAGTAATCATAGAAGTCCCCATTACTGTTTCCTAGGGCTTTAAAAAATTCCTTTATAGTTAAAAGCTACAAAGCCTCAAATATTCAATAAAAACAAAATCAGATTTTGATTATTGTTCTGTAACCTTTTTTTTTTTAAATTTAATGGGTTATAGTGTATGTATCTATTTCATTTCATTCTTTTGAATTCATTCATACTGAAGTCAGGTGACTATTTTTGTGGGGAGGCCTTTACATCATTAAAGATTATAACCCCTCTTTTCCTCTATATCTTTGATAACATTGAATAATTTATCATAATTGTATTTAATTGAATATAATTGAACTACATTAGTCTTACAAGCAAGAGCCTTATTGTTATATTTTGAATATTTCTTTTACATACGTCATCCACTATCTTTTTATACTCTCCTAGCTCCAGCCTGCTCATCGCCCCCTCCCCTACCCCTCCCCTACGCCTCCTCCACCCCTCCAAAACCCAGACCTTGTGCTTGAAGCACTATATCCATTGAGCTAAATTCCAAACTTTTGGATCTAGAGAGGTATCATAGCAGTTAGCTAGTCTTGTAGAGTAGTGGAATTCGATTCTCAGTACCCAGGTGAGGCATTTCATAGCTTTCTGGCCTTTATGGGCATGCACAATTCAGTTGCACATGTCTCCCTTTATACATAAAAGAAAACAACAACAGCTAAACTTGTAATTCTTAACTCCTTTTTGCCATTTATATATTTCTGTGAATTGTGTTTCTATTTTATGCCTAGTATTTTCTTGACTTTCTTTTCTTTTTATATTCATGTTTGTAGGACTACCTGGCCTGTATAATATGTAATGTTAATGTTTTCTCTCAGTGCACTATTTGACTCTTTTGTAACTTAAAAAATACTTAATTTTAATTTTATGTGTATTGGTGTGAGGGTGTCAGATCCTCAGCAATTGAAGTTATACACAGTTGTGAACTGCCATGTGGGCGCTGGGAATTGAACCTGGGTCCTCTGGAAGAACAGCCAGTGCTCTTAACCCATAAGCCATTTCTCCAGTTCCACTATTTAATTCATTTGCATAATCTAATAAATTACTTGTTTTGTTTGCCTATTAGTACTGTTGTTTCTTTATTCATCATTCTTTCCTCTTTCAGTAGTAGATTTGCCACCTCATATAAAGTGTTTACTAGTATTAAGATTTAGGGGACATGAAATTTTATCTATGCTTTGCAAGACTCAGCAAATCACTTTGGCATGTCTTTTCTATGAATAGTAATAATCTTTCCCTAGGGTAATTTTGATCAAAATATCATTGTAGATGAAAATTCACATTATAAAGTTAAATTAAATGTATTATACACATACACAGTTTTTGTTTTTTTCTTAGACAACTTTTTAAATATTATGTAGAAATTCAGTATATCCTCTTTTTAAATAGAGAGAGAAACCAAGACCCAAAGGCTGATTGACTTGCTTAGGGTCATAGTATGTTTTTCAATAAATGAATCATTGCTTAATTTTTTTTGTATAGGATGAGGGATTGATCCCAGGGCCTTGTCAGTGTTGCACATACAGAGTACTAGTGAGGGGTGCCACCACCAGCTGTCATATTTTGTTTATTTCTAACTGTTGTCTGAATTTCTGACCTTTAAGGAGGTGTTAATTTTACAGTTAAATTGTTAAGTGAGGTCAGAAGAAATTAGCATTAGGCTTTCATCTGATTTCATTATTATTTAAAAGCCTTTAGTTTGAAAATAAGACCCCTTAGAGTTTGTGTGGCTAATTCATGACTAGTTGAAAATCCTGAGTGGCTTGAGTTTGTGCTTTTTAGGCTGCAATGGACAGTGCTCGACTCAGTGCCGCCAAGTCCTCTCCCATGATGGAGACAATCAACATGGTGAGTTTCCACATGCAGCAGAAAAGCTCATTTGGTTCTCCAAAGTGCAGTTCTCCACAGGCTTCATGCTATATAACAGGAGACAGACTGAAGGGGATGAACTGGCAAAATACTGTGATTGCAGTTGTACCTATTTATGAACATTTTAAAATTTCTAATAGGAGTAAAATTTTCTGAATGGCAGAATTAGTCCAAATTTGTGTTACATGGTAAACAACATATTAAGAGATCTATCTATAACTCTGTATCTATTTGTCTTTGGTTTATTTATTTTGGAAAGGTTCAGAGATGAGCTATTTATTTATTTGATGATGATGATGATTATCATTACTTTTTGCCTACTTTTGCTTGAGAAATTTCTTTGCAAAGGACAGGAAGGTGTAAGCTCAGAGGTATTTTAATGAGATAGGCAGCACAGAAGGTGGGTGACAGGAACTGAACAAGAGTGATGTGTTTCAGATGTCAGAAACATAGGTAGTGAAGAGTTGGTGCTTTCAGGTTCTGAAGTCTTGGCAGAGTCACCTTTTGGGTACTTCCTGCGGTGGTGATCAAGAGCTGACAAGCTTCCGGAAGTTGTTTGCTAAGCAGATCACAAACGTGGCAGTTTTGTGTCTTCAGGGGACTGCCACCAATATTCAGTCTAAGACTCTTATGTCTTGGTTCTATTATTGGAGCAAATGATAGGAGTACTGAGAAAACATCATTGGGAATATTAATAAAAAATAAAGTGTGTGATTGTGCTTTAAAAAATATAACAAGCTGTGGTGAAGTCACCTAAGAAATTGACTTATTTGGGGTCTAGTAGGCTAGACTACTATGGAAGGACAGTTTTAATCTAGGCATTTATACTAGATATAGCTTGACAGAGGGAGATTGAAAGAGGTAATCAATTGTTTCCTCCTTTAGTAAAGTAATCTTTTTCATTATTTTTATTTTATTTTTAATGTTAAACCATTAGTAGATTTTCTCTTTGTAGTACTGTGGTAGTTTAATTCAATCAGAGCAAAATCAAATCAGTGACTTTTCAACTTTCTGTTGAATCCAGTGGGTTTATTTGACATAGATAGTTTTAAAATGAAGATATGGTACTGACTTAATTATTTGCTCAAGCTTACATTTATTTCTATTATTTCTCAAAGTGCCTGCAATATCTTGATGTTTCGGTGCTGGGTGAGCTAGTGCCTAGGTTATGTGAACTCATCAGAAGTGGTGTAGGTCTTGGAACTAAGGTAAGAAAGTGTGTGTGTGTGTGTGTGTGTACACGTGTGCGTGCACACACGCGCTTAAAGACAAGTCACTGTAGTGTGTTCATTGCTGGCCTTCAACTCACATAGCATAGACTGGCCTCAAACTCAGGGTAGTATTCCTATCTTAGCTTCCTAATATTGGGAGATATATTGTAGGCATATGTTACCACACCCAATAATGTGTGTGTGCGCGCGTGTGTGTGTGTGTGCGCATGCGTGTGTGTGTGTGTAGGCCAAAGGTATCTTTATTTTTACTTGGGTATCTTCCACTATTGCTTTCCACATCATTTTTGGAGATAGTCTCTCACTGAACCAGGTGCTCACTGATTGCCTAGGCTGGCTGTCATCAAGCTCTGGGGATCTAGCTCTCCCTGCCTCCACCTGGATTTTTATGTGGATGCTGATGTGATCCCAGGTCTAGATGCTTGCACAGGAGGTACTTTACCTACTGAGCCATCTAGTACATAGCTATCCTAGTACATAGAAGTGTATTTTTATAGGAGGAAGTATATATCTTTAGTAACTAAAAAAAGTGACCATCATGTTTAAAAGGTAATGTTTCTATAAAACATAATGAATGTTAAATATTTTGTTTCTGTGGTTATGTGAGTAACTTTAAATGTGTGACTGATTTGAAGTATTTATTTATTTGAGTCAAGGTCTCCTATAGCCTAGTCTAGTCTCAAACTTCTATATATGTGAGGATGACTGAGCTTTTGATCCTTCTGCCTGTATTTCCTAGTACAGAGATTACAAGCATCATGTTTGTATGCTGTCATGCTTTCATGCTGTCTATTTCTGCTTGTCTTGCTCTTGTTAGTAGAATTGTTTCTGGTTACCATGTTAGTGCTCTTGGATTTTCAGTTATTACCCGTTAGTGGAGAAGCTCGTTCATCTGTTAAGGAGTAATTATTTTAGGCAGTGATTAGATGTTTTAATGTAAGAGTCAATAAGTGTTTGGATAGAAAAATATCTGGCTTTTTTTTTTTTAAAGAATCTTAAAAAGGTCAGATACCCCTTTCATCTGCTTGTTTTTTTCCTACTGTTAAATTATTTTGTTTTAAACCAAATACCTTTATTGAGGTGTCCCCACACTGCCTTCCTGCCTCAGATTTGGCAGTGCTGGGATTGTGTGTGTTATGGCACCCAACTTTGTCTCATTTTAAAAGAAACAAATAATTTATTTCTTCTTATGATAAGATTAATACTTCAATTCTAATTAACATATAAATCAGGCAAAAGTTAAAAATAATTGAACTTTTACTTGGTTTAGCCTACATATATGTACAGGGAATATGCTAAATAACACAATTGGAATATAATCCGTGAGGTCAAGCGAGAGAAAACGAGAAAGGATGGAAGTGCTAAAGAGTTTGAAGAGTCAAGCTGTTGATGTATCTGTGTGCTTTGCTCCAGTGTGTTTTCCACATGTGTGTTCTGTTCACTGTTCTCAGGGTGTGATGCCCTGCTTACAGCAGCACATCATTTATTTCAGTCATATAAGGCATGTCTGACCTTTCATATTTTAAAGAGCTATTAAATAAAGTGCCATTTTTCTCTTTGTACACATAAAATTGTTTTGAAATTTTCTAGAAATGGAAATATAGTTAATATAGTTGTTTGTGATGACACATGTTATTCCTGAGAGTTATATTTATTATTTTTCTTATTCACAGTTTTTTAAGTTCTTACTCCTAAAACAATAATCTCTATAACTAGTTGGAAATGTTTTCCCTTTTTCTATATTGAATCCCAGAAGAGCTATTCGACTTCATGTATTTTTTCTTTAAATTGCTGGTGCCTAAAAGAAGTAGTTTGATAGAGCATTGTGGCACCAAATTTAGACCTTTGTTTTTGTGACCTTAAGGGAGGCTGTGCCAGTGTCATCGTGTCTTTAACTACTCAGTGTCCCCGGGACCTAACACCTTACTCAGGTGAGTTTCCATATGTGTGGGGTAGGGCCGTGCATGCCCCATGTGTTACGGCTGTATTTATTTCAGAGTTTGTTTGTGGGTTTTTGAGATAAGATTTCTCTGTGTAGTCTTGATTGTTCTGGAACTCTCTCTATAGACCAGGCTGGCCTCCAGCTCACAGAGATCCACCTGCCTCTGCCTCCCAAGTGCTGGGATTAAGTTGTGTACTACCACGCATTGCTATTTCAAAGTTTTGAGAGGAAAATTATCTGAATATGTTTGTTTGCTTTGTCTCCACTCAAACCTCTGACTCAGTCATTTTGTTAGCAATTTTTTATTGTCTCACAAGTAAGTTTGTCAGTGGCATAAGGACATAAAAGTGTCTTTCATTATGCCGAACTTTTAAATTTTTTTTTACTGTTTATAGCTAACTTTGTATAAGTTAGTTTCTCTTCTATATAGGCTGTTAGGTGAGGTTTCTGTATGTAGCTCTCATTTTTGTACCTTTTTCACAATATTTTGGGCAGAAGTTAATTTTTAACTTTTAAATCAAATGAGAGAAAGGAAGTAAATACTACAAATAATATTCAGAAGATCTAAACTACCATAGTAAAAATGATTGATCTTAAGATTATGGGGTTTTCGTACTGGGAGCATAACATAGTGTTTGGCCAACCACACTATTGTTTTTGTGTTAAATTATTTCTGTAGGTAAACTTATGAGTGCTTTGCTTAGTGGTCTGACAGATCGAAACAGTGTAATTCAGAAATCCTGTGCATTTGCCATGGGCCATTTAGTTCGGGTGAGTTGAATTTATTCTTATTCAGTTAAGTACAACTCTGGTAATTGTAAAGAAATGACTAGGATTGCTGTTTTTTTCAGACTTCTCGGGATAGCAGCACTGAAAAATTGCTACAGAAGCTCAATAGCTGGTACATGGAGAAAGAAGGTACCATTCTTTTTTTTTTTTTAATATCATTTTAAAATTAGATAGTAACCAAATAAACAGTACACTGTTTTGTTAGAAAATTTTAAAATTGGTTTATTTAGATCACACCCTGAAAAAAGTTTAAATGCTAACAAAATTTTGGTTTCTTCTCCTGAGAACCTATCTACAAGACCTCTTGTGCTTTGACTATTCATGCAATTGGAAGATACAGCCCTGATGTATTGAAGAACCATGCCAAAGAAGTGCTGCCCTTGGCATTTCTAGGCATGCATGAAATTGCTGATGAGGAGAAATCTGAAAAAGAAGAGTGTAATTTGTGGACTGAAGTGTGGCAGGAAAATGTACCTGGTTAGTAAATGGTGGCTGCAAATAGATGTGTTTCCTAAGAACACAGCTGGAAGTTTTGACTCATGTTGTCTATTCATAACTCTCCCAATGACATGAAGAATATCTGTCACAGTTTGAGCACATCCTAATTTCCATGTTTGCAAAGTGCAAAGTGCCACTTACTGTCTGTGTGAGAGAATGTAAACTGTGTCTAAGCAAAGGAGACCTTTGCTTAGGTTGGTGAGTTTGATTGTGATTTTATGTGGCCTTAGAGTATTATTGAGAGCTGTAGTGATGACGATCTTTTAAGATAACATTCCAAGTTCATGAATTCCTGAATTACAAAAAGAAATCTTACTACTCACACACTTGTCTCTCCTAGGTGCTGTCTTTTATTAGTTGACAGCCACTGCTTTAGATGAATGGCACTGACTCCCATTTAAAAACAATCTCTTAAATTTTTTCTTGTCACTTAAGAGTTGTTTTTTAGCTTTTGTTTCTTTTTCTTTTTCAATGTAGGCTCTTTTGGAGGTATTCGATTATACCTGCAGGAGTTGATAACTATTACCCAGAAGGCTTTACAATCGCAGTCTTGGAAGATGAAAGCCCAGGGTGCAATTGCTATGGCGTCAATTGCAAAACAAACAACCTCTCTTGTACCTCCTTATCTGGGAATGATCCTGAGTGCGTTGGTGCAAGGCCTGGCTGGAAGAACATGGGCAGGAAAGGTAAAGGACCATTCATGCTGAAGAGGTGGGACTGCATTGACTGGAGAAGAGGGATCTGATTTTATGTGACTTTGTATTATTTTTGCAGCTAGGATTTCTAGCTAGTGGAAGACTATGCCTGATTGTCTATGACATTTTATATCAAAGTATGTCTCACATGCTCTTGAATAAAGCATAGTAATACTAGAGCTTGCTGTATTTTACACATTCGGCTTTACAACTTACCTCTTAAGCCAAGTCACTATTTTGTGCATACTGACCTTCCGCAGAGTCAGAATTGGCCATATGTGAGTATACTGAGCAGCTTCTTAATCTTCACATCAAAGATACCCATTGCTAGGGTTTGAGAATTGGAAACTTTTTACAGAAGGGCTATAGAAAAATATGTATAGTGAGCATTCCATGAGGAACATGAGATTGAGGCAATCTGCACTTTGTTTTGTAAAGGTCATTAGTGGCCACCACAGTTTTGTGGACATAATACTGAATTGACTGTGATCTTGTTTTGGGCAGAGTAATGTGCATAAGTGCATTAAAAGTAAGCTATATGTTAGTGTTTGTTATGGTTATAAAATACTCATGGGGTGATTATAGTCTTACCAGAGAGAATATGGCATGTGGTTTAATAGTATTTTTTCATTTTTAACTTACCAGGAAGAATTACTAAAAGCCATTGCCTGTGTGGTGACAGCTTGCAGGTAAATGTTCTTTTAATGAACATATCATTTCTTAAAATGAAGCTTAAAGCTGTAGCTTTTTGTAATGATTCTGATGTTTTTGTGTGGCTCCATAGTACAGAGTTGGAAAAGTCTGTGCCCAATCAGCCCACCATAAACGAAATTCTTCAGGCCGTCTTGAAGGAATGTTGCAAAGAGAACCTCAAATATAAGATTGTAGCAATCAGCTGTGCAGCTGATGTTTTGAAAGCCACCAAAGAAGACAGATTCCAGGAGTTTTCTGACATTGTCATACCCCTCATCAAGAAGGTAATGGCTACCTATATCATCCTAGGTTTTCATCTGTCCTGGGTATGCATTCTTTTATTAGGCCAAGTTTAGCTGTAAAAGCAGAAAAATCCTAAAATTTTGTGGCCTCAAATAAGATAGAGGCTTGATAGTTAGAAACCTCAAACCCTATAAAGTCTGCAAGGATTTTTTTTTTTTTAAAGCTTTGGCTGTCCTAGACTTCCTTTGTAGACCAGACTGGCCTGGAACTCACAGAGACCCGCCTGCCTCTGCCTCCCTGAGGGCTGGGGTTACAGGCGTGCGCCACCAGGCCTGGCTCTCCTGTTTCTTATATATTATTCTCATGGTCTATCCTAGGCAGATGACAGAGGAGGTGAAGTGAGGGTCATAGTGAGCACATAATTTTTCTCAAAAGTTCTGGAAATGGAAACGTATCACTTTGACTCATGTTCCATTGGCCAGCAGTTAATCACATAGCCCACTGGCAGCAGATGAGGCCAGGAAATGTAATTTTTCATGTGGACATTCTTTTCCAGTATTAGGAGAAGGTAGAGAGTACCTATGTGGTGAATAGCCTCTGCCATAGCAAACTTTACCTTGCTAGGATGTGGGTATGCCAATAGTCATTTAGGGTGAAGACAAGGAACACTGTGTGTTGTACAGTTCACCTCTGCATCGTCCTGGGGACATTTTTGCCTGGGAAAAAAAAAATAACTGGCTGAATTTGGAAACCAGTGTACTCATTCTTTAAAAATTTTATTTTATTAATTTATTCATATTACATCTCAATGGTTATCCTCTCCCTTGTATCCTCCCATTCCTCCCTCCCTCCCATTTTCCCCTTACTCCCCTCCCCTATGACTGCGGCTGAGGAGGATTTCCTCCCCCTGTATATGCTCATAGGGTATCAAGTCTCTTCTTGGTAGCCTGCTATCCTTCCTCTGAGTGCCACCAGGCCTCCCCATTCAGGGGACGTGGTCAAATGAAGTGGGCATCATAAGGAGAGAAGGATGTTGTTGGTCTTTTTATTTGTTTTGTTTTTCTGAGACAGCTCTTTCTATTATGTAGTGCTGGCTGTCCTGGAACTCAGGACATGTAGCTCTATAGACTAGGCTGGCTTTGAACTCACTGAGTTCCACTTGTCTCTGCCTGCCAAATGCTGGGATTATAGGCATGTGCCGCTATGCCTGTCCTGATCTACTTATTTTTAAAGTATGAAATATTTTAAATGTTCTTATCTTTTGTGGTGCTCCTACTTCATATAATTGCTTTCTTTCAGTAATAAGCCTGTCTTGGGTATTTCTGTGGGTTTTGGAGACTTCTGGCCTCTTTACCAGTTTTTCAAGAATTTGTGTTTGGAACATTGCCAACTTCTCTCCATCTTTAATTCTCTTGGTCCAAATACAGGTCTTTCTAGGTTATACTAAAAATGTTACATATACTGTATTTTTTGGCTTTCATTTACAAATTTCTCTAATTTATTAAAAATGTATAATTTTAATACAAATGGAAGAATTTATGGTAGAGAACTCAGCATTCAGTTACTAGTCAATATCTCCTATACATTGCTTGTTTTAATAGTATAACTATAACTTTGAAGAAGAGAATTTAGAATTTTCTTTTCTTTTGTTTTCTTTGGTATATCCTAGAACTCACTTGAAAGCATGGGAGTCCGGACCACCAAAGCTGAAGATGAAAATGAGAAAGAAAGAGAGCTGCAGGTGGAGTCTCTGCTGGGTGCCTTTGAGAGCCTGGGCAAAGCGTGGCCCAGGAACCCAGAAACCCAACGTAAGCACTGCGACACAAGTCTGTGGAAGTACTGTAACCAGATGTCACTTAGGAAGAGCACAGATTGTCTGTGTGGCAGAGTAACAATATTCCTTATATAGTCTGAATATTAATAGTGGGAATTATCCTAAATCCATTTTACTCTTTCATCAGCAAATAAGTACATGGATCACTGTATTGTAAGAAAGTATCACAGGGAGCGAGAGAGGCAGTTAACATTTAAGTACACTCACTGGCTGCACTTCCAGAGGACCTGATGAGTTTAGTTGGCTCACAACTATCTGTAACTCCTGGTCTAGGATGTCTGAGGGCTCCAGGCATCCATGTGGTACACCGATAAGCATGCTGACAGGGCACTCATACACAAAATAAATAAGATAAAAATAAGTCTTTAAAACAAAAGTATCAAAGAATAGATGGCTTAAACAAAAAAACTCCCCCAGTCCCCCTCCAGTTCTGGTGGGTAGAAGTTCCAAGATCAGTTTGTTGGTAGGGTTGGTTTCTTCAGAGATTTCTTTCTTTAGCTTGTGAGTGGTTGCTTTTCCTGTCTTCCCTCTGTAAGGGGACTGGATTAGGATCCACCCATATGATTTCTTTAAATATTATGCCTTCTAGTACAATATAAGAGTGTTGGAAGTATACAATTGAGTTCATAACAACCATAAGGCGTTTTATATAGATAGTTTGATTATAAAAAAATTTTGCTACTCTTTTTTATGTTCTCTTTTCTGAGAAACCCACAATATTAGAGTTCCTTCCTCTCAGAATCACTGGCCTTGCTATCAAGTCTTTTTTTTTTTTTATTCAAAGCTATTTTATTTATTTATTTATTTATTTATTTATTTATTATTAATTTATTCTTGTTACATCTCAATGTTTATCCCATCCCTTGTATCCTCCCATTCCTCCCCCCCCCCCCCTTTTCCCATTATTCCCCTCCCCTATGACTGTTCCTGAGGGGGATTACCTCCCCCTATATATTCTCATAGGGTATCAAGTCTCTTCTTGGCTACCTGCTGTCCTTCCTCTGAGTGCCACCAGGTCTCCCCCTCCAGGGGACATGGTCAAATGTGAGGCACCATAGTATGTGAGAAAGCCATATCACACTCTCCACTCAACTGTGGAGAATATTGTGACCATTGGCTAGATCTGGGAAGGGGTTTAAAGTTTACCTCCTGTATTGTTCTTGGCTGGTGCCTTAGTTTGAGCGGGGTCCTGCTATCAAGTCTTTAGTAAGCAAGTAATAGCTATTTTATTGAGGAAGTCATGACATTTTCAGAATTAAACATACAAAGGACTAAATAGTAAGTCATGATTATTGGTTCAAGTTGTAGTTATAGTTCATTGACAAGGCCTTAAATTTGGCAGATGCTATTTAAGTTTGTCTTGTCTTGGGAACTACACTGTGCACCAATGACAATCTTTGTATTATTTTTGTATATATAAACTCAGACACAAGATTTTCTTTGAGCCCATCATTCTTTGTGTAACAAATGAAGAATTTCCTAGGAGAAGAGGAACAAAGGGCTACAGCTAGGATGTAAAGTGAATAAATAAATGCATTTTAAAAAATCAAATGTAACAACACAAAATAATTTCTCAAAAGAAACGTATCAATTTGTGAGTAGCTTTATGGACTACAGTAGAAGTTGGATTGTGTGACACCATTAGCATGATTAACTCTTACTTGATAACTAGTGTGAAAAGTAGGGAATTCCATAATAAAGATAAGATCACATGCAAAAGAGTTTAACAGAAGATATAGAGATGTACATTTGTTTACTGAAGGCATTTTCCTTAAGAATGTCAGTGTTAACACAACAGGGATGTCCCCTGAAAGTCTTCACTTACCAGGAGATTGGGATAGGTGCAGGGACCTTCTATTGGGACTCTAGGTGAGATAAATATGGGAGAATAGGGAAATAGAAGGATCCAGAGGGTCCTAGAAATCTACAAGAAGAACATCGTGATGGTCGATCTGGACCCAGGGGGTCTGCTCAAGCTACTGCACCAACCAAAACCAATACATGCAGTAAATATTGAACCCCTACTCAGATCTAGCGAAGGGACAGGACATTATCCTCAGTCGTGTGGAGAGCAGGGACTGACTCTGACATGAACTCTGGTGCCCCATATTTACCACCTTGGTGGGGAGGCCTGGTGGCATTCAGAGAAAGAATAGGTAGGCTACCAAGATGAGACTTGATAGGCTGTGACCATATAGTGGGGGAGGAGTCCTCCTCCATCACAGACCTAGGGGAGGGGAATAGGGTGAAAGAGGGAGGGAGGGAGGAACGGGAGGAGACAAGCAAGGGGATAAAAATTTAGATGTAATCTGAATAAATTTTAAAAGGGAAAAAAAAGGATGTCAGGGTTGTGCGCTCGCTTCTCAAACCTCACAGTGTCAGCTATACGCTCTGATTTTTGTCTCTTGTAAATAGGAAGACAAATATTATGAAATGATCTCAGGGTAGAATTTTTATCCCTCCTCTCATGCTTTATATTTAAACCTTATTAAACTTTATAGTAGGTATCCAACTTATGGCTCCTTGGTCACATATCCTCGGATACCTATGACTGTGGCCCAACCTGTTGAAGGTGACGTCACATTGTAGTGTGAGAAGTTGGGAAAGCCTTGTTTTACGCATTTAAAACCAACTTTTATTTTTTAATTTTCGTTGAGTTTATACACCTATCTATTAGTATAATATTAATTGTATAGTGATGGTGACACTTGTGATTGGGACTAGCTTATGATAAAAGACTATTGATAAACAAACCTACTGAGGACTCCAGAGGGTACTCAAGGGCTCTGCACTTTCTGGTTTTATTAAGGGAATTTGCAAAGGAAGAGGAGTGTAGCGAAGCTGCCTTTCCTGCTCTGTGGAGGACAAGATACCTTAAGAGCAAAGCATTAGAACAGATGTGCTTTTATGTGTGTATTTATTTAGGGGTTCTGATCAAGGAAATTTGCTTTGAAACTAGATAAAAAGTAATGCTAAGGGTTTGGGGGAAATCCCATGCCTTTAATTAAAGGCAATTTTTTGTCCCTCATATTATTCCACTTTTGTGTTTCTTTTAATGCTGCATTCTTTTTTCTCTCCCTCTATTGTTCCTCACCTCTTTACATACTTCCTCCTCTGTCCCACTTTGTCATCTTCTCAGGTTGTTATCGTCAGGAGATGTGCAAACTGATGTGTGAACGGCTGAGACTCAGTACATGGAAAGTGCAGCTAGGTGTCCTCCAGTCAATGAACGCATTTTTCCAGGGGTAATTTGCTTCATGATTCAGGTTTTTATTTTATTTCCCTATTGAATGGAATTCTTTCTTTTAATATATATTTTATTAATTTATTCATATTACATCTCAATGGTTATCCCATCCCTTGTATCCTCCCATTCCTCCCTTCCCTCCCATTTTCCCCTTACTCCCCTCCCCTATGACTGTGACTGAGGGGGATCTCCTCCCCCTGTATATGCTCATAGGGTATCAAGTCTCTTCTTGGTAACCTGCTATCCTTCCTCTGAGTGCCACCAGGCCTCCCCATCCAGGGGACGTGGTCAAATATGGCGCACCAGAGTCCACTCACTTATATCTGGACACTAGTCCAAGGGGCATGTGCCGTGAATGGGATTCTTAACATTTACACATTCCTCTTTTTCTTTCTTTCTTTTTTTTCTTGAAAATAGATTCCTTTCTCATACAATACATCCTGATTATAGTTTCCTCTCCCTCTGCTCATTCCCAGTTTCTCCCCACTTCCCCTCCCGTCTGATCCACTCCCTTTATGTCTTTCAGTAGAAAAGAACAAGCTTCTAAGAGGTAACAACCAAACATGGCAAAATAAAATATAATAAGATGAAGAAAAAACTATCCTATCAGAGTTGGACACAGCAGTCCAGTAGGAGGAAAAGAGTTCCAAGAGCCATCACACGAGTTCAGTCTGGAGTCCCATAAAACACTAAGCTAATAGCTATAATACATATGCAGAAGACCTGCTGTACATCCATGTAGGCCCTGTGCTTATTGCTTTAGTCTCTGTGAGCTCATATGTGCCTTGCTTTAAATTGGCTCGGGGTCCCTGTTCTCCTGGTGTTCTCCTCTCTGGCTCTAAACAGTCTTTCCACCTCCTCCTGAGGGATTTCCTGAGCTTTGAGGGGAAGGATTTGGTGGAGACCTCCCATTTAGACTTTCTTTCCTCATAATGTTTGCCTGTGGGTCTCTGCATTTGCTCCCATCTGCTGCTGGAGGAAGCCTCTCTGATGGTGACTAGATAAGGCACTGGTCTATGAGCACAGCAGAGTGTCATTAGGAGCCGTATTAGAGACACTTTGATACTTCCTTTTTTTTTTTTTTTTTTATTTTTTAGACCAGTCTCAGGGCTGTCAAATCTCTGGTTCTTGGTTACCCAAACAGCGTTGCGTCATGCGTTCCTTCTTGTGGAGTTGTCTTTAAGTCAAGGCAGCCATTGGTTGGCTACTAACACAAGTTTGTGCCACTATTGCCCTGTCATATTTTGCAGACAGGGCAGATTATAGGTAACAAGTTTTGTGGCTGGGCTGGTGTCCATGTTTCTTTTTTGGTAGACAGCAAAATACCTTCCCACACCAATGATACTAGAACGTAGGGGTGAAGCCTCCATGTAGGCACCAGCTCTAACTTCTCCATGCTCAGTGAGTTGTGTGGGTGTTGTCCTTGGCAGTGAGGCCCTACTGTCAGTTTGCAGAGAGCAACCCTTTGTCTTAGCAACACCTGTTTTTTTGCGGGGGGGATTTCCATGGGACCCCGTTGGTAAACAGCTCAATTAAATGTAACCCAGGTCCACCACTGGAAGCCTCACTTGGCTACAAGAGATGGTCAGTTGAGACTCCATATCCCCCATTACTAGGAGCCCTCATTAGCATTACCTTCATAGATTCCAGGAGGTTCTACTGTGCTAGGTTTCCACACCACCACACAAGTCCCCCTCCCCCGCCCAGTTCCAGCCGTCTCTCCTCACATTCTCCACCCAATCTCTCCCACACTTGTCCCTGTCCCCTTCCATCCCCATCCCCTCCCAATCTGCTTGTAAAGTCTCTTTCCCCTCCCAGGGAGATCCATGCACCCCCTTGGACCTTTTCTGTTGATCTAACCTGCCTGGGTCTGTGGACTGTGGCTTGGTTATCACTTACTAATATGCACTTATAAGTGAGTACATACAATACTTACCTTTCTGGGGCAGGGTTAGCTCATTCAGGATGATTTTTCTAGTTCCACCCGCCTGCAAAGTTCATGATGTCTTTTGTTTGTTTGTTTGTTTTTTGAGACAGTTATTTTTAGTTGTCCTGGAACTCTGACTCTGTAGACCAGGCTGGCCTTGAACTCAGAGATCTGTCTGCCTCTGCCTCCCAAGTGCTGGGATTAAAGGTATGCACCACCACCTCTTGGTGTTTGTGGGTTTTTTTTAAGCTGCTGAGTAGTAGTTTATTGTGTAAATTTACACGACTAGTATCTGAAGTAACATAAAGTGACGCATACAGATAGGAGTTATGCTAGGAAGGCTTTAAACTGTTCGGAGTAGCATCGTATATATTTTTGTATTTTTAGGTTAATGCTTCTGGAAGAAGAGCATGCAGATCCTGAAGCTCTGTCTGAGATCCTTCTTGAAACTTGCAAATCAATTACTTATTCTTTAGGTGAGTAAGTAACCAGAACATGAGGTTTGCTTTGTTTTTCTGTTGCTTATTTTGTTTTTGGTCCTGGTGATCAGGCCCAGTCCTTCCTGCAAAGCACTGTACCTCTCAGCTGTGCCCTCACCCCTTTCTGTTTCAATCAGGCTTCTCTGTGCTGCCTCACTTGGGATTGGGTTTATGGCCTCGGTCTCCCAGGTGGCTAGGGTTACAGCGGGTATCACCATGCTTGGTGTAAGCCTGATTCTAAACCAGGGAGCGGAGTGTCAAGGAATAGACTTCTGGAGTTACGCTTCTAGAACTACCACCTGTTCTCTTCCTGTGCGTATGTCTCTAACAAGGGTGTTTTATCTGGAATTACAGTAGAATTTTATATTGTGCCTTTATGTCATTATTAACCATTTATTTAGAAATATTTTCTCATTCCTATTGTAATTTCAGTAATTTTTTGTAACATCTCACACCCCCTTTAGTTCCCCATTAAAAATACAGCCAAGGACCACATATAAAAAATATGATTGTCATATCTTCATAGTCTCTTTTCACCTGGTACTCTCCTTTAGCCTTTCTTTCTCTTACATTTCACTCATGATTTTGAAAGATAAAGTTTTTCCCTCTTTCCGCTCTCATTTTCTTGTCTGACATTTCCTTAGACTTGAATTCTGATGTTAATGATATATTTTTCCTTAAATCAAGAGGCATGCCTTGTCCACAGCTTTCCTTATTTCCAATGTTAATTTTGTTTAACTAATCAAGTGCTGTTTTTTCTCTATATTATCATTCTTATTTTTCCTTATGTATAATAGGTAGTGCTTGAGAACATGCTTTAAGATTATTCAAACAATATTCTCTTCAAAACTGTATCTATTAAACAGTTCATGAGAAGAAACTGTAAGACCATGTAAACGTACTTCTCTTCAAAGTTTAATTTTTAGATTTTGTATGCATTGATGAGTCTTCTCTTAGCCAGATTTTTTTCTATGATGATTTTTTTTGTAACTCTAGCCTTTTCTCCATGTTAACCATTTAGTTAATTTAATTTTATTTTATATTACTTTGTTTAAATAAATGCTTTTATTTTTATAAGTATATTTGATTAATATTGTTTTATTTAATATTATTTTAGTTCATTTTGAAAAAGATTATTTATTCATTATTAACTGGTAATGATTCATAGCCTCCTCCTCAACCTCATACTGTTTTATAATTAATTATTTTTAGGACTTATTTTTAATTGTATCTATGTACAGGTGAGTACTGGTATCCACAGAGGCCAGAGGTGTTCAGTCCCCCAGAACTGAAGTTACAAGCAGCTGTGAACTGCCAGTGTAGGGACTTGAACATTGGGCCTCTACAAGAGGGTTACGTGCTGAGCCATCCTTCCAGCACCTGATTATTTTTATTAATTAATTTGTTATTTAGTTGTCCTAAACATGGCTAATTGAAGTCCTTTCAAACTGATTCCCCTGTCCTTTTGGTGGGCCACTATCAGTTTTTTGCAGTACTTCCTTCCCTGCCGTGGACTTGGATGCATATTAAGTTTTATTAGACAGTTTCTCCAAAAATTCAATGCCTTTTGTGAAAAAATATGTACCAACAAAGCTTGTTTTACTTGTAATTCTTGGAAGTAGCTTGCTTTTGTGGATATAGAACTGGAAGCTAACAAAGTGGTCTTTTCGGGTTTCTAAGTGTCCCTAGATGATGATCTTTGGAAAAATTAGGAGGATAATGTAAACGGAAGACCTGCCTTATGTGTGACGTGATGGTGACTGTGCATTTGGGATGATATCTTTTGAATCTCCCACATCTAAGTTGGATCTTTTAAATATTACCACTTAGGATTAATGGCTGCTGTCTGTAGTACTTCAAAATAGCGAAACGTGCACATACAGTGTAACTTAAGTACGTGATAGTATTTATCAAACAGAAGTCTACTTCAAAATAAAATCCGCAGAGTTTTAACTTTTTTCTCTTTCAGTAACATTAATTTAATCTCAGAAGTTCTGTCCTGAAGACATACTTATGAGCTGGTGCAGTGACGCATGCTTTTAATCTCAGCATTGTGGGAGGCAGAGGCAGGCAGATCTCTGTGAGTTCGAGGCCAGCCTGGTCTACAAAGTGAGTCCAGGACAGCCAGGACTACACCATGTCTTGAAAAAGGAAAAAAAAAAAAAAAAAAAAAAAGACATACTTACGAATTGTATGTTTCTCTTCTTAGAAAATAAGACCTACTCATCTGTGAGAACAGAAGCTCTGTCAGTGATAGAATTACTGCTTAAAAAACTTGAAGGTGAGTGCTTCATGGATTTGATTAGAGCACCAGAAATCCAGGATACTTCATAGCATACACTTTAGACATTTTTTTATTTCTGTTCTTGCTATGGTATAAAATAGAGAACTAAAATCATTAACTCTTAAGAGTTTCAATTTTGTTCTCTATGTTTATATATTTCTAACAAATTACTAAGCTATAGTCATCTCAAAGTAATACAGTTTTGTCTCTATCATGAGTTCTGCCGTAATCTTGGTTAGCTACAAGAAGTGGCTGGCAGTGATAGAGTGGACTTGTGGTGTGCGTGTAAATCAGCGTGTAAATCACAGGACACAGCAGGAAGAGGGCCAAGCCACTTTATCAACGACCTGTCTGAGTCACCATGTTTGCAATAGCATGTTTCTAGTCCTATTTCTTCTCTCTCTCTCTCTCTTTCCCTCCCTCCCTCTCCCTCCCTCCCTCCTTCCCTCCTTCCCCCATCCCTCTGAACCTTATAAATTCAGTGTTGTGTCAACGGTAGAAAAAAAAAAAACAGCTTTCACCCCATGGTTTCAGAAAGAGGCCATTCACCCTTTCCCTCCACTCCTTCGCCTTCTCCTAGTCTCCTAGTCCATGAATTAATAGTGCAGAAGATGAAACATTTTTTTTCACAACCTTGTGAATTTGCTGTTTGTATTTTTCCATCTTTTTTGCTTAGCAGAACCTATTATGGGCTCTTTAGACTTAGTGTTAGTAAATATCACGTGATCGATTTTTGTTGTTGTTAAAACTAAAAAACCTAGGCATTTAGCCATATGGCTGAATTCTTAGTTTTCCAGGTAGATATTAATACGTGCTAGGTGACAAAAGTGAAGTTAAACTACTTGCGTGAAGCTGGACGTGGTGGGACAGGTGTGTAATCCCAGCCTTGAGAGGCAGAGACGAGAAGATGAGTTCAAGGCCAGCTTGAACTATATGAGACCCTGCTACAACAGTACTTATAGATGAAGTTAAGATTTGCTGAGCTTTCTTATTTTTTAAAAATTTCAATATGCATGTGGTTCTCTAGGGCTTTCTTTTAAGAAATAGGTAATAAATTGTTACCTCCTTAAATTGTACAATTATGAAACTTTTAAAGATTTTTTTCATGTACCTTATTAAATAAATAGCCTTTTGTTGTGGCTGAGATGACGCTTTTGCTTCTGCCCCTTGATACTTCGTTCTTTCCTCTTTGCTGTAGTGTATAGCTCATCTCCCCATGTCTCACCCATCCTGGGGGAAGGGTAGAACTCCCTGACATGCTTTCAGGCTGTTGTCAGGAACTGGATTTGAGAAACCTGTCCAACCTGTGATTGTTATGTGCTGTTCTCTTAATTATAGAGTTGTTATGTGGCTGTTTGGGGGATAGGATAAATGAAGAAAAGGTTTTGGGCTTTTTTCTCTTTCTTTCTTTCTTTCTTTCTTTCTTTCTTTCTTTCTTTCTTTCTTTCTTTCTTTCTTTCTTTCTTGTTCTATAATGGTTTTCTTTCTGTTTTCTTTCCATTCAGAAGCTAAACAGTGGGAAAGTTTGACAGCAGAATGCAGAGGACTCTTGATTGAGTCTTTAGCTACTATGGAGACAGACAATAGACCTGAGCTGCAGGAGAAAGCCTCAGTATTGAAGAAAACACTTGAAAGTCTGGAATGAATGAGAAGGGGAAGAAACAAACAAGTGCCATGTTCTTCTGGGATTGGAAATGGTGGTGTTCTTTAAAAACCAAGTGGGGGAAAGGAAAGATTACTCTGTAGCATGCATCATTCCTTGGCTGAAATAAATAAATAAATAAAAAGCCTTAAATTTTGCTCCTTATTAGCTTTATTTTACTTGTCTTTAAAGAATGTGGGCTAAATGAGCTTAATAGAACTTGGGTTTCAAAAAGTAATGGTAAATAAGTCTGGCAGCCATCATTGGTAAAAGAACTGAAACTACTGCAAGCTGGATTAAAATCTGAGAACTATGTCCGTGCTAAACTTACTGCAGACAGGGATCCTGTAAGTCACTCGATGTATAGCCCCACTTCTTACACACCTGAAGAAACAGGATTTGGGATGACATAGCTTCCTTTCTGAGGCTGGAGCAGAGACCACAGACCCAGAGTTTAATGTCCTGTCTTGGATGCTTTCCTCAATCTGCTACCAAGTCAGTGTTTACCCTGCCCTATCTTAGAAATTCCAAAGGGAGGTCCATGTAGGGTGTCATACCACGGTTCTTACCCTAGAGCTACCCTGACTCATGTAACTGGATTCTTGAAAGTCAGATGCTATACATTTCCTGTGCGTAGGTTGTCAATTTTTTAGAAAAGAGTTGTTCAGCATGTTTATAGGATGAAGATAATTTGGGTTCCATAAAATTCTGATTGATGTCCTTTTACTAGAAGATGAAAATAGTTTGGAACAAGGCTGTTCTTTCCTAATTTGTGATTATGTATCTTTCCAAAATCTAAAACAACAGTAAAATTTAGAGACTGCCTTGGTTTTAATCACTTAAAATCTCAAAACTTTAACAATAACTTAACATTTTCTACTACTTACTGCATTGCATACAGTGTGACTTGGAAGGATAGATGGAAAGCCTTCTAGTGAACTGTCTGGGAATTTCTCTTTTTTAAATGTTCTTTCTGAAATTAGCATGATACCACTCCCAGTAAACTGTTGCTGGCAGGGTCTTTCCCCTGCTCTCTGCTGCTCCTGCACCTGCTGAGGGGTGCAGGGTTGCTTTGACTTAAGTGTTTGTGGTAAGCTAAAAACTCAAGCTTGTCTTTTTGGAGCACAACTTTGATTTATATATTCAGTACTGTCTCCTTGATGACATCATCACCTGGAAAATCTCTGTGTTCAATATTTTTGGTCAAAACTCCATGTTTATTAGTTTGGTATTCTCTAGACCAGTGTATTTTAAATATTTTTAACTGTGACTCACAATAAAAATAACTTTTTACATCATGATTCAGAATGTGTGTGCGTGCATATGTGTGTGCGTGTGTGTGTGTGCTTGTGTGTGCGTGTGTGTCTGTGTGTGTTGGTGTGTGTGTGCCTGAATGTAAAATCTTTAACTGAAGTAAATATTTTGTGAAGAAATACTTAGTTGCTAAGTTTGATACACTTTCATCTCTCTCTGTATCTCACTGTTGTAAATGTTCTTCAGACTCACTATAATCATTTCTTAATTCACAACTAGGTTGCTGTTCAAGTTTGAACAATACTGCCACTGATAGTCCCTAAACTTCTACTATGTTTGAGATCATTTCTGACTGAAAAAGGTTTTACAACTAAAATGTTCATTGCTCATCCAGTATCACCTTTGCTGGTACTGGACCGTAGTAGTGAGTTTGCAGAACATCATGAATTTTAAAGAAGATGTTGTAGAATTGCACTTAAGAATGGCTTTTGCTTTAGAGAAAAACAAATGGTTTCAAATGTTTTTCAGAAATCTGTGGCCTCTCAGGACATGGTGGTTTTATTTTTTTGTTTTTGTTTTTTTGATCAGCAGGGAATATACCAAGGACCTGCCAGATTTGCATGTGCAGTGCCCAGGGTACCACCTTGGCAAGAATGCGATGCAGGTCAGGTATATGTTAAAGATGAGAGTGTAAGGACAGGAATGGTGTGCTTGGCCTGTAGCTAGTGTTGACACCTCATCAAACTTTATGCTTTTAAAGCTTTTTGTTACGTAATATTGGGGATTTCCCTTGGTGCTGAGAGTGGTGCTAAGACACCCAAACCTTAGTGCTATTGGATTATATTTCTTTTATTTTCTTGAGCACATTTCTAATTTATATACCTAATGCCTTCATGTTTGCCAGCCAAATCATTTTCACAGCTATTAGTGCTGTGTTACTGTATCAAATGTAGTTTGTGTTTGATATACATACAAATGTTTATTTTAAAAGGTTAATAACTAGGATTTTGTAATTGTGGAATATTGGAACTGGTGAACAAGTGGTGACAGTACATGTACGTGCATGTATCATCAGTCTTTATTTGTCAAAGCTATCTTGAATGATTTAATTTTTCTCTATATATTCATTTCTGTTTGCCACACAGATAACTAATTTGTAGGCCCTTTCCCTTATTCCTGCCATTAGTTCACTAACTGTATCTTTATTGATATAGGAAAAGGAGATGTCTGAAATGTGACTGTTGGATTAAACATGAAAATGGTCTGCAGTTTTGGTGGTCAAGAGTAGCTGGCTCATTGAATGTTTGTGCCCCATTTACAGCTCCTAGGGGGTCCTGTCTATAACATAGTCCACCTATATAAGGGGGCTGCCAAATCCCCATTGCCTTGCCCTTTGTCTCTCTCTCTCTTTTCTTTCCTTTCTGTATTCTTTCTTCTCTCTCTCTCTCTGTCTCTCCCTCTCTCTCTCTCTGTCTCTCTGTTTCTCTGTCTCTCCCTCTGTCTGTCTCTCTGTCTCTCTCTCTGTCTCTCTCTCTCTCTCTCTCTCTCTCTCTCTCTCTCTCTCTCTCTCTCTCTCTCTCTCTCCTCTCATGTATTTAACAACAAGAAAAAGAATAAAGATGTGACCTCACTCACTGGTTGGTGCCCTGCCAGCGGTTGTGCTGTGTAAGCACTGCCTGCCCTTGTGGAACATTTCTACCTGCTGCTGTCACAGTATATTCATGCTGCTTGTTAAGTTCAGGGAGTTACTTTGACATTGGCACTTACTGAACTGTGCAATCTGTCATTAAATGGATGTATATGTAACAGATTTTTGTATTTTATATGCAACTTCGTCATAAATCCTCTGCAATGTGTACTTAGCTACCTAAGCATGAAATAGACTTATTTGAAAGAAAAACCTCATCTACACCCCAAAGATATTAAATGGTAAATAAAAGCTGCATGACCTGGTGTTTTGAAGTAGTGCTGTTAGTTTTTACTAGTTCTCTAGGAATGTAATCTGCCTGCTAACACATTGACTAGTTAGTTATACTTTAGGAAGGGAAGGAGGGAGGAGAGAAGCCTTACTGCCTGGCATATTCTCAGCTATGTTTAATTAATAGAAATCCCTGGCTTAAGTGTCTGGCAGTTCTAAGACGACATGAATTGCTGCTGTCACATACTTGGAAGAAAATTGTTTCATGATGCAATTTTCTGATAAAAGTAACTTTACATGACCACATGGAAACAACAGACACTTCTATAGGTCAAGATGAGTGCATGTTACTGTTGCCAATGATACATAAGTACTGGGAAACATACTTCCAGTATAGAAGGTAGGGTTAAAGCATTATGTTGCTTAGTCCCAGGGGAAAGTTTACCAGCCTGAGCTGTTAAATACCTTAAGTAGTCTTGACATACTAGTTTCAAATTGTTGAGAAAGAATGTTTACAAAACATGGAAACAACCAGTCTTTGATGTTTATGGAAAGATGTAATAGTTTCTTTACCTTTGAAATGGTATTTTTCGGGGGTAAGATGGTAGATGAAATGTTTTCTCTAGATGACTCTGTTAATGAGAAATGTCAATAATAGAGAAACTAGGGTATTCTGAGAAAAGAGAAAATGACCAGGGGTAAAGACAGATGAAAAGCATGGAAACACTGGAATGCAGTGAAAATAAACAGCGCCCAACTCTAACCCTAGCTTTCTTGCCTGGGAGGGGACCTTGAAGTCACAACTAGGAGGTAAGTCAGGCAGCCCTGATGATGGCAGATTGACAGCCATGTAGGAGATGCCATAGTCTTCAAAAGCCTTACATACTGTCTGACAGTAACTCTTGCTTTGCTGGCTAGCATTAGACAAGACCTCTACTTTTTTGTTCTTTACATCTCAGATTGCTTTATAGTCTGGCACCTCTTCTTTGAGAGGGAGCCTGTTTGAGACTGAGCAACCCTGGGCATGAGAGTGAAAGTCTGAAGGAAACTAAGGATCCCCTGCCATAGTATCTTAGTGAGAAAAGGTCGTGAAAGGCAGCTGTGGAGAGGGTCAGATTTTAATTGGTGGGAATCGTGTGGAGGTTGTGGTGGTTGGTGATTCTGCCCTTTGAGGCAAAAGAAAAGAAAAAACCAAGGCCCACTACCTGTTGGTTACTGCAGAGGCCTCAACAAATAATTGCTTAGCTTCCGAATTGCCTCATTCTGTGTATGTGGTTTGTTGTTAGATGAAACAGTTGTGGGTTACTAGGGTTCCATAGCTGCCTCCTTCCCACAGGATGGCATATAGCTAGGGAAGGCACTCCCAGCAAAGAACCGTTAGGGAATATTTTGAAAACTTAAAATTGGAGATCTAGATATGAATAGACGTTTAGACACGTGACGTACCAAAATTGAACTTCATGGGGAGGAGGGGAGAGGGGGAGAGAGATCCATCAACAACAACCAGTGAAACTGAAGCAATAATAGAGTCTCCAGACAAAGAACGGCCCAGGACTAGATGGACTTAAGACTGAATTGTGCCAACATTCAAACTGTTCATAAAAAATTGAAAAAAAAATGTTTCTTAACTGATTCTACAAATCTTGTATTACTCTGATAGAAAAATCTGGGATGAACACTAAAACTATAGGAAATGTCCTTAGTGGGTACTGACGGAAAGGTTTTATTTTAACTTTTTGATTCTTTGTGAATTTCACACCATGCACCCCAATTCCACTCATCTCTCTGTCCCTTCATATCCACCCTTCACCCTTATGCAAAGACTCTTAATATTGCAAATCAAATTCAACAATGTAATTAAGATATGCCAACATGTTGGGGAGTGTGCCGTATTGAAGGAAAATTAATAGTACACCATACAAATAGATTAATAATCACATGCCATGAGATGAAAAAGCCTTTGGCAAAATACAACGTCTCTTCATGATAAAAGCCCCAAAGAATCTAAGAATAGAAGGACTTGTATATCAATATAATAAAGCTTGTGAATATAGCACTCATAGAGCTAATATACAAAATGGGGAATGCTGAAAGCATCTCTAAAATCAAGGGTGACACAATGTGCCCCCAATATAATACTTGAGTTCTCGGCTATAGCCATAGGTGAGGGAAAATAAAGGGATACAAGCTAGAATGGAAGAAGTGAAATTCTATTTGTAGATGGTATTTCTGGGTAAACTGAGTGTTCTCTCGGGAACCTTAGTCTTGTTAATAAAAGAGTTGAGAACAGATTCAGGAAAGTTTCAGGACAATTTCAATAGAGTTTAAGAGAAAAATCTCAGGGTAGACAACGTGAATCTCTGGAGCTTCCAAGAGCAGGAAGATGGTGGAAATGGACAAAGTTACATCTTTTTTAGCTAGGCGTAGAGGTTAGGCAAACTAGGTTTACACAAAGGGAAGGGGCTGCTGTTTTAGAGAAAATCAAGTTCAAAGTGCTAGGAAAAGCATGCTTAGGGAGAAAAGTGGGCAAACTTAGGAAGATGTATGGCTCTAAGCAACTGCACCAGAGGTGGGCTTCCGGGAAGGAAAGGAACATCTCAATAAAGGGGTAATTATTCTGATCTCTTTAACATAGTGTAAATTGAAGCTGCCATTCTTGGGGGTGGTCAATTAGATGATTGACTGACTGACCTAACATTAGGTCTCCACTCAGGCCAGAGATCCCATTCTCTTGACTAGAAGTAAGACTTTCCAGTAGTGAGACTTTAGTAATATTGTAACATTATCCCTTCTAAAGAGATGCCCCTAAAATCACTTAGGAAATGGGCTGAAATGGGGGGCGGGGAGAGCGTATAACGCATTTTTACCAAGAAAATTAAGAGGTCTAGTCCCAAAGCTACTCACCAGAAGTAATTAGTGCCTGGAATAGGAGTTTTAGTTTCTCATGGACACCCTCCAGGCAGGAGTGTTCATTTAGGAGGTAAGAAAGCAAAGCTCCCTCTGGTATTCCCGGCTAGAGAACCAAGGACATTGCTGGGACTACTGCTTTTGTGATCTCTGCTCCAAGCTGCCTGTCCAGTTCCTGTCTTCTGTTCTCAGTTTGACTTTACTTAGAAGACCCTAAAGACTCTTAGAGCGAGTAAATATCTTCAGCCAAGTAGCAGGATACAAAAGCCAATATAGCTTTCCCTATATACCATAATAGGCACACTGAGCAAGAAATCAGGAAAATAATTACACTGAATAACAAACAAAACCTAGCAACAGGAAAAAAAAAATCTAAAAATAAACCCAATGAAAGATTATAAAGTACTCCAGTGAAAACTATAACACTAAAGACTCTCGAATGTTGGGGTGATCTTTTTGTGCACTGTGTGAAGGTTGTCTTTGTGGTATTCAGATGCTGATTTCTGGACCAGCAGACATCTGATTACCGGCTGGACTTTGGTATTGCTGTTATTATGGCTGCATTATATTTTGTAAACACTCACTCTGACACCTTCTGATTAGTTTACTAAAGAGCTGAATGGCTAAGAGCTGAGGCAGGAGAGGATAGGCAGGTCATCTGGGCAGAGAGAAATCTGGGGCAGAATCTGAGGTGGGAAGATTTGCCAGGTAGACATGGAAGAAGTCAGATGTAGGGTGCTGAGGAGAGGTAATGAGCGATGTGACAGGATGTAGAGTAATTTAAGCTATAAGAGCTAGTTGGATGAATGTTTCGAGTTCTACGATTGTATCTTCAAGTCCCGAAATTCAAGAAGAACATTATGATGGGCGGATCTGGGCCCAGGGGTCCTGCTCAAACTATGGCACCAGCCAAGGACAATACGTGCAGTAAACATCAAAGCCCTACCCATATCTAGCCAATGGACAGGACATTCTCCACAGTTGAGTGGAGAGTGGGGACTGACTTTCATACAAACCCTGGTGCCCCATATTTGACCATGTTCCCTGGATGAGGAGACCTGGTGGCACTCAGAGGAAGGATAGCAGGCTACCAAGAAGAGACTTGATACCCTATGAGCATATACAGGGGGAGGAGGTCCCCCTAAGTCACAGTCATAGGGGAGGGAGTAGGGGGAAAGTGGGAGGGAGGGAGGAATGGGAGGATACAAGGGGTGAGATAACTATTAGGATGTAAAATGAATGAATTAATAAAAAATAAAATAAAATAAAAATAAAAAGCAAAAAAAAAAAAAAAAAAAGTTAGTTGGGAACAAGCCTAAGCTAAGGCCAAGCTTACATAATTACTAAAAAGTCCATGTCATTATTTGAGAGCTAGTGGTTCAAAGAAAAATCATGCTATAGTAGAAAATCCAATGTTCATGGATTGACAGAATTAAGTACATAAAAAATGAGTATGCTACCAAAGGAAATAGACCTCTTCACAGAGCTACTCCTAACAATGAAGTGAAAGCACATAAAATAGCTAAAGCAATCCTGAACAAAATAAATAATACCAAAATATCACAATACTTGTTTTCATATTATACTAAAGAGCAATTAAAAAAAAAATAGTATGATGTTAGCCTTGAAGCAGACACAAAGACCAGTGAGCTAGAATGTCTGGCAGTTACACTCCTGGATAATAGATGGTGAGCTTGCCCATGTGCATGGGCGGGATGATTAAGAGGAAGGTAAAATTTTATCATCTTAATAGTTATAGCCATTTTATTTCCTTTATCAAACATATAAACAAGTGGATTTGTGATATCATCTTAAACTGACTAATCAAATAGGTAGTCATTGTTGACTAAAAAGTTGCAAAATAATTTAATAGAAATATCAATTTTTTCCATTGAAATCAAATCATTTGTCTTCTTTTGGTCCGTGTTACCATCAAATGGAAGCAGTGTTATTGATATGCCTTTGGGTCTTAATTTTGATCCCCAAAATTGTGATGCTTATTTTATGCAATTAAATCTATATTATTATGAAATTCCAATAATTGAATAATATCCACTGCTTTGTATACAAAATGAGGCAGGATGGTTCTGCCACCAAGTGGGTTCCAGTGCCTTCGGCTTCCAGGTGAAGTGCAGGGTCAAAGGTCCCACTTCTCTCCCGTCTCCAGGATGAGAACACAGAACTGAGATCTGTGCCCAGAGATCTCCGGTTAGCTGGAGGGGCAGGAGAAAAGATTTCTCTGCCTTAAGTGTTACTGCTCTTTTAGCTGGTGGTAGCCCGGGCTCAGAGCTCTGAAACTAAGAAGCAGAGGCGGGAGCCCAGCTTGGTTTGGGTGGACAGAGTGGCTGCTTCAAGAACAGCCAGCTGCTGCCTCCGCAGATGGCTGATGCGGTGAGCTGACACAAGGATGGATGGAAGCCCAGGGGTCCAGCGGTGAATTCTTCTGGGAAGAGGGAACCTTTCTTTACTCCTTTCCCCAGAATAAATGACCAGTCTCAGACAATCTTTGATGAAATAGATGGTGCTCGCCCATTTATTGCATGTGAAACAGGGATTTATAAACCTTAGGCAGCAAGGGGCAGGGGAGACTGGGACTAGGATGCTGACAATGCTCTATTTGCATGGGGGAAAGATAACAGGCCACAAGCTCATGTGACTGACAGCCTGTAACCTTGAGTGACCACCAGTAACCCTGGGCCTGTATCAAGTGCTTGTGAGGCAGGCATGGAAATCAGGAGGGAGCTTTGCTCCATGCCTTCTGTTCTCAGGATGAGATCTGAATCTCAAGTTTGAGATTTCCAGGGCTGACACATGCTCCAATCTCTATAGTCCCTTGCCAATACACCTGGAGGTATGGTCCACAAGCCCCATAATGCAGGTTTTTAAAAAAAAAATTTTATGTAAAATTAACATAAAATAAGTTTCCCTCAAATCTCATTTTAAAAGAACAAAATAAAGGAAGCAAAATGCTAAATAGAGTCCAAATCATTTAGTAAACTCTATGAAAATGTTTAAATTCCCAAGAATCATTTCACTTCTAATTACTCCTAGTAAAATTTAATTTTTCTGTAAATTGATTTTTAGTTATTTTACTCTATATGCCTTGATTCCATCTTGCAGAGGTGCAACTAAGTGGTAAATGCAGCCTGCTACTTATTTTTATAAATAAAGTAGCATTGGAACACAGCAGGGCCTATTTGCCTACATTTAGTGAATTGCTGTGTCTATGAAGAGAGGTATGTTGAATTATGACAGATCATAAGTCTACCAAACCTAGAATATCTGTTCTTTAAAGAAAAATCATGATCCCTATCTCAGGGAATTAACAGAAGAAAATGGAGAAGGTGAGGGACACAAGTGTATCCATTTCATCACTAGTTTCTTTTAAAAATACTTCTAAAATAGAAATTTTTCATGAGTGCTTTTAAGTTCATAAAAAATTTGAATGGACAATACAGAAAGTTCCCATATAAATACTTTTTTATTGATGAATGATTTATAAAATAAAAACAACTCAGATTTTTTAAAGAAAAAGATTAATTTATACTTTATACTATATACCATAAAGTATATAGATAATATACTTTTAATTTATACTTTAACTGGTCTATAGTTATTTTTAGTGAAGAACAGAGTGTGGATAACATTGCTTCTGACAAAATACTCACAAGTTCAAGATTTAAAATTAGTTTTTCAAATGTAGTTTAAAGTGTAGAATCCAGGATATTTATTTGCACTTAAAACTTCTGCCTGCTTAATTATTTGGATCATTGGGTATTGGATTGATTCTGCCTTTTTTGTCTATATTAATATAATCTTTCTAATTTGATTTAATTATTTTTTTTCAGTAATTTTAGAAATAGAGTTTTGAAATGAAGTACTCTTCCCGAGTAAGAAAAAAAAAACATACAAAGGAAAAAGAAAATAACTAAAAACAACATTTAGAATGTTTCTCAAAGGAGGAATTATTCCTGTGTGGTTTTGTTTTGGTACAGGGAACCGTCCAGAGTTCATAGGCCTTAAAGCAAGCTGCAGTAAATGCAAGATGGTGAAACTCTAGAGATGTTCTACAATTAATCAATTGAAAATGTGGCTGAATAACCAAATAAAAATAGGTAGAATTAAATAGCGCACGTGTTAAGTAACTGGTGGACCAAATAAGAAATCACTATAGACAGAAAAATAAATATAGAGCAAAAAATAAAGACACAGCATAGCTAACTTAAGGTTGGTAAAGTGTTGCCTAGAGAAAAACTATAGCTAAAATCACTAATGTTTTTTTTTTTTTAAAGTACAAGTCTCAAATTGATGCTCCAATTTATCTCTTTACATACTAGGGAAACAAACTCAAAACAAAACAAAATAAGAGCAAAACAACAACAACAACAACAACAATAAAAGAACAAAACAACTTAAGTCCAAAAAAAAAGAAAGGAACAAGCAAAGTTCTGAGCATAAGTAGATGAAATTGAGGGCATAAAAGATGAGAAATGAAAATTAAAATTTATCTGTTGCAGTTATTGTATCAGTATGGCCTAATAATTTTATTATTAGGCCTATAATTATCATTATAGCAGTATTTTCTAACCCACTAGCGATCAATCAAGACACAGACACCTGCTATATTTTAAAATAGCCTTAGTTAGCCTGGGGCAGGGCAGATAGTAATTGCGTAAACTACCTCCCATATCGGGGCAGATGTGGGATACCTGACCCAATCCCATGCCGTATGCTTCTAATAATTTCTATTGAGCTATCTCCCATCCATAGTCTCGAATATTTGCTAATTACCATCATCTGGGCCAAATCTCCATAACGCTGGCCATGTGCCTCTCCCTTCCTCTAACCCATGGCGTGGCCTTCTTCTTCCTCTCTTTTCCTCCTATCTCCTCTCACCCATGATCCTCTCTGTCTCCCAAAGCCCTGGGAGCCTTAGCCACGCCTATCCTGCTTGCCCTGCCCAGGTGTGTTGGCCCTTTATTGGTCAAACAGGAAGGTCCTCAGGCAAGGTTATACAGCATTCTTGAGGCACAGAGACAGCAAGCAGTATTTAGCATCAAAATACATCAGACCAATCTCTAATCATCTTTTGAAAAGTCAGCAAAATCGATAAACATGTAAACTGGTTTGACAAAAGCAAAGCAAAACACTGTTACTAAAGATGAAAGAAAGAAAATTACTACTTACTAATCATAAAAATAAAAAAATACTATGAACAACTATAAAAAGATACAAAAATAAAAAAGATGTAGAAAATTTGGTTATGCCTACAGCAAATAAAGAAATTGAATTAATAATACAAATATAAAGAAAATACTATGCCTAGATGGTAAAATTGACCAAATACCTAAAATACAATTTCTTCACAAAAAATTATAAGGCCAACATTAATTACCCTGAAAACAAACTGGAGACAAATGTAAGATGAAAACCTACAGATTAAATTTTTATTAAAATTACCAGCAAAGTGCTAGAAGCCAGATGAAGCAATTTGTGAAAAGGGTTATTTCTCATGACCATATGGAATTACCCCAGAAATATAAGATTGGCTTAACATAAAAAATTAGTGTAATGTGTTGCAGGATATCTGATCCCATTGTGAACCCCAAGATGGTGAATTGTAAAAACCTATTTCTAATTGTGGTATGGCTCAGTCTTTGATCCTAGATCTTTCTGTTTACTGTAAACAAGTACATGTAGTGTGTCTCAGCCCTATCACACACCTTTAGTCCAAAAGATTGCTGTAAACAGGATTAAATAAAATTAACCCTAAGAGGCAGAGCAAGCAACCAGATTGACAGGAAGTGAACATGGAGGGAAAAACCACAGAGAATGAGAGAAAGTCCAGAGGACGGATAGAGAGACACACAGGAAGTAGAAAGGAGGGACGTTGATTTGAAGGGTATTTAAGACAGCATGGAGAAGGAAAAAGAGCTTTTTCCTTCTGGGACATTGGCTGGGTGCTTTCTCTGCCTCTCTGAGCAAGTAGGCTTTCACCTCTGCATCTGGCTCCTGCACATTTGCGATTTTCATTCATTTTAACAACAGTAATGCACCATTAAAAAAAAAAAAAAGACATATACCTCATGATATGTTCGATAGATACAGAAGAAGTGTTTGTTATAATCCAGTAGTCATGAGAAATTTTCACCATTAGGAACAGAAGGAGCTTCATAAACATGATAAGGGCATCAACAACTCACCCAGCGTGCAGTGTAATACCACGTCACCGTACATAATGAGATTGCATGGTACATAGTGATGAAAATCTATTCATTCTAAGATCAGGAATGGGACTGGAATTTACTCTTGTTAAGTTTATGCAGGATTACAGTGGCAGTTCTAGCAGCGGAAATTCGTGAAGTGAAATGAGAGGAAACCAACTTGGATGGGAAAATAAAATAAAATTTCCATATGACGATATTATGTACACAGAACATTCTAAATAATCATCAAAAAGTGTATTAGAACTAAGAAACCAGTTTGGCAAAGCAGAAGAGACAGGATTGGTTTATAAAAATCAATTTTATTCCTATATAGTATCAGTGGGCAATCTATAACTCAAATCAAAAGAAAAAAATTATTTGCAAAGGAAATAGTTTGCCCAAAGAATAAAAACCTTAGGAATGAGTGATGAAACAAATGCAAGATTACGCACTGCGAATTCAAAACATTATTGAAAGAATCAAAGAATAGCTAATTAACTTAGATGATAGTCTGTGTTCATGATTAGAAGACTTAATAATGTTAAGTCTTCATCTTCAGACTTGATACAATTGCTTTTAAAATCCCAACTGGATTTTTTGCAAAAACATAGATTAGTCCTGAAGTTCATACAGAATGCCAGAGACCCAGAATAAATACAGTGTTTTGAAAATAACAAAATTGGATTCTTCTTACATCCGTCCATGGTATTGCTGTAAGGACTGACATGTAGATGAAAGGGCTAATGATCCATGTTTATAGTCATCAGTTTTCAGCAGGGAAAGCAGCTTAAAAAACAAAAACAAAGAGTGCTGGCACTACCAGATACCAGAAACTCACGTGACAAACTAAAATATAAATAGAACTTTATAAATAAAACTTGTATATGTGTTTTCATAGGACACTGTTAAGAAAATGAAAAGACAACTCACAGATAGGAAACGTTCTGGAATTACACAGATAATAAGTGACTCAGAATATGAATTGCTGGTGGGATGGGTCAATGGTTAAAGTGTTTGTTGATCAAGTATGGAGATTTGAATTCATTCATGTAAAGCCAGGCACAGTTGCATGTGGGCAATCCCAAAATAGAACCAAGAAGCAAGGCAGAACAATTTTAGTATCTGACAAAATAGACTTCAAACCAAAACTAAGCAGAAGAGACAGGGAAAACCACCACATATTCGTTTTTTAAAAAAAATCTATCAAGGGGATATCGTGATTCTAGGCATTTATTCATCAAACACATTGTTGCCCAGTTTCATAAAAAGAAACACAGTTATATTCAAAATGACACATAAAGCTTAAACAGTGATAATGAGTGTTTTTGACACCCCAATCTCACCAATAAACGGGTCATCCAAATGAAAACTAAATAAGAAGTTCTGGAGTTGGATAATATAATACATCAAATGGACCTACCATCTACACAACATTCCACCTGAACAATAAAGAATACAGTCTCTTCTCAGCAGTGCATGGGACATTCTTCAAAATTGACCCTGTATTTGAAAACAAAATAAGTCTCAACAAATATAAGATGTGTGCAACAGCATACTGATTCCTATCTGACCACCATTTAGAGCTGGATGTCAACAACAGAAACAGTAGAAAACAGACAAATTCATGGAAGTTAAACAACTTACTATTGAGCAAAAATTGGGGCAAGACAGAAATCAAAAAGGAGATAAAACGCTTTTTAGAACTGATGAACATGAAAACACAGCATGCCAAAATATCTAAAACACGATGGAGGCAGTTCTTAGAGAAAAGCTTGTATCATAAAGTGCCTATACAAAAAACTTGAAAAATCTCTAATTAATAACATAATATGTATTAGTCACATATCTTTAACTTTTACTATTGGTTCTAACTAATTCCAAGAGGTTTGTTTTTTAGCTGATTCTTTCTAGTTTTCTGTATAAACTATGGTCTGATGTCAATTATGTTGTGAAATTTGTGCTGCCTCATCGCCCTCTGAAGGGAGAACTGTGACCACTTATCTTTAGAAGAATGTTTCAAGATTAATGTTAAAACATGAAATCATGAGGTTTCCTATGTTTTACAATAAAGGCAGCATACTGGCAGGCTTGCCCATTTCAGACTGTATGGGCCACTGTAGCTGATTATCCATCAAATATTCTACTACTGAATTGTCTTCATTTTCCATCTTACATTATTCAATCTAGTTGTCATTATTTCTCTTCCTTGGAAGGAAAAAAATCCATTTTATTATTTATGCAGTGTTCAAAATTTTTTATGATTCTGTATCTAAAGCATCCGTTTACCTCAGTGACTCAGAATAAGTGAACCATTAAGAGGAAATAAAAACCGGGCCTGGTCCCTACATATCTATAATCCAAGACCTTAGAACCTGAGGCAGGAGGATTACAGGCCCAGGACCAGCGTGGTATGCATTGTGAGATCCTAAGGGAAAAAGAAGAGAGATGAACTGCAGGACCACAACTGACAAAAAATGTGATCATAACCTCAACATCTTTCTAGTTTTAACAACCTTTTATTGAAATAATTGAGGACAAATGGAAGAGATTTTGCTTTTTTATATCAGCACATAGTAATTGCACAAAATATTTGTTTGCTTATTTCCTGTCTTAATATTTTGAAATGGATAAACATATTATTTTAAAGAATATGCCCAAATGTGGCTGTACGTGTTTTCCTCATGATTAGATTTGTGTGATTTTTTTTGTTTATTTTTTTATTTGTTCTTTGTGAATTTCACATCATGTACCCCCCAGTTCCACTCATCTTCACCCTCCACCCTTGCAATCTCTCCTCCCAACAAAGGAAAAAAAATCTCGTTGCGGAAGTTGCAGTGTGTCACAGTATACCTTTTTGTCCATACTTTCATGATTGCAAATGTTTATAGCAATAAATCATCGGTCTGGTACGAGGCCTCTGGCTTCTGCTACTCTAGAAACACTGGATCCTCACTGGGACTCCTCTCAGATATCCCGTTGTTGCCCTGTGTCATAGAGATCGTATAGCTTTGGATCTGCAAGACCCGTCCTTTGGTGCACTCCGGCAGTTTATCAATGGGGTAAATGTTGGGGTGGGCCAATTCAAAGCCCTGAATCCAGCCCTGAGAGGTATATGAGCTGCTCAGCCCACCAACCCTCCAGCACTCACACCACACTACACCACCACGGCAAACTTTCCTGCCTTGTGCCAGCTGGCCCATCTAATGCTGCACCTAGCAAAGGAGGAAGCCAGCTCTTCTGTTCTCATGCCCTCATGACTAGCTAACCACTCCCAACCCCCACAACCAGGGGTGTGGTCTACCCTGCTGCTCAGATGAGATGCAGGGCTCCCTCTGAGTGTTGCAGCTGGTGAGAGATATGGCCAGTTCTCCCATTCTCACAACCCGGGGACTAGCTGTCCCAGGGCGAGGGGTGGGGTAAGTGGAGAGGACGGTGTCTCTTCCTCGATGATGCCACCACACAGCAGACAAGAAGCAAGGCAGGCTCTCCCAAACTCATGCCTTCTGGGCCAGCTCACTCACAACCCCCACATGTAGTGTAGGGCCTGCGCGCCAGGTGAGGGACAGAGCTTCTGCTCGGATGACCTCACTGACATCTCTCCTGCCTGCCATAGGTGGCAAGGGGCAGGTGGTGGTGATGGCGGTGTCTCTTTCTAGTCCACGTCCCTGTATGGCAGACAAGTTGTGGGCCAGTTCTCTCACAACTCACATCCTCAGGGCTGACTCACTCACGCCCCGCCATCAGGGTCAACTCTACAGGGTTACTCAGGTGAGGCCTGCTCTCCTGAGTGCTGCCGCAGGTGAAGAGCAGAGACAGCTCTCCAGCTCTCAAGACCCTGTTTGGGCCAGCACCTCCTGCCAGCCATAGGTGCCAAGGGATGACGGGTGGTGGTGGTGGTGGTGGTGTGGATTTCTCCCTTGCCCATGTCACTGAACAGCAGACAAGTGGTGAGGCCGCCACACTCTCGGGACTGCTCGCTCATTACCCCGCCCCCTTTAGCTCTACTCTGCTTCCCAGGCGAGGTGCAGGGCCAGCTCTCCTGCTCTTGTGACCACAGGTGGTGAGGGGCAAGTGGGGAGGAAGGTATCTCTCCCTTAGCCAGCTTTCCCACATTTGTACACTCAGGGTCAGCTCACCCACAGCTCCTGCAAACGGGGCTTTCTATACTGTGCTTCATGGGCGGTGTGTGAGTGCCTGAGCACCACAGCTGGCTAGTGGCAGCGGTGGGCTCAGTTCTCCTGTTCTCACGCCCCCACCCCCCAGGCCAGCTTCCCATGATGCCCAGGCAAGGGATGGGACCAGTTCTGCACAGCCCTCAGACATGGACATGTCTTTGGGCGGCAGCGCAGACAAGGGCGGGGGGTCCGCCTGGCTTTTGGTGGTAACAGATGCCTGCTGCTGCATGCTGCAGGACAGACCAGGGCCCCACCATGGTCCCAGGTGGCATCATTGGCTACACATATCAGACTGTTCCTTGCTACTTTCAAATCTCCAGTTCTGTCTTTATTCACTGTGCCCACACTCCTCTGTTTCTCTTTCTCTTCTCCATGTCTCCAGTACTTACTTGCTCCAGGTCTTTGAGGGGTTGGGGTCATTTCAGGAGTGGTCGCAGAAGTGCTATGCCCCACCGAGCAACGGTCATCTTGGGCACTGTCTGCTCCCCTGGTGGCCAGATGATTTATTTTTGATGGGCATACCACAGACATGAGCCGCTAGCCTTAACACATCTCAGTAGCACACAGAGAAGGTTTGTCTTAATTCCATTGGTGATGTTAAGGTGATTATCATCCAGGATTCTCCACTGCAAAATTATTATTTTATCTTTGAAATTGTTAAGTTGCATGCCATGAGCTACTTCAACATGATATAAATATCCTCTATTTCACTTAATTTTTTACTTTTGATACCTTTTCCCTATGATTATTCTAATTGACATTATTATTTTTTATTTATTGTTTTTGGAATCCTATGTTGGGGAAGAGATTTTTCATCCTTATTTATGACATAACAAATGGATGCATTTTAAATTTATTGTATGAATTATGTCCACTCATTTGTAGGTTTTTAAAAATGGATGCCCAAAATTTGTATTTGGCAAGGAAGATTCACCAAATGTCTTGCATTTGCATTTGCAAATTCATCTTGCATTCAAGCATAATAAGGTACTGAGTTACTTTTTCCTGTTTCTTTTCTTTTCTTCTTCTTCTTTTTTAAAATCAGCTACTTTTCCAAAAAGTTATAATTACTTTTGGGTCACAATTCTTTTCAGAAGCCAAGAGCTTAGATAGTCTGTTGCTCTACTAAAGTCCTGTCAACAAGTGTGCATTAAATATAATTTCTGATCGCTCACTGAGACATTCAGTGAGTTGTTTGTCCTTTAAAAGAACAAATACCTTTAATTTCTAAAAACTAGGAAGTAACTTCACAAATGGAAATAAATCTTAGAATTCTTAGAACATGCTTTCTATTGAGTATTCTATGCTACATCCATTTACAAAAGCTCTTTGACATAGCTAAGGATTGATGGAGAAAGAGGAAAAACAAACTTTGTTTGTATAATGTCTTTGCAGGTATTTTGAAGGACCTGTGGTTTGCTTGTGAAGATTTAAAAAGTATAATATAATTGGATCTTTGGGACATTATCCCAGAAGGATGAGAAGTTTCAAACCTCTGTATATCACAGCTGCTGAACTTTAAATTGTTCAGGGACAACATGTATTCCCCAAAACAACAAGTGATTTAAACTTATATAGTATTACAGTTGTGATCCTTTGGTATTCTTTGTTATGTTGGTAATAGCTGGTCATTCTGAAAGAAATGAATCACATAATTGATTTTTATATAACATTTCACATTTTAATCATGGATGTATTCATTCTTTTTTGAAGATAATTAACCATAACTAACTTATAGAGTATATCATAAAACATTTTTATTTGGAGCTTATGGAATGGGGAATTCAGGTGGGAGAACTATTTCTCCTTGGTTACTGTGTTTGTGCAGTATAAAAATATCAAATTCAGAGCACCCAAGCTAACTTTGGTCTTAACACTAGTATACAATTTTTTATTTAAAGTAAAGTTGTATAATAATTTACTTGGCAGAAGTTTTATTAAGTTTTTTTCCAGAAAAATCTACAAGAAATAAATTGTTAGCCAATGTTTAAGAATCAATGATTGTTGGTGGATAAAAATTAGGAAGCAGGGCAAAAACCAGATGCTTGGTTACCAAACAAAGGTGGAATTCTGAAATTTTTTCTAGCATACTAAAGCTATATTCAGTGTTACTGATAGTGTTTGGCTTTGCAGTGTAAACTACTTATGAATCAATGAGTTCTTAAAATAGGGGAAATCAGTAAAATCACTTGTTAGTTGGATGGAAATGAGCAACAGTGGAGGGAGAAGGGAAAGATAACGCAATGTGAAGGAAGCAGTTTTAAAAAAACAAGAGGACACTGTCATGCCAGTGCTGTGTTCGCTGTCTTTGTGATGACAACTTATTAAAAGGAGAGAACGAGAAGACTGACTGTAGTGACTGAAACCCTGAAACAAGAAAAAGAAACAAAAGCGGAAGTATCGCAACATTAACTGTCTGATTGGTGGATTTTTTTTTTTTTTTTAAACAAAAGAAAGCCAGGAGACAGCAGTCTGCACGACAGGGTGGCAGTGGAGGGACTATTTAGGAGCATTTGTGCAAAGAAAGGCTGAAGAGAATGAGGAGGGAAGATAATTGTTTGAAGATGATATAAGAATGTAAGTGGAAAGGAGACATAAAGTTCTTTTTGTTCTTTTTGTTAATGTAGTATGGAAAAAAAATAAAAACCAAAGTGCCCTCTTTGCAACTGTACCATCTTTATCCTATTTTCAAAGAACCCTTACATCACTTTTCAGTGCTTAAATGAGGTGAGTTATTTTTGTTTGACTTATAAAATAGTTCTTCAATGTAGCCACAATGCTTTAAACAATATCATCTTTTTTGGAAACACGTTTTATAAGCTGTTAGCTAGACAGAGTTCTTTCAGACTGAGAACAGCATGGGATTTCTTTTAAAATTCATTAATTTCTGTCACATTCTTCCTTCACCCATGGAAGAGCATTCCTGATTTTTAGTAAGAGCTGTCACCTCTGTAAGTGTGTGACCCACTTTTCTAAATTGTGTTCAATTTACAAAGTTAAAAATGGACTTATCCAATGTCCACTTACATTTTTCTTCCTTTGGTCATTTTCCCACTTTTATTGAAAACCTACTATGCCAAGGACAGGATTATGGGCTAGCATAAAAATATTAAATTGTCGTTCTATTTTCTGCTTCATTGTTTCTAAACTTTGTTGTGGAGTAATCAAACAGATTTTATTTCTTCCCCTTAGAACAAAAAACTACACTATCTTGTAATTGTGTATGTGTGTTAAGTGGTTTTATAGCAATGAAAATAAGTCTGAAAGTACGTTCCTAGATCAATTAACATCATATTTATTTATGCTCCTCAGATGAAATGAAGAGACTCTTACTAGAGTAACTACCAGTGGTGGTAGTGCTTAGTAAGGAGATGCAAGGAGAAAATTTCACTGTTTGGAGCTTTTTTTTCCTGGAGGGATTTTCCAAGTACCCAAGGTTAGAGATTGCTCTGTTTGTCTTCAGCCTTGTAATGTATCTGGTTACCATCCTGGGTAATAGTACCCTTATTTTAATTACTGTCCTGGATTCACACCTTCAAACCCCCATGTACTTGTTTCTTGGAAACCTCTCTTTTATGGATATCTGTTATACATCTGCTTCAATTCCCACTTTGCTTGTGAACTTGCTGTCATCCAAGAAAACCATTATCTTCTCTGGGTGTGCTGTACAGATGTACCTTTCGCTTTCAATGGGATCCACAGAGTGTGTGCTTCTAGCTGTGATGGCCTATGACCGTTATGTGGCCATTTGCAACCCGCTGAGGTACCCCATCATCATGAACAGGCAAGCCTGTGTGCAGATGGCCACTGTCTCCTGGGTCACAGGCTGTCTGACTGCTCTGCTGGAAACCAGCTTCGCCCTGCAGATTCCCCTTTGTGGGAATGTTATTGATCATTTCACGTGTGAAATTCTTGCGGTGCTGAAGTTGGCTTGCATGAGTTCACTACTCATGGATATGGTTATGCTGGTGGTCAGTGTTCTCCTTCTGCCCATCCCGATGCTCTTGATTTGCATCTCTTATGGCTTCATCCTTTCCACGATTCTGAGAATCAGCTCCACAGAGGGAAGGAACAAAGCCTTTTCAACTTGTGGTGCACACTTGACTGTGGTCATCTTATACTATGGGGCTGCTCTCTCTATGTACCTGAAGCCTTCTTCATCAAACTCACAAGAAATAGACAAAATCATCTCGCTGCTTTATGGAGTGCTTACTCCTATGCTGAACCCAATAATTTATAGCTTAAGAAACAAGGAAGTAAAAGACGCTGTGAAAAAAATCCTGGGCAAAGGGCCATTGGCACTAGGCATTTGACTCTCTTTGACTGGCACCTGTGACTCTCCCAAGGATGTGCCATCGGCAGACCTTTAAGATTCTAACCTGAACATTAGCTCTGCAATTTTACAGTTATGACATATTTTTACACAGAGTAATTTATTATGGATGTAGCAAGTCCAAAATGTTCACTTACTAATAATATTTCTTGTGTTTGGTGTGTCATAGTTGAGAAGACATCAGTTCAGTCACAGGAGATTTGCTCCAGAAGGAAACTTGTTCAAATGTAGACAGTGAATCTTACTACCAGAAAAAAATATCTTCTGTGCTTCTATCCTTTGTAGAATTGGGTAGAGGCCTAAAGATATAAATCAAACAACTAAAAGATATTGACATTGATTATGGAAGCAAGAAAATGAAATCAATGGAAAATCAGAATACTTGCTCAACACCTCACTGTGGCGAAGTTCGACAATGATGTCCTTAGTTGTTGGCCAGAGCTTTGCTCTACTTCACAGTGGTAGCTTCTTAAGTGCTGATTAAAAGTCTTGGTCTTCCCAAGTAAGGATCTAATAAGGCTTGTTTGACGCCGGCCTGCCAACTTTGCTTTTCCTAAGCAACCTATTCCTGTGAACCTATGCTTTCTATATGCTGTTTTTTTCATTCATTCATTGTATGTCTTCTCTTCATTGGATGACTGACTTTACAATGGCTGACAAGGAAGCATTTGTTCTAGAAATAACAATATTTTTTTTTCCTTAGACACCTCAGCCATCCCGGTCTCTAGTATTTTCAATGGCATCTTACAGCAGTCTTTCCTTAGACTGATGTTAAATTTATCTTTGGAATAAAACTGAATTGTCCTCTTTCTGGGATTCATTTCAAATGTGTTAAATAGACACAGTAGTAGAGACGCAGAGACAGACATAATCTTAACTGCAAGCATGACCCTAAAGAACCTGGAGACACAGAGGTGGGTGGGGCAGCCCTGTGTGATGGATCTGCTCTGCTACAGGGAGGCGATGACGTTGGCCTGGAACCAAGTCTTCATCCTGAGATATGACCAGGAGGGGACAAACAGACAAGAGATGCTCCCAGTGTCAGAAGAGGACCCATGAGAGAAACAGGCTAGAGGGCTCTTTAGCAGAGATCAAGTATGACAGTAGTGATGCCAGCCTCAGAAGGTTGCTGTGAATAATAAATAAAAATATAGGTATATTTTATATATCAGATGTGGCACTGGAGTTAACTGATTGGTAAATGGTACACCCCTTCCTTGGGCTAGGGTCCATCCCAGCCACACTAATTACAACCGTGACTTTTTATAGAGTCTCAGGTAAGAGGTGCTCCTCAAGCATTGCCAAAGGAGAGAGATATTTGGAAGAGAAGGCAGAATGATCTCTAACAGAGTCATTTCTTGCACGAATGACGCCATGTTCAGATTTATGCTTTAGAAAATCCTGATGCCGCTTCTCTACCCAAATCTCTGTTTTGTTTTCTTTTGTTTTGTTTGCGAGACAGGGTTTCTCTGTGTTGCCTTGGCTGTCCTGGACTCACTTTGTAGACCAGGCTGGCCTCGAACTCACAGCGATCTGCCTGCTTCTGCCTCTCTACCCAACTCTTCAGCAGCTTTTGTTGACTTACTACTGAAGTCCTTACGGGGATGCAAAGGTTTCCTTACATTGATTGCTCTATTCACACCCTTTACTCCGGACATGCTCAAATTCTCTTAGTGGCACCAGTATGTCCTTTTCCCTGGCTCTTCTTTTAAGAACACCAGTGATCAGTAGAGAAGGCTTAGTTGGCACAGTACTTGCCGTACAAGCACAAAGACATTCATGTGAAAAAAAGCTGGAGCAGGGCTGTGATGCCCTTGTAATCAATCTCAGAACTGAGGATGCAAGCAGATGGATCTCTTGGGCTTGCTGGCCATCCAGGTTAGTCTACTTGATGAGTTCCAAGCCAAAGAGACACTTTGTCTCGAAAAACAAAAAATAGATTGTACTTGCAGTATCTGAAGTTGTCTTCTGATTTCCACATTTGTGCACATTCACCCATATGTGTCTGTGCACATACAAACACACACACACACAAAACACATCACAACTTGTAATAGAATAGCAGTTTTACTTCCTTGATGACACCTTCTTCACTACCCCGCAGGTTCACTAGAGCAAGAACTGTATCTGCTTATCACTGTCTTTCCCAGGACTAAGCACAGTGTCTCCACAGTGGAGATGCTCTGTGTGCCTTCTGTGAAGGACTAAGTGTTCCGTGAGCATCCGAAAACAACAATATACATAGAGCAGAGTCTTGACGGCTGTTTAGTAGGTACTTGGCCATCCCTCTGTTTGGTATCTATTGGTTGGTGAGTGGTGATGAGGAAGATGTGCATCTAGACCTTTAAAAATAAAGGTGCTATCAGTTTTTAGTATGGACTTTTAAAAATGTGTGTGTGTGTGTGTGTGTGTGTGTGCGTGCACGCATGCGCTCACATGTGTGTATGTGCATCAGAGGTCAAGAGAGGGCATCAGATCCCCTGTAAGTAGAGTTGCAGGTGGTTATAAGCTATCCAGTGTAGGTGCTGGCTACCAAACTCCAGTACACTGTAAAAGTAGCAAATTTTCTTAAGCATTAAACCATCTCTCCAGGGCCCTTAGTGTGGGATTTATTTTTTTCTTTAGTTTTGAGATATCATGCATGTGTACATTAAAATATACTCAGATATGCTCCCATTTCCCTCTCCAACTCCTGCCCTACTACTTCCAATCTTGCAAACTTCAGTGCTGCCTACGTGTGCAAGACTGTCAGGCCATCTACGGAAGCACAGGAAGCCAGCCCACCAGCGGTCACATCCTCAATAAAGAATGCTTATCCCTCCCCCAAGCAGCTATCTATTGTCAGTAGCTCTTTAGTAAGGAGTGGCGTCTGGCGATCATCCGTTCCATATATGCCAGCAATTTGTCTGGCTTGATCTTGTGAGGGTACAGAGCTGCTGTGAGGTCATGACTGTGATAACCGCACCCTGATCCAGAAGACAGCATCTCGTGGCACTTCTCCCCACCCTCTGACTCTCACGTTCTCTCCCTATCCTCTTCCACAATGTTCTCTGAGTCTTGGTGATGGTGGGGATTAATATAGCTGGCCTGTTTAGTTAGCATGGGACTTTTACAACGGAGACACTTTACTTTCCCAATAGAAAGACACACTGTCAGAGAACACTTACCTATTTCAATGTTGTGAGTCATTGAGTCCAGCCTTTGATAATCCAGGTGGTACAGTTAATGACTGTGATGGAGAAAGGTACTCAGAGTGAAAGAGTACCCCAAGGCGTTCTATCCAGTCGCATCTGATGGTAAAGAAGAGCTCCAAATAGAGGAAGTACTTCGTCTGTGCCCAGAGGAGATTCAAGGGTCACAAAATAGCTCTGATTCCTCACTAAAAAATAATTATATCACGAATATTTTTATTATTGTTTCATTCTCAACAATGTAAACGCCTGAAACTTTTAGCCTCATTTAAACAATCTAACCCTAGAATATATTTCAGTAGATGCATGACAATGCAGATGTCTCATTTGCAGAAGTGACCTCAGCATAAACAGAAACCAACGGGCTGACTTGGGCGCTCTCTCCCTCCCTCCCTCTCTCTCTCTCTCTCTCCTCTCTTTTGACACCACTGAAATATGGATTAAGTTATTGGGGTGATATGAGAAGGAACAGGAAGTATCCCTCATCTATCAGAGGGACAAGGAAATCTTTGTATGTGGAACTAAGAGAAGGCCAAGGTACCAGAGGGGTGGGGGAAAGGGAGGACTAGAGGTGCTGAGCATGTTGCAGCAGGCCAAAGGCATATCACACAGATCTTCTGAGATAAAATGAACACAGAACAACTAATGACCTTGATTGAGCAGGTGCTTACCAAGCAATTTGTCAATAGAAATTATTCTGATTACAATATGGAGAGTGAATTCCAGGAAGCTGAGACTTGATTAAAAAGTAAGCATGTAGGAGAAATTTATAATGAGCTACTTAGTGTTGCTGGAAATTTGAAATACAGTAGCTGTGGGGAAAAGGATAGTAGATGGATTTGAAAATTATTTGGAAAAATAACATCAATATTGTAAGAGTTAATGTCTAGGAGACATGGTAGTAAGTGAAGGTACTATAGAGGATTCCTAGGCTTCTGGTTTGTGGAACAGAAAGCTATTGGCACACTTACTGGCACAGGGAATCCTCAGAGGACCAACCTGTGGGATGAAGAATAAAGTCGTGATTTATTTGTATTTTAGACAAGTCGATTTTTTTTTCATGATTTTAAGTAGTGGCCTATCAAAAAGTTCATTGGATAAGCTAGTCTGGAATTATTGAGAAAGGTCAGAACATAGGTGTAAAATGTATATGTACACAATATTTAAGCAATGAACTAGCTTTAACTGGGGAGTGTGGGAAGACTGTTAAAGAGGACGCTGGGGGATACTAATGCTCAAGGCAAATGAGTAGGAGAAACTAACAGTAGAACACACGAAAGGAGCAAGTCTTGAAGGAGGGAGAGGATAAGAATGAGAGAACAGCTCCTAGGTTGGATCAAGATGAGATAGGCATGGTCCAGTGTTTCACTCTACCTCTGTCACTGGCAGCCATTAAAACCCTGCATGGAGTGCATGGAGCAGCTGCCGTGTGTGTGTGTGTGTGTGTGTGTGTGTGTGTGTGTGTGTGAGAGAGAGAGAGAGAGAGAGAGAGAGAGAGAGAGAGAGAGAGAGAGAGAGAGAGAGAGAAAGAGAGAGACAGACAGACAGACAGATACCAAGGCTCTCACTGAGCCCACAACTTGCTAACTGGCTAGACTGGCTGGCCAGCAAGCCTGCGGCATCCTCGTGATCCTGCTTCCAGGGCAGGGATTAGGCACCTGGCTTTTTATGTGGGTGTTAGGATAAGAACTCAGATCCCTATGCTTGTACAGAAAGCTCTTTCCTGATTGCCAGAGTCCCAGACTCTGCAGATTAGGACATGGCCATCTTTGAAGTGCATTGTTTTTCCTGCCACACTTTGATTTCACAGTAAACACGCTACAAGGTGAAAACTCTTGCATCAACTGGACTTTTAGATGTTGGCTCAGTGCATACTTCAGTTTCTAGATGCTCAAAATCACTACAGATGTATGCACACATACTTACAAAGTCTGGTTTTTAACCTAAAGGGATGAAGTAATTTTTTTTCTAACGTTCACTTCAGACTCTGAAAATATTCCATGATTACATGTATGCATTTTGTATGTATATTTGGAGTACATCACTAACAGCTAGTAGGTTCCCACATTGGTACCATGAACTGTAAAGTAAAGACCGCTATTGCAGAGAAATCCAGGCTGAAGTCTTTTTTTTTTTCAACGTTTTTATTATTATTCGTGTCTGAGACAGGTTGTCACTTTATAGTCCTAGTTAGCTTGGAACTCAGAGACTATATGGCTTCTGCTTTCAGAGTGCTGGGGTTAAAGGTGTGCGTGGTTACACCTGACTGTGAATTATTTTATAGTGTGTGTGTGTGTGTGTGTGTGTGTGTGTGTGTGTGTGTGTGTGTGTGTGTGTGTGTAGAGTCTAAAAAGGAAAATGGAGCCCTAGGTGTTGGAGTTACAGGCATTTGTGAACCACCTGGTATGTGTGCTAGAGAAACCAAACTCCAGTCCTTCTAAAGCACAGTGAGTGGTTTTGTTTCGTTTTTGTTGGGCTTTTTGTTTGTTTTTAATTCTATAGAGGAATTTTAATCCAGCAGTATGGGTACTTTGGCAAGGGATCATATCCAAAATCCTAGATCTGTGTGTTCCAGCCAGAATACAAACATGCTGTTAGTATATACCTTTAATTCTCTGGCTGGAATATAGACACATCTTTAGTACACACCTTTAATTCCAAATAATGGCGTTTATGTAATTTAGGGACAAAGTGACGAATCAGAGAAAGATTTGACAGAATGAGTCAGAGACAGGATACGCCTTAACTCTCAGGAGAACAGACAGGAAAGAGGAGCTACTTAAGAGCAGCACAGGGAGAACAGCGAGGAGGAGAGTACAGTGCAGGAAACGAGAGTCCGTGCAGCCAGTGCAACACAAGTCAGTACAGTTCAGTTGTGTTCAGTGAGGGCATTGCAGTTCAGTCTAGTCTGTGGAGGTCAGAGTTTTCCAAGCAGACAATTCAGCCAGAAGCTAAGAGTTTGAATCTCTCATCATGGAGACGACTTTAGACTGAGTTAAACCAGCCAGCTAGAGTTCAGAAAGAACTAGAAAGTCTCTGAGACTGAAAACATTCTATGCCTAGTTTAGTAGATGGAAGATGGAAGCTGACATCTTCAAGGTCTGTGCTTGCAGAAGACTAGATCCTATGAGGCTAGAACCTTCCATACCTAGGCCTAGGGATATTTAGAGAGAAACATTCTGGGATCAGCCCAAGCTATGTACTCATAAAGTTTGGGTATGGCTTTCATCTCATTCCATCACCGGAGGAAATAAAAACAACATTTACAAAACTCTTCTCCCATACAATATACTCCGATCACAGTTTCCCCTCTCTTCACCCCTCCCATTGTTGTCATCCCCCCTTCCTGCCTTGCAGTCCCCCACAAGCCCCCCTTCCTTCCCATAGCCCCCTCCTGATCCACTGCTCCTCTGTTGCCCTTCTGAAAAGAACAGGCCTCCAAGGATATCAACTGAACATATCATAACAAGATAAAATAAGACTAGGCACAAACCCTCATATCAAGGCTGCACGAGGAAACCCAGTAAGAGAAAAAGGGTCCCAAGAGCAGATAAAAGAGTCAGAGACACCCCCACTCCCACTTCTAGGAACACACACACACACACACACACACACACACACACACACACACACACATACACTAACCACCATGGCATACGCAGAGGACCTAGCACAGACCCAAGCAGGCTCCGTGATTCCTGGTTCAGTCTCCATGAGCTCCCTCTGAGCCCTGCTTAGTTGGTTCTGCAGGCTGCAGTATGCTCTCCTGGTGGAGTTGACCCTCTCTGGCTCCCATAATTCCTCCCCCCGCATCTTCCTTAGGGCTCCCCAAGCTCCAAGGGCACAGTGAGTGTTCTTAACTACTGAGCCATCTCTCCAGCTCACCCCAAAGTCATTAATATGTTCCGATTTCCACTAAATTACAACTACAGGCCATAGTATCCTTGGTGGAATCTTAGATCTTAAAATCATGTCTTCTGTTTTACAAGTAAGTACATGTAAACGTCTGCTAAGTCTGTGAGAACAAGAGCGGGTGATGCCGTACTTAGCGCTATGCTACCTGTAATTGTTGTGTTTCTGGGTGTAGTCTTCTCACTGGGGCATCTGATGCCCGGCTTTGTATTTCAATAACGAGAAGAGAAGCCTTTTTCTCTTCCTTGGCACAGTTGGGATTTTGCTGTTACCTTCTCGCAGTTCATAACACCTCTGTGGTTCTGCTCCATGAGGCACTGGAGGACTTTTGGGATTCCTTGATCTGGTTTGAAGAGTAGTGAGGCTTCTTTCCTGGTTTTTAGAAGTTAAGAGGGTTGGTTGTAGCTTTTTAAAATATTTTGTAGAATTCATTGGGGAAGCCACCGGCTTTGGGATTTTCCTTCTTGGGGCATTTTGATGTCTGATCCAATATCTTTAGTAGTTTCAGACCTGGACACATTTCCTGTCTCTTCTTGAGTCATATGGGTTTGTAAACTGCAGAGGAGAAGGAAAGGTCTCTCTCTTGGGAGATGATTTAATGCTGTAGACAGAAAACTCCTATAACTGGGCACTTTCATTTGATATAACATCTAAAAGGATAAGATAATTGGGAACAAAATTTCCCCAATATTTTTTATTTCATCAATTTTTTTGAGAATTTTGTACAGTAATGCTCTATCTACATAGACTCTGCCTCTCCATTCTCCTGAAACTCCTCTCTTGCTTACCATCCTCAAGTTCACAGATCGTCTCTTCTTGAATTATTATTGCTACATCACACACACACACACACACACACACACACACACACACACACACACACACACTGGACCTTATATCTATACACTTGTGCATACATAACCCACTGAATCCATTTAGTGTTGCCTTCATATGCATTTATTTACGGCTCACCATTTGAAATTGGTCAACCTATTCAGGAGCTTGTCCCTGGAGAAAACATATCATCTATCTCTTAGCAGTCACTGACCACCTGTTTTAATCCCAAGTGTGGGATCTGGGGCTGATTTTAGTTTGTCCACAGCTGATAATTGCCTTGTGTGGCTCAGAGAGGGGTGTGGTCTTAGCTAGCTGCAGTTAATGGAATTCTGAGGACTCAGAGAGTGTATAAATACCAGAGCCTCCCCCCTCCTCCCCCCAAGACATACAAGAGAGAGAGAGAGAAAAGGTGCTGTGAGAGATGCTGAGAGAGAGAGAAAGAGAGAGAGAGAGAGAGAGAGAGAGAGAGAGAGAGAGAGAGAGAGAGAGAGAGAGAGAGAGAACGCTTTGAGGAGGTGGATGGAGACAGAAGGTTGCTGGCTCTGCATTTGCTGTTGGCTCTTGCTGGTTTGCTGAACTGCTAGATAGCCTGATGATGGCGATCGCCATCTCCCCAAAGAACCTTACAACTCTAAAGAGCAGAAACTGAGTCTAACAAGGTCTACATCCCCTGTGCTTCTTAACCTTCTTTTTCTCCTACCTGGTGTTGGGCTTTGGGAAGGGATTGGGGTGGAGTAGCCAGAAAGAGATATAAGAAACCCTATTAAGATAGATAATAAAAGGGATGCTTACATATAATAAACTACATATACAGAGTAAGAACAGTTATGAAACAATCAAGCAAGCCATATGTAAAAGTTACATTCACAATGTTTAGCTCATTTGTATCCGGAAACCTTGAAGAAAATACTATCTGTACTATTTAGGTGGGTCTAAAGCTTTGTACCTAAATCATTCTCTGTCATATCCTGTAATTGTCAACTGAAAAAACAACTTTCTAGACCTTAAAACATTTTCTCAAATCCTAAACAACTTATGCCAAACTGAAACTATATCTAGTTTTCAACCCCATTAGAGACTTGAGAAGGAATAAAATTATTATTTAAGAGGGAAGTGCAGGTAAGTAGCTTTCAAAGCTGCGATGACAGACAACAGTCATTCCTTAACCTGATATTTTATAAATTGAAAGACACAGAAACCTGTTAGATTTATTATAAGCCTTAAAAACGCTGGAGCTGGGAAGACGTCAACCCTCTAAGCTATCTTGTCTATTTGCCATCCCCCAACCCCATAAATACTTGTACATGTTCCATTGTGGCGGCTTCTGCTCCATAAGTCTGGTCCCCAGTGCAGGCTGCTCTAGGCCACGTGCTCCTGGTTACACTAACCTATGGTGACCTGCTCCTTTCTTCCTCCTTCCTCTCTCATGGTCCTTCTGCCCCCAAAGCCCACGAACCTTGATTCTGCCTCCCTATCTCTTCTGCTCAGCCCAGGTATAGGCAACTCTATTTAGCTAATCAGGGACAATTTGGGGGGCAAGGTTTACACCATGTCATTTTGGATATGTGAGAATTTGCTTGTGAGGATCTTGCGGGGGCGGGGCAAGCAATTAACATTTGTGTACATAGTGGCTCCCGATCAATCCCAGTGCTTGGCACGCCTTGGAGACCCTATCTAGCAACAGGTGTCTGGGCCTCTAGATCATAAAATCTTTCTGCGGCCACCCATGTTTTCTCCTGAGTCTCTGGTGTAGAGGTAGCATTGAAGGTGCATCATGTGGGGTTGGGCAACAACAGCCAATTGGGGATAAACATGCTCCTTAACTTCAAAGTTGTAAGACTGCAGAGAAAAAAAAAAAAACCTACAAAACTGTAGATATTAAAGAAGGCCTATAAAATTTTCTGTGTTCATGAATTGTGTGTGGGTGTGTATGTGTGTTTATGCATGCATGTGTAGACTTCCAGAAGTTAATGTTCCTTAATCACTTATAATATTATAATAATATTTTCTACGACTACTACTACTAACTGTTTTGAGTGGGACAGTCTCTACTAAACCTAGAGTTCAGTAACTGGCTAGATTGTCTGGCCAGCAAGCCCTAGTGACCCTCTTGTCTCTATATCCTCCGTGCTAGGGTTACTGGCATACAGTGTCTCACTGGACTTTTCATGAAAGTTCTAGGACTCGGAACAGAGGCCCTCTTGTGTGCACAGTTAGCATTTTACTGACTGAGCTATCTCTTTATCTCCAATTCATTAAGATGGAATATTTCCCAAAGTAATCAGCATATTTGGTGAAATTCATGTAAATCCTGATGTATTTTTTTTCTATAGTGTAGGGGACACCAAATAACCAAAAGTATTTTGTAAAAGAACAAATTTGGAGGACTTACACTTCCTGTTATCAATACTTGTTCTAGAGGTATAGCAGTTAAAATACTGTGGTGATGGCACAAAGGGGATGTGCAGAGCAACGGGCTAGAACCCAGACTCAGAAATAAGCCCGGACATCTGTTGTCAGTGGACCAGGATGCCAACAGTGTTCAGCAGGGCACAATCAGCCTATTTATAACAGGATGTCTTTATGCAGAAGAACAAATTGGGACCTTATTACACAAGTATATCAGATGTGAAAGCCAAAACTATAACATTCGGAAGAAACAGAGAAGTAAATGTTCATGACCAAAACACAGTGTTTCTGTGCAGCGACACAGATAAAATAGAAGCAAACTGGATTTGATCAAAATTAAAAATATTTTAGCATCAAAGAACACTATGAAGAAAGTGAAAAGACGGCCCACCGAATATAAGAAAATATTTACTAGTGAAAAATTGAATTTTTATCTCATTTACCTATTTTATGAAGAATTCTGTAACAAAAAGAACAACTGATTGGAAAGCAGGTAGAAAATTTGAATAAATATCTATTCAGGGAAGATGTACCTCTGGCCAATAAGCACATGAAAATATGTTCATATTATTAGTCAGAGAAATAAAACTACAAACTAAAATGAGAGACTACGTCCTGTTGCAGGATATTTAACCACACTGTGAACACTGAGGTTATGTACTGGAAAAACCTGTTTCTAGTTACGGTGTAACTCAGGCCTGGCACACACCTTTAATCCTAGAGCTTTCTGTAAGCAGGATTCAGTAAAGTCAACCATAGGTCAAGAGACAGAGTAAGCTACCACTTGACAGTGAGTGAACATAGGAAAAAACATGAGAGGAAGTCTGGAGGGCTGATAGAGAGATGCCACAGAGATAGGAAAGATGGACAGTCAGTCTGAGGGATTTTACGACATTGTGGAGAAGGAGAAGGGGGTTTTTCCTTCTGGGATGCTGGCTGAGTAAGAAGGTCAGCTGGACGCTTTCTCTGCCTCTCTGAACTAACAGGCTTTCAGCCCAGCCTCTGGCTCCTGGGTCTTTATTGGTAAAATTGAATCTTTGAGGTGTTGTTAAAAGCAACAAGTTCCTTTCCATTGGGATAGCTATAGCAAGAGGAAACCAGCGAGTGCTGGCAAGGACTTGGAGAAGCTGAAACGCACGCACTACTGCTGTGAAAGGGTGCAGCTGGCACGAAGAACTTGATACGTCCTGAAGCAGTTATAGCCCCAGAAATTCCATTTTGAGGTATATAACCAAGCAAATACCATAGTTGAAGGCTCATCTCAGCACTGACAATTCAAAATAATTCATAAGCTCATCTGCCTAATGATGGCTAAATGGACGTGGCATTCTGATGATAAAAGGTTAAAAGCGAAGTGCTGACTCATGTGACGTGTATGGACCTCAAAGAAATTGTGGTAAATGACGTGAGACATACACACAAGACGCCTGTATGGATGGTCCAGATTACGTACATTCCACTGGAGCCAGACAGACCAGTGCTGGTCTGGGCTTTCTTTCGGTGTGATTGCACAACACTGAGTGTGAGTTAAAATGATGAATTTTATGTTATATGAATTTTTCTTAAGTAAACAAACAAGAAAAGACTATGTACATTAGCTATAGCAAAAGCTTGGAAAAGTTAGATGAAATTGCTAGGAAAATAAAGTTAGCTCAGTAATAAGTGGAGAACACATGAGAGCCTGTTACTTGGTGGCTAAAAGTATTTGCACCAAGCAACCTATACATTTTACCGAACACTCAGGGAAGAAGTAAGTCAAATTTGGGGACAGAAATGGGAAATTTTCCAAAGTCATTTTATGAATGTTGTATATATTGGCGAGTATAAACTGACTCGAAAATGCAAGCTTAATCTCATCAGTCCCAAAGAAATGAAGTCATTTCACAGCATTTTCCAGGTAGAAATAGCTTTTTAAAAACTTGCATGCTTTTCCAAACCGCTCATGCGTGGCTGGCTGGACTGCAGGCTACCCAGCCCCCACATGGCTCTAACCCTATAAAGATGAGATCATGGAGCAACACAGGGACAGTGGCTATAAAGTGGAGACTCCTGATGCTTGAAAGCCAGCTAATCTAGATATGTAGACTAACTTTTACAGACCCCCCCCCCAAAATCTCCTTCCACCACCATAAAGGGAGTTGGGAGGCTAGACGGTAGGTTCTGGCAGGAAGCCTGTCTGGGAGCTGAGCTAATACCCAGCTGTATGCTGAGCCAGGCTACCCACAGAGACACTCGGCGCACGCGGGCTATCCTCTGAGTCAGAGACCCCTCTTTGTGGACTTGAACTAGGTTTTTAAGGATGCTATTGTATAGTGTTCTAGTTTACTGTAACTGTGGTATGCCTTTCTTGTTCAGTGTTAGAACAAAATGCCGCCAAGAGAGGCAGAGTTTCTTTTCCCCAGCGGCCCCGAGGTAAGTGTGGACACTATGTTGTCACTTCCTGTGTAGAGGAGGCCAGAGGGAGAATCTGTAATACTTCAGTTACCTGGTCGCATTCCTGGTGTTCCTGTCCAGTGTGGAGCTGCAGAGAACTGACAGTGAACTGATGTGGAGCCTGACACAGTGAGGAAGGAGAAGGACAGAGGGCTGCCATGGGGGAGTCAGAGGTTATCGCTGAGTAGAAGGACTACTCTGTTTATTTAATTTTTATGGATTGTGGGAGCCCAGACATTTGTTATCCGTTCTTTCTGCTTTTGTGTGGGTGACAGCGCTTTGTGGAGCTTGTTACAAGTGGCGGCCCCTGGGTCTCAATCTCAGCAGTTCTGACTTAGAACTAGGCTGGAACTCTGAAACTCAACTTTTACAAAGTCCTGTGAGCCTCCTGCAGGGAGGTCAAAGGCCACATTGAAAGGGATAAAGTTCATAGGTTTTTTTGTTTGCTTTTTTGTTTTGTTTTGGTCTTTCAAGACAGGGTTTCTCTGTGTAGCCCTGGCTGTCCTGGACTCACTTTATAGACCAGGCTGGCCTCGAATTCATAGCGATAGGCCTGCCTCTGTCTCCCTAGTGCTGGGATTAAAGGCTAAGTCTATAGTTTTAAAACGAGACTATCTGTAACCAGTTTCACTTCTGCCTCAGGTCCTCCTTAGGAAACTTTCTGAGTCTTAACTGTATCTCCCTTTGCTCACGTCTCACCTCGCTCACCCACGGGCCTGAGTCCCGTTGGCCCTTTACTTAACCCATGTGGACTCTCACAGAACGGCAATGCCTCTGGGGCTCTGTCCTGTAATGAGACCCTTTGAAACCGAGCTCCCTCCAGAGAAGCGAGGACTAACTAGCCCGAGATTTGTACTTGGCCTAGAGGGAGCAGCGTTATAATGAGGAGCCGAGGTCCCATAGCAAAAAGTGTGTGCCTTGTGTATTGTGTTGACAAAGGCATTATTTATTCTCTTGTGTTACATGAAGAGTGAAGGCAAAGTGGCTGTTCCTCCCAGAGGCTATGGGATGTTTTTCTCAGAGGGAGCATCTGTAAATGAGAGCACTAGGTGATGGTCCCATAACAAAGCAAAGAAGCCCTTCTCAGTCTGAAACTGAATCCTTTCCTCATTTCCCACTTCTCTGTCTTCAATGGGCACATGATTAGCCAGCCTATCACTCTGTCTTTATCCTCTATTTCCTGCTTCATGGTAAGGGAAGAAGGGCCCCGCCCCCTCAACATCGAGTTAACAGTATGGACCCTGTGGAAGGCAAGTGCTAGCTCTATGCTGACTCTGCTTGGAGCAGGACCATGTCCACAGTATCCGCCAACTTTCAGCATCACCTTCCCGTGCGATTATTCTGGACAGTCCTGGCTCACAAGAGTCTAGTTCTCATATCAGATTGCCTGCAGCTGGGCCTCCAGAAGAATTTTCATCAAAACCTGTTCCCATCTCCCTTATAGTAGTCATTGTTCAGCCACGGGCAGAAAGCATCTCTGGATGGAATTTACATCTTGGAAAACAGCATTCCAACGTAAGAGAGGCACTGATAAACAGGAGTGATAGCATGCTTTATACAAATGTCTTCCAAGCACACAATTAAAAATGACTTCACAGTTGGTTTGCGTTCAACCGCACAATTAATATGTTTCTGTAAAACCATGAGTGGTGTGATTCCCCCTTGGCCACACTCCCACCCCTTCTAGCCTCGTGCCCAGAGTTAACGCCAACAACATGAGCTGCGTAAGGCCACGCCAGTGAAGTGAACCATTTCTATTCCAGTCCTCACACCAAGAACAGCGCTATCCAAGGTGTGGCTTGTCAGTGGGAGAAGCACTAAGACCATTTGGAACTTTCCAAGTGACAGATAGCCAGCTTGGTGTGTTTGAGAGTTACCTTGTGTGCTTACAGGCTGAATTTTAGTTTTCGCAATTTTATATATTGCAGCCCTAAGCCTAGTCCCTCTAAATGTGACTGTGTTGGTTAATAGGGTTATTCCAGGGGGCTGGGGTGGGTGGGTGGGGATTCAGTTAATGTGAACCATTAGGATACATCCAACCCAACTGGACAGGGATTATACTAGAGGTACTAATTAGAAATTACAAACTTAAATATGAGTATGAAAATGCAGTAACAAAGGCCATTATGTTATACATTTATATATTACTAATAAGAATTACAAACTAAGTGTGAAAGCCAGGGGGCTGGATTTGTATCTAAGTACCTACGGGTGGAAGGCAAAACAAAACAAAACAAAACAACAACAACAACAAAACGACCCAAAGGACCAAGGTCAAGGAAGAGGGAGGAATTGAACTAAATCAAGACAAGTCTGCAAAGACAAAGTTGGAAAAAAAATGAGTTCCTGATGGCCTGGGATGGAGATGTCAGTCCTGGGTCCCAAGTTTCAAGCTTCTAAATTTCCCGGTCCTTTCCATTTGCAGACGTGACCCAGGGGCCCTTCTCGGCTTGAAGACCCTAAGTGATCTTTTTCCCTCAAGTCACTTTGTCTACTCAGCAAAATCTGCCTTTTCCTCCTCGCTAATTGCAAGGCGAATAGGATTATTCTTGGAGATGTGCTGGACATGGACGACAAAGAAAGAACATGACCTCAAAGGATCTTTCTGGTTACTGAGTGAAAAGATGAAATAAAAAGAGGAGGCTGTGATGACAATGACGACGACGACGATGACGACGATGACTACTATTACTACTAAAGACACGGGAGGATTTTTACTGTAGGTATAAGGGAGAACTCAGAACGCAGGCAGAGGCTGCTGAGCACAGCCAGCAGACTGAACTGGATCATGAGAGGAGAGAGGAGCATCTAACCTAGAGATGCCCCCCTGGGCCAGCAGGCCAAGAGAGCTGTGTAGCCAAAATAACTAAGTTATAGATGCATCAGGTTGAGAGAAGGCAAACAGAAGCCCAGGCCCTGGGAGGGAGAGGGTTAGGGTAGGGAGTCCGGTGAGAAGTGCCGGGGGGAGGGGCATAGGTACAGAGTGCTGTTGGGAGAACTGGCCAGCATTCGCTTTGATAAGTTAAATAGGCACCTCAGTTAGCCAATTGCCCTGGGTTTCTGAGACCTAACAGTTACCAGCATTCCAGCAGAAATCTGCAAGTGCTGGGTAAGTTTGTGTGTGTGTGTGTGTGTGTGTGTGTGTGTGTGTGTGTGTGTGTGTGTGTGACACGCGGGGGGGGGGTTGTGGAGTTAACGGGTGAAGAAGGGAGGGCTTATTATTAGAGAACCGTCTCTCAGGAAGAGAATAATTATAAATGATACAAAATGTTTCACATACAATTGTTTTGTCTTTTCACATAACATGATGTTCTCCATTTGAATAAATATGCAGCTGCATTTTAAAAATTTCTTTTCTCTTTCTTTCTTTCCTTCTGTCTTTCTTTCTTTCTTTCCAAGTTGGCCTTGAACTTGCGATCCGCCTGCTTCAGCCTCTCTGATGCTGGGATTACAGACATGTGCCATCATGCTGCACCACCATCTAGAATAAGTTTAAGTTGCTGTATCTCAGAAAGCGACAGTCTGCTATTCCACATGACACCTAATCAAATGTTATATTGTTTTGTATGTCTATGGCATGCACACTGCTTCCTCCCTGACTAAGCCCACTTTGGCCAATAAGAGACCTTTGTGTTAGCTTGAGAACTTTCACCTTTCAGAGTTGTGCCTTATAGTCTTCCTAAAGGGAACACACACACACACACACACACACACACACACACACACACACAAGTAAGAATTAATTTTATTAATGTAGAGTATTATTGCTTAGCCCCTCTCCATTTTAGAAACTGAAATATTCCATATGATAATCAAGCATGGTTGTTCTTTATAAATAACTCAGTACAAAGAAGGAGTCATCCAGCTTTATGTTTGCGATAGGCTCTCACTATGTAAGTTCTCGAACTCAGGATCCTTTGCCTCAGCCTTTCCAGTGCTGAAAATACAGGTGTGTGACATCATACTTGGCTTAAACTCTTAGCAACAGATGAACTATTACTAGCATCTGGTGGTGTCCTGGCATTAATTTACAGCTGGTGCAAATGATGACTTTCCCTCAGTTTATCACGGCCACGTTTCTCTTCTCACGTACCTGAGCTTCTACTGATCCTTCCCATGAGAATCATGGTGAGAGTCAGAGCAACCGGGAACCATTCTAAGAATTCTCCGGAGCAGGGCAATGAGCGTTGAGAACAGAAGACGAGATGTGTACACGGGTTCTTGGTGAAACAAGAATAGAATGAAGACGCGAGAGAAGAAACACATGAGGCACTCCATCTTGGGTCCGGCTAGGGGAGCTCTTTAAGGGCGGCACGTGCCAGTGTTCACAGAGTGCTCCCCAACACTGTGCAAAGAAGACAAAGTCCCAACCTCAGGAACATTCAGGAGGAAAGCAGCACCCTGAATTGTGCAGAACACGGAAGAGCATGGCGGACCACTGTCCCCAAGGCCACTGGGTGGGCAACTTCGATGCCAGGAGCTCTGCTGGGAGAACACTCAGAGAACTGCGTACTGGCTCAGAGAAATTCTCCGTATTCATATTTCTGAAGTCTTGGAAAATTCTTTTCTTTTTCTTTTTTTTCAAGCAGCTGTGCTCCAGAGGCCTTAGGTGTCTTTCCCTCTTAACTGGAGACGTGTTTTAGTTAGTAGAGTGCTTGCCTAGCATGAATAAGGCTCTGAGTTCGGTTCCCGATGCTGCATAAAAAACAAACAACAAAACAACAACAACAACAACAAAAACCCTCAGTACTCAGGAAGTTCAAGGTCACCTGCACCTAAGTTTCAGGCCAGCTGGGTCTCATAATGAGGAGAAACACGGTGCCTTTTCCTTACTTATGTTCCCATCTCTTCTCTCTTTAGATATGCGTATGTGTCCTTCAGCTCGTCTCTTTTTATGTTTCATACACCTTGTTACTATTTCTTCTTCTTTGAATCTCATCATCTATTCTATGGGAAGTATATAAAAAATTAAATATAAAGTTTTATATAAATCGACCGACCCAAGTACATTTTCCTATAGTTTCAAGCAGTAAGTGGGCGCTGCTTTTGCAGAGGCCATTGCTCTGTTCCCTGAACCAGTGTAGGGTGCCCCAAAATGACAAGTAACTACAGTCCAGGAGATCTGACATACCTACTTCTAGCCTCCTTGGGGACCGGGTAATCTCTCTCTCTCTCTCTCTCTCTCTCTCTCTCTCTCTCTCTCTCTCTCTCTCTCTCTCTCTCTCTCTCTTCCTTCTTCCCTCCCTCCCTCCCTTTCCCGCCGCCCCCCCCCCATCTCACACACACACAGAAATAAAAATAACAAAAAGAAATCAGGAATTTTTTTTTTGGCTTTCTCAAGCCTAACCTGTTTTGCGAGGTGGGCTCATGCTAAGTTTTATAATAACACTAGGGGGCACTGTGGAGTTATTAACGCCCTTAACAGTGTTTGCTGTGCTATGCTTATGCTGAATACGCAGCTCCTTTGGTTTTATGTCACTATTTTATCTTCTGTGCTAACAGTAGGATATGAAAAAGATGGGTGGTCTTTCTATAGCAGCAAGAAAAATTAAAATAGTGTCTGTTATAAGTTGGGAGACGTGCACATTTGTGAAAGATAACCGATTTCTTTTGGTGTGTCTTTTTTTTTTTTTTTTTTGTTATAAATTCACATTAGTTGATACAGCCAATATACAAACCACAGTTGTAGCAACCAGAGGAAGAAACAGGATATGACCCCTTTTCCAAGATGCTCGTAATATCCCCAAGGAGGCCGGTTAAAACTCCAATTCTTGTATTTTAGCTGGAACTTGCTCTTCCACCCCTGGTCACTTTGGAATGGTTTTAGCTGAAGCAGAGCAGTTACAGGAACAACAGTTTCATAGCTAGACATCACGCATTTCTTCACAAAACAAGTTTTCTGGGATCGGCCTTGTGACCTGCCCAGCCTTACCCAGCCCTCTGACCTAGTCTTGCTGGGGCAGTGTCTCTGTTAGGACTGAGAAAGAATTCAGATTCCAAGTCCCTTCCTGTTATTTATCTCAAGTTTGTGTCTGCTCTGATGGAACCCTTTTTCCTCTACATCTGATACCAAAGAGTGGGTGTCAAAACTTGAATTGACTCACCAAAGAATTCAATGTCCAGATTTGTCATAAAATTAGCCACAAGGATTTGTCCAGTAACATGGCATACCATAGAAAAATTAAAACATGGATTAGGGAATTCTCGCATTAGGCACAGTTAACCTAGCATTGAAATTGCTTTCAATAGTATTTAAGCTGTTATTTTTAAGATATCAAAATATTCTTAAACTTAACTTTTATTCACACTTTGTTTTATTTTATATTTTTGGTTTTTTGAGACAAGGTTTCTCTGTGTAACAGCCCCAGCTGTCCTGGACTCCCTTGTAGACCAGGCTGGCCCCGAACTCATATCGTTATTCACACTTTATACAATTATATAACATTAGTAATAATTAAGAAATGATGCATCCTCACTAATTTTCATCTACAATATTTATTTAAAAACACACATTGTTTATATGGTTGCTGTGCACAGCTAGTTATGTGACCCTTGATCCAAGATCCATCCACCCTGCACTGAGGAGTATGTATGCCAGGGGCTGGCATCCAGGTCCAGACCTTGCTAACGCTGGGGCTGTCTTGGGCAAAGCACCCGATTCTCCTAGTGTCATATTGGTTAAGATAATAACACCATCACTGTAGTCACTTTATGCAGCTGAAATGCACTAAAGTGGCAAAGCTGGCAAAGTATGCAGTGGACTATTCTACTATTCTGCACTCCCTTGGCATCCAGTTTCACAGCAGCAATGACGTAACACATGAGAGCAGCAGTAAAAACCATGTAGTTCAAGACCACCCTGGAGAAGTGTCACACACAGAGTAAGTACTACAAGGGGTGGAGGGCACATTTCTTACATGATGGCGTCAAGAGAAAAGTGTATTTCCTGTTGAGAATGTAAAATAAATTCGAAAGATTTACAATAAATGTTGCATGCTAGGATATTGAGAAGCTGGTGTTGGGATTTGAATGTAGGGCTGTGCTCAGTGTGCGCTCTGTCACTGGTCTGGATCCCAAGCTCCCAGGAGAGGATTTTGATTACTTTTGTGAATGATTTGAACAAAAGGACTGAGGCAAGTAACAGAAGTAGGGCCCACCTTTTCTCAGTGCTTCAGACTCATGCTTAGAATATGTTGCTAAAAAAAATTACTATATGAAGTACAGTCATTTTAGAGGACTGTAGGGAGGGTCCTCAAAAGAATAAAAATGTAATGACTGTAAGCCAGCATCCCCATTTCTGAGCGTATTTCCAGAGGGTTTGAAATCAGTTTGTTGTAGAAATGCCTGATCGCACAAATTAACTAGAAAGTCACTCACAACAGCTGAGGCGTTGGGACATACCCAAGTGTCATTCTGGTATGTACAGCAGGGTGCTGCTTAGCCTTCAAAAAGCAGGGAATTCTTCAATCGCTCATAAAAAAGAGTGAAATGGTGTCATTTGTCAGAAAACGGATGCAACCGGAGATTAGTATATTAAGCAAAGTTGAAGCAAACGCAGAGAGACAAATGTTTCTCATTTTCTCTCATTTTTGGATCTCACACACACACACACACACACACACACACACACACACACACACACACACACACACACACACTTTTACTTATTTATGTTGAATGAGAGGGGTATTCGTATGCCATAGTATGCACACAGTGGTCAGAGCACAACTTGTGGAATTATGTTCTCTCCTTCCACCGTGTAGCTCCCTGGGATAGACTTCAGGCCGCCAGTGTAGGCAGCAAGCGCCTCTGCCTGCTGAACCATATTAGAGGACCTGGATCCCAGATGCTGTACAGTCGTGTTTATGCTCTCACTCCACTCCCTCTTCTATGTCCTTGCCTCATGCTTTCATCTGGAAATATGAGATCTCTGGTTCCTACTTCTGGTGCCCGCCTTGCCTCCCGGCTGCGATGGGCGATAAACCCAAAGAATCTGTTCCTAAGGTGCCTTGGCCATGGCATTTTATCATACCATCAGAAAAGTCATCTTCTTCTTCTGCATCCTTTCTTCTACATTGCACTCACACACACACATGCACGCACACACACACACACACACACATAGACATGCCCACATACACATTCACACACGTGCGCACACACACATGCACACACACAGAGACAGACACACACACACAGACACACACACACATGCACACACACATGCATGCACACACACAGACACATAGACATGCCCACATACACAGACACACACGTACACACATGTGTGCACACACACATGCACACACACAGACACACACAGAGACACACACACAGACACACAGACACACACACATGCACACACACACACATAGACATGCCCACATACACAGACACACACGTACACACACGTGCGCACACACACATGCACACATGCAGACACACACACACATGCATACACACATGCACACACACAGACACATAGACACACACACACACACACACACACACACACACACACACACACACACTGGCCATTTCCATTTGTGCCTGTGAACCATGGCCTGTCCATACTTTTTTGCCCACTTTTTGTTTAACTCGGACTGTTACAGTGTTTAATTTTTCCTAAACTATGAAAGGAAAAAAAGGCCTTTACAATGTTGGCTGTGAATAATCCCCCCATAGAAAACATTTACCCTTCAGCTGTTTAATGTGTTTTCATAGGCGAGCATCGTAATCCAATCACTTTGCACTCACAAACAGACCTTCCCACATGCTGGATTCTCCTGTGCTCTGATGCTTTCACTGTTCAGAACACTGCACTTTTAAGGCCTTTTCTTTTCTATACTTACAGAATTATTCTCCCAGTCTGGATTTAGAGCATATTGTATTTAATAACACATAACTTTAGCTCATTTGTTCCTTGAAGGACTTGATTGATTGGCAGTTCATGTATCTCCTCTGGTTCTTAAGACAATGGTAGTTCGGTAGAAGCCTCTACAGACTTCTGTGATGACGCAGGTTCCTGTGACAGTGATTTTGAGGGTATCTCATTTGCATGATTAATTGGTTTTGTTTGCTTGGTTTTTGAGGCAAGGTCTCACTGTGTAGCTCTGGCTGTGCTGGAACTCACTATGTAGACCAGGCTGGCCTCAAACTCATAGAAATTCTCCTGCCTCTGCCTCCTCAGTGCTGGGACTAAAGGTGTGTGCCACCACATCCGGCAAGAATGTTATTTTTAATTTTCTAAGTAGATATGTTTTTATATGTGTGTATAGCCCTGCTCAACAGTTCAAGGTTATGCTCTTCATATAAACTCAGATAGATGTTTTATTAATCCTGTTTGTAGTATTGACATATGTGTGTATGAACACACACACACACACACACACACACAGTCTACTTACCTACCTATATTCTATTATGCATAGGACAATAATGAGCATCAGAAAGCAACTCCTAAAATCAATGCTTTTTGAGAGGTAGGAGGTGGGTTTAAGACATTGTAGCCCAGGTTAGCCTGGACTACAGCCCAGGCTGGCCTTGAACTTGCAACAATCCTCTTGTCTCAGCCTCCCAAGTGCTGTTATTATAAATGCAAGCAATTGCATCTGGCTCCAAAACACTTCTTAAAAATCAGCAGAGTGAACTTGGTGAGCAAAGCTTCAAATAAGCAGTTATAAACATTAGGGCTTTGTTGCAGGAGTAGCTTTGCTTTACGGAAGTTGGTAGCAATGTGCCTGGAAATTGTTTCCTGTAAATGCTGAGTTTTCTGGTGCTTGCAGGTGGTTAAAAAAAGGAGATAAGTCGATCTTTCCTGGTTCCCTCTTTGTCCCCAACACCCCAAGTTCCTGACGTAGGTACTGACAGGCTAACCTACAGGTTGATTTAATAGTTGTAGCTGAACAGTGTCAGGGGGTGGTTTCTTTTGAGTGTGGGCTGCTGTTCTTTTCCCAGTAAATACAGAGGCTAATTTTTTTTCATCTTAAGCAGACAAAGGTCCCCTTTGAGACGTGCAGTCTGAACACCAAACACAGGGCCCATTATCTCTGAAACATTACGGGCCACATTCAGGCTTTAAAATGGCCAGGGATCTGCTCATGCTCAAGAGCCATAGAATTCTCACACATCCAGGAAGTGATGCCAAAGTGAGTTTTGAATGGTGCTGTGCATATGAGTGCACCTTACTCTGTGATGCATGCAGGACTGCATACCGAGGGCTGTGAACCATGCATGGGAGTGCACCTTATGCTGGCTGTAAGGCATGCAGGACTGCATACCGAGGGCTGTGCACCATGCATGGGAGTGTACTTTACTCTGTGATGCATACAGGATTGCATACCGAGGGCTGTGCACTATGCGTGGGTCCACTTCAGAGAAACAAGCAAAACCCAAGTGAAAACAAGGAATTACCAGACATATTGAATGTTGTGTGTAAGTGGGAGGAAACAAAATTGTACTTCTCACACATTCTGGATAAACTGTTGCATTCAAAATTAGAGATTGCTTTGTGTCTTAGGGTTTCATTGCTGTGGAGAGAAACCATGGCCATGGCAACTCTTAAAAAGGGAAACATTTAATTGGGGCTGGCTTACAGTTTCAGAGGTTTAATCCATTACCATCAGGGTGGGAAACATGGCAGCATGCAGTCAGACATGGTGCTGGAGGAGCCGAGAGTTCTACATCTTGGTCTGCAGGCAGCAGAAGGAGACTGTGTGGCACACTAAGTGTAGCTTGAGCATAGAAGACCTCAAAGCCCGCCCCCACAGTGACACACTTCCTCCAACAAGGCCACACCTCCTAATAGTGACACTTCCTATGGACCAAAGGTTCAAACACATGATGGGGCCAAACCTATTCAAACCGCCACACCTTGAATTAGTTTATGCATAAACAGACATGGAGTTGAAGATTTTAGCATAGGTAGCATTTAGGTTAGGGTTCCCCAGATAGACAGATTCTCCCCTTTTGGGGGGAGGGAGGGGGATCCAAGCAAGGGTACCATTTTAGGAAAATCTGTAGCCTCAGCAGCATCACACAGAGGAACGGTGGAGATTACCCTGTAGCTGGGAAAGTGTCCCAGGTCTAGATAAGAGGCTGGGCTTTGAAGATCTGGTCATAGGCAGGATCTCAGGGTTTTCAAACTAGCAGATAGTTTAACTTAGGTGCAGGTGACAGCATGGGTCTTGTAACTAAGCACAGGCTTTTGAAGACACAGAGGAGGTTCTCCTGAACCCAAGGCAGAAAAGGCTGGGGCTGGATATGGTGGGTACCAAAACATAGCAGCAAGGCTTTGCCAGGATTCAGGTACAGAGCAAAAATAGTTTGCTACAGGAATTACTGATTAATTCTGATTGAATTTTTAATCGTTAAAACTTCCTTCCCTCCCTCCATCCCTCTTTTTCACTGAGGCTGGCTATACACCCCGAGGTTCAAGTGAGCCTCTTCCTCAGTCTCCCAAGCACTGAGACTCCAGATGCTCACTGTGCATGGCTCCATTTTCTTTCGCAAAGAACCCATGGGCACCCATCCAGATCAGATACTCACTCATTCATGAGGAAACCTAGGAAACCGCACTCAGCCTTAACTTAAACACACCAGGGCACACTTCCTCTTGGGGCCTTAGGACTTAGCTCTTCCGCCAAGGTCTCAGCCCATACGCTGGTTTGTGGTAAAGAGTGGGAAGAACACAGTTTTGCCACTGAAGGATTTGACTGTTTCCTCTTTATCAGTCTAGGTGCTGTGCTCTTTGATGCAGTGTAGTGTCGCTCACGTGGCATCCTCGTGCACAGAATTCCATGAACACTCTCAGCTTCTACAAGAAATAGGGAAACTTAGGTGGTCAGGTATTTTCTCTGTTAGCTTCCCCACCCTTCCTGCACGGCAGCCCTTCCACTTGGAGTCATTTTTCTAGTCTCCTTTAGTGCCTCACTGTCGTTCATAGCCTTAACCACTCTGACCACTCACAGCGTGGCTAGACTGGATAAAGAGATTGTCTAATGGTATAGCACCCACAGGGTTTCCAAGACTACAGAAAGAGGTAAAGTCTCATGAAAAATTTTTTATATCGATCACATATTGAAATGATCATATTTTTGAATTCACTGGATTATTATTAACATTAATTTTGCCTGGTTTTATTTTTGCCCTTTCAAACATTAATATTTTAGGTTAGCATATGAAGTAATGGGTTTCACTGTGGCCTCTGAGGGCTTTATCATGGCACCAACTTGACACAAATCAGGAGTCATTTGGCACGTCAGAACCTCAGCTGAGCAGATGTCCCTATCAGATGTGCCTGGAGGCAGGTCTGCGCGGCATTTTCTTGATAAATGGTTGCCATGGGAGGGCCCAGCACACTCTGGGTGGTGCCATGTCTAGGCAGGTAGTCCTGTATGAAAAGGCTAAGCTGGGCAAGAAGGTAAGCAGGTTTCTCCACAGCCTCTGCTTGGTTCCTGCCTCTGGTTCCTGCCTCCGAGTTCCTGTCTCCAGGCTCCTGCCCTGGTTTCCATTCATGATAGATTGTAATATATAAGTGAAATAAATCCCCTTTTCTCTTCCACTTGCTTTTAGTCAGTGTTTTATGACAGCATCAGAGAAGCACACCAGGACAGCGTCTTCACACAAATACGTGGTTTTCGTTCTTTTTGTTATTTCTGCATGCCTCCTCTGGTCAGTTTCCTTCTTCCCACTAGGACAGTGGCTCTCAACCTTCCCAATGCTGTGACCCTTTAACACAGCTCCTCATGTTGTGGTGGCCCTCAACTATGGAATTATTTTATTGCTACTCCACAACTGAATTTTGCTATTGTTATGAGTCATAATGTAAATATCTGACCTGCAGATGGTCTCAGGCTCCTTCTCCACTCCCAAAAGGGTCCCAACCCACAGATCGAGAACCTCTGCTCTAGTTGGTGCCTCCGTGTGTGTGCGTGTGTGTGTATGTGCGTATGTATGTGTGTACATGTGCACATGTATGAGAGAATGTGGAGACCAGTGGTCTATCTGGTGTCTTCCTAAGTCATTCTCTCTCTACCTTAACCTCTGAGCTAAGATCTCACAGCACCTGGAGCTTATCAATTCATCTAGACTGGCTGGTCAACAAGCCCTAGGTCCTCCTTTCTTTACCTCCCAGCACTGGGGTTACAGGTAGCCACTACAGCACCGGACTTCCTTCTGCTTAACCCCCTGTGTTAGTTAGGGGTTCTGTTGCTGTGACAAAACACCATGACCAAAAAACAAAAACAAAATCAAAACAAAAAACAAAACAAAAAAACAATGTGGGAAGGAAAGGGCCTATTTGGCTTACAGCCGCTGTTCGCTATTGAAGAAGTCGGGGCAGGAACTCAAACAGGGCAGGCTTCTGAAGGCAGGAGCTGACTGATGGCCATGGAGGAGTGCTGCTTGCTGGCTTGCTTCCCGTGGCTTGCTCAGCCTGCCCTGCTTTCTTATAGAACCCAGGTCCACCAGCCCACGGATGGCACCACTCACAATGGGCTGGGCCCTCCTCCATCAATAACTAATTGAGAAAATGCCTTACAGCTGGATCTCATGGGGCATTTCCTCAACTGAGGCCCCTTCCTCTCTGATGACTCTAACTTGAGTCAAGTTGACACAAAAACCAGCCATCACCCCCTGTACCCCCAACAACAACAACAAAACTCATGTAGTGCAATTTCCCACTTATTTTGACTTTAAAAACTGTGGTTAATAGAACATTTAAACTTACCTGTTGCTCACAATATATTTCTTTAAAATAGCTTTAACATTTGAAACATTTATTGTGTGTGAGGAGCACACGTGTCATGGCACATGAGTAGAGGCCAGTGGGCAGATTTTGGGGTGCCTTCATCTACCATGCAAGTCCTGGGACTCAGGTTGCCAAGCTGTGCGACAAGTACCTTTACCCATCTTGGATCTACGTGACAATTCTCTTGCAGTTTTTAGAAATGATCTGATGATGACAAGTTTCCCATTTTCATTTCGTATGTAATTATTTTTATTTTGTCTACTTGATCTTGACCCCAGGGCTTCAGGCCTACTGTGTTCACCAATGCTCTCCCACTGAGCTACACACACCCCCTCTTCTGGCCTCTGCAAATACCAGGCACATTTGCAGTACACTTACATACAAGCAGGCAAAACACTCAAACACGTGAGATAAAAGTAAACAAATCATTTTTTAAAAATTCCGTATAGCAGCCTTATACTTAGGTGTGTATGCTTACTTGTTTATTTATTTATTATTTTACATAGGGTCTCATACCTAGACCTTGCCAGCCTCAAGCCCACTATGCAGTCCGGCTGGCTTCTAACTTAGAATGTTTCTGACACAGTCTCCCAAGTGCTAGGACTCCAGGCATGCGCCACAGCTGGTGCCTTAAGCTGCTTTGAGTGAAGTTTCAAAATTATACCCGCAACAAATATAGCAGTCACTTTTTACGTCATGTCATTGGCTCTGCCTCTGTGGCATCTTTATTCTGACCTCGACTTCTTGACCCCTTTCAGCTATCTTAGCATTATAATGTAGCTCAGGGTATTTTGATGAGGAATATGTCAGAAGTATCCTGACCTGTCAGTGGGGGGGGGGGTATTCTGGCTGGACCCTTGAAGGGGAAGCTCTTGCTATCCTGATTTTTTTCCTCTGCCTTGGTAAAATTTTCTTCTTTTATCATCTTGTACAGTTTTCTTTACTTGCACAACTCAAGTAGCTTGGCCTTTCATGTCTAGGAATGGTTTCTGTCTCAGTGACTTTTCCTGGAACATGCTGATCCTCGCCTTTTTATAGATTCTGGATTCCTAGTTTTTTAATTCAATTTTTAAATTTAACTTTTTATTGATTCTTTGTGAGTTTCACATCATGCACTCCAATCCCACTCGTCTCCCCATCTTTTTGTACCTGCCTTGTGCCCATGCATCCTCTCCCCAGAAAGAAACATAATCTCATTGTGGAAGCTGTAGTGTGACACAGAGTATCCCACAGTGCACCCTGTCGCCCAAACAGCTTTATTTGCAAATGTTCGTCGAAGTGAGTCTGGTCTGGGTTGAGGCCTCTGGCTTCTCCTACACTATCTGTACTGGATCCTCACTAGGACTCCTCTTGGATATCCTGTTGTTGCCCTGTGTCATGGAGAACCTGCAGCTCTGGATCTTTTGGACCGGGTCCCTTTACATGCTCCAGCAGTTCATAGATGGGGTAGATGGTGGTAGATGGTGGTAGATGGTGGTAGATGGTGGTAGATGGGGTAGATGGTGGTAGATGGGGTAGATGGTGGTAGATGGTGGTAGATGGTGGTAGATGGTGGTAGATGGGGTAGATGGTGGTAGATGGTGGTAGATGGGGTAGATGGTGGTAGATGGTGGTAGATGGTGGTAGATGATGGTAGATGGGGTAGATGGTGGTAGATGATGGTAGTTGGTGGTGGATGGGGTAGATGGTGGTAGATGGTAGTAGATGGTGGGCCAACACAGAGCCCTTGTTCTGGGCCTGAATGGAAGCTGAGTTGGTCAACTTGCCAGCTCTCCTGCACCCATGCCACCAGGGTCAGCCCTCCTGTTTTTGCCCAGGGGAGGGGCTGGGATAACTCTCCTAAATGTGGTGGCCAGTGAAAGGTGGGGTCAGCTCAGCACAATGCTTGGACATCAACATGGCCTGAGGCAGCAGCCCAGACCAGAGATATCCACATAGCCTTTGTTGGTAACTTGGGCCTCATTGACACAGATCCTGCCTCTGATAAAACCAGAAGACCCAGCTGTGGAGCCTGTTGGCAGTATGGTCCCACAGGTCACTATGGTCTCAGGTAGGTGTGCAGGCTGCTCATGTCCACCTGTTCCTCACTACCAACGAGTCTCCAGTCCCACCTCTCCCCACAGTGCACTTACTGCTCGGCTTTGCTTCCTCTCCCATCTCTCCCACCGTGGGCTCCATCTTTCCCCTCTCTCTATCACATACCCACTTAGCATAGTAGAGCTTGCCTTGGGGTGGGGGCTTGGGTGTCTTCCGGCCTCCCCTGGCCTAAGACATTTAAATTTTGCTTCTCACAACTTCCTCATTGGTCATTTGAGAAAGTATTGCATGTACAGAGAGCCAGTGACTTTGGAGCACTGGGTCTTAACTGGGATGTTCTCATCCAACCCATCACCTCAAGGCTCAGGGTCTGTGCTGAGGAGGAGGCAGAAAGACTGTGAGAGCCCGAGATGGAGGAGAACTGCAGGGAGACAGTGTCTTCCAGACACCACAGAGCTGACACACATGTGTGCTCACAGGTACTGTGTGACCTGTATAGGACATGCACAGGTTTAAGCTAGGTGCGGTGCCAGCCCCGAGAAGGGAGACACAGGGTCGTCTCTAAGCAAGAAGCTATTTGCAATTGATACCAGCTGGCTAAGGGAAGTCAGTTTTCTCCAATGGAGAAGCACTGGGTAGTTGGCTGACACAAAACAAACTCCATGTTTTTTGTTTTGTTTTGTGGGCTTTTTGCTTCACTTTGATTTCCTTCCTTCTTCTCTTTCCCCCTCCTTCCTTCCCTCTCTCCCTTCCTCCCTCTCTGCTTCTTTCTTTTTTGAGACAAGGTTTCTCTGTGTAGCCTTGGCTATCTTGGACTTGCTTTGTAGACCAGGCTGGCCTCGAACTCACAGAAATCCGCTTGCCTCTGCCTCCCCGAGTGCTGGGATTATAGGCATATGGCACTGCACCTGGCTTGTTTGGAATTTTTATTTTTGTCTTGTGTTCTTTTTGGGGGGGAAGGGGGAGTTGTTTGATTTGACTTTTTTCTTTTTGAAAAGGACAGAAGGAGAGTAGTGTTGGGTGGGTACAGAGGTGTGAAGGATCTGAAAGGAGTTGAGAGGAGAGAGAAAAACATGACCAAAATATAGTGTACATGATTTTTCAAAAAATAAAAAAGAAAGTGTTCCTTAATTTCCCTGTGGTTATATAATTTCTAAAGTTCCTCATTGGTTTCTAGTTTCATTTTATAAGGTCAGGGCAGATCATACTCTGATTCTTGATGCAGATTTATTTTATGTGTATGGGTTGTTTTGCCTATATGTATGTCTGTGCATGGCCAGGAGAGAACTGCTGGATCACATGGCATTAAAAAGTTATGAGCTGTCAGGGAATTGAACATGTGTCCCCAGGAAGAGACGCCAGTTCTCTTAACTGCTGAGTAACCTCTTCAGCTCCTCATGCTATGATTTTTTAAATATATTTTATTAATTATTCATATTACATCTCAATTGTTATCCCATCCCTTGTATCCTTCCATTCCTCCCTCCCTCCCATTTTCCCCTTACTCCCCTCTCCTATGACTGTGACTGAGGGGGACCTCCTCCCCCTGTATATGCTCATAGGGTATCAAGTCTCCTCTTGGTAGCCTGCTATCCTTCCTCTGAGTGCCGCCAGGCCTCCTCATCCAGGGGATGTGGTCAAATATGGGGCACCAGAGTTTGTGTGAAAGTCAGTGTCCACTCTGCACTTATATTTTTAATTTTTGAGGCTGTTTTGTAAGTTAAAATATTACCTACCGGGAGACTATTCCATGTGCTGGTGGGGGAAGGGTGTGTTTTCTGCAGCCGTTGGGTGAAATGTTCCCCCGATGTCCATTTGACTCATTTGATATATAACAAGTGTAGTTTGACTCCAAACTTTGTGAGTTTTTTTCTTTCTGGTTGATCTGTACGTGGACAAATATGTGGTTTTGAAGTTCCCAGCATTGACTGTGTTAGAACCTGCCTCTCCTTTTAGATCGCTAATCTGTGCTTCACATAGAATCATTTATTTGTGGGTGAAACTATATTTCCAGTTTTAATTTCTGCCATTGAGTGTGCCCCTTTGTCACTCACTGTAAAATGACATTCTTTGGCAATTTAGGACGAAAAGATAGTCGTCTTCTAAAAATATTATCTGAATTCCATTGCCACCTGTGCAGAGCAAATTCTGCCAGCGAGCTTGAAGGACAAACACACTCTGTCCAACTAATCTGAAGATCTGAATTTAGTTTCTTCTTATGTTATTGTATGTGGAGTTCATGTTTAAAACAGCCCCTTCCCCACCTCAGTACGAGCGGGAAGGCAATACAAGTGCTGCCAACGCTTGTTTGTCTCTTGGATTCAGTTTCAGCCTAACAGTTTCAAGTGTCCCAGACGGGAAACGCTATCTTCTGGGAGGCACTTTGGGCTTGGATATGCCTTCCCCTGGCTGTGTGCTCATTTACTCTTGAGGTCACTGCTGTTTCCTCCGACTCTAGACGAATTCAGAGAAGGCAAACAATGGACATAAGTTTCAGAACCCTGGAGGCTCAGCATTTAGTTGGGGTCAGAGGGAAGGGAATTTCCACATCCTCTTAGCTCGTCACCCTCGATGGCAAACAACATCTCCCAGGTGTACAAAACCTGCTGTTTCCTTCAGTGAAAGGGGGAAAAGACAGTATTACATATTTTAGGTTATGACTTATAGAGATACTTTCTCTGGTGCTAGACTGTGCGTACATTTTTGCTTTGTATAATTTGAGTTTCATGATAACGGTGACAATATAATGGTGTTTTAAATTTTAACCTAGTTGTTGTAATTTATTTACAAATGTAATTCAAAACATTAAAAAAAATCCCAATACACACACACACACACACACACACACACACACACACACACACACTATTTTTTTTTTTTTACTGTTGCTTTTTTGTTGGAGACGGGGAAAGGATTTTTATGTATGCTGCGAGACAAATGTCTCCAAAGGCCCCTGAAGCCTCTTTCTTGCTCAATGTTGTCCTCTTCATAGCACTTGCTGTGTCTCTCCTTTCCTCCTTTCCAGCCCATCTGCCTGAGGCTCCTCAGCCTTCTTGTGCATCTGCAGACTTGGACCAGCACCTCCCATTCAGGCATCAGTCAAGAGAAAGCCAGATGATGACCTTGAAGCGAAATGAAAATCTGCTCAGTGCTGTAATTGTCCTCTCAGTGGGCTATCCTTGCTGGCGACCCCCTGCAGTGAGGCCCACCATTTACCCTGTGTTCCCTTGTGGAATAGTGCTGTGGACTAGAGACTACACCAAACCGGGACTCAGAAGACTTCTGCCCTTAGCAGGAGCTGTGACCTTCAGGAACATATTTAATTACGCGTTCTAGCTTTCTGGTTCTAAAATGAGACTCCTTCATAAGGCTGTAGGGGAGCCAATGTCAATGTCAAGTGACCCGAAAGTATTTTAGGAGATGAAAACCATTTTGACACTGCTATGCTTTTGAGCATACAAATGTGATAGCAGACGCGGGGCTCTTAGAATTGTCTATCCCCATCCTTAACAACAGAGAGATTAAAACTCAGAAAGCTATGTGACTCAGAGAAGGCCACACAGGCAGGTAGAATCATAATTACAATAGCGTCGATATCCCCAATGTTATTATAGTCTAGAGCTAGAACGAGCTTTCAACCATTTGAGAATCAAGTAAGTATGAACTGACCACGCAGCTTTGAATGTGGGAAGAGGTTTTAGCAGAGCCAATGTGGGATGGAGGAACAGAGGCTGACGTGGTGCTGATGGGACACAGGGAAAGCCTGAAGGCGGGTGTTCACGTTGAGAGGTCAGTAGTTAAGGACTATGGTGTGTCAGCATCGTGTGGGCATCCTACCTGCCCTGCAACCTGGTGGCACAGAGCTGTGCTTTGTTCCGCGTGTTCAATCACTGTGAGTGATTAACGACGGGTTATCCCCTCAGCTTCACTGCCTACTTTCCATTCTTAATTACAGCTCAGCCACAGCTGTGGATGTTACTTAGCAACTCATTTACAGGAACGGGAAAATTTCCCTTGCCCAGATGTCATGAGAATCTTCTTGTCATTGGAGTTTTATTTCGACGAAGCCAGGGATTTTGCAATCTGTAAGTCATTTGATCATGATGCCCCGGGTCTCACAATCTGCCCACATGCGTTGCCCACGTCTTGAGAGCTCTGATTGCTTTGAGTGAGTATAACTCAGATAAGGCAGAAGTCAGACATTCTTTCCTGGTAATAGGTGCTGCAGTGTGAGACCTGAGGAGGAGATGGTGAATAGGTGAGGAGCCAGCGTTCTCCGTTCTCCACCCTCCAGATCGCAGGCTGCTTTATCCCATGCCTTTGCTTTTGTTTTTGCTCATTCAAGTGTCGCCTGCTGTGTGTTCCCAGGACTTTTTCTTCATTAGCAAGTTTACTATTTTTCTTAAGCAATTTTTTTTCCAAGGGAAGTTTCATTACTCTTTTTTTTTTTGAAATGACAGTTTCCATCTGTTTTTTGTTGGCAACACAAAGAACCAATTCCAGTACCCAATTAAAACTATGCAGGCTGATAGTCAATAGCATGTCATCAAGCATTCCTTATGCGTGTGCGCTCTTTAGGCGGGGAGTTACCAAAACCCTCGGTCTTTGACAGTAACTTTCTGTACTTTCTGGAGCTTATGCAAATGCATTCCAAGCTTCCTTTAACTAATAGTTTTTTTTTTATTTTTTTATTTTTATTTTTTATTGTGAGGGATAATTCATTGAGGAATTCTGCTTATTAGGCAAGAGGAATAAACTCAAGCTCTTACCACGTTCAGTGGGAAACAGTATCGGCATACTGCTGCAGTTAAAGTACACAGAGCTAACCTGCATTCACAGAGCCACAGGCTAGCTCGTATCCTTGCATATGTCTGAAGTTTTCTCTCTCCACCACTGTCTGTCTGTCTGTCTGAGACAGGATCTCATGAAGCCCAGATAACTTTGAAATACTGGTTCTCTAGCCTGGGACTATTGGTGTGTGCCACCATACCTGGCTTCCTCACTCCTCCTCTTCCCTCTTTCTCCCTCCTCTTCCTTTTCTTCCTCCTCCTGTCCTTCTTGAGACAGAGTCTCACTGTGTAGTTCAGGCCGACCTCAAATATCAAATTCCCCCTGCCTCATCTTTCTAGGTGCTGGGATTATGGGGCTGTGCCATCATACCTGGCTCAGTTTGGAAGCTCTCATGTCTCAGAGAATGTTTTGTCTCTTCGTGCGCTGAACTCCTGAACCCGTTCTCAGGATGGACTCTAACACAGGCTGAACTCATCTGCTTGAGGCCAGAGGCACAAGTCACCATACATAATTTCATTAGAAATATAACAGATTCTGGATGGGAGTTTCTCAATGACAACATAGATGGTATTTTCCTGAAAATACAACCAGAATCTAGAAGGGGGGGGGGACCCCATCACTGGGATGTTTAAGCACGAGAAGAAAACGTTGTGTTCTGTTTTCAGGCTGCAAGAGGGTAGAGGTAAGAGGAGGCGGGAGGACATATAAACCTCGGCAGGCACTGCTGTATAAAATCCCTTTCAGTGAATGACTGTTTGTGGCTGTATATAAAGCCAGGAGGCATAGTCCTGTCTGGCTCATTGGCTGAGAGGCCCAGGAGTTTGTGAGCCCAGGTGACAAGAACCAAGACAGTATAGCACATGGGTGTGTTTCTGTCCTCCTTTTGTTTTGGGCAAATTATTGATGGAATGAGACAGGCATCTGAGATGGTTGTGAATTACTAGGTTCACCATGTGCAGATTTTCATGGACCACTTGCGTTCGTTCCTTCCCTGTCTTTTGGTCTTTAGCTCCTTACTAGTTTCACATGAATGTGCTCCCCATTGTGGGAAAGCCTGAGCACTACAGGCGGTGTCTCAGCTACAAGGCTGTTGGGTTGCAGGCTTTTAGTGGGAGTATGGCTGCTGTTCACCAGCCACCTGAAGAAACTGTGTTGTGTTCAAGTGGCTGACCTGGACTTGTGCAGTGTTGCAACGTGGCAGTGTCAGCCCTAGGGGTAGGAGAGAATGAAACTGTCTGGTAGACATCTTTTTAAAGAGACATGTTGCTAGGCATGCTAACACATGCCTCTAATCCCAGAACTTGAGATGCTCAGTCAGGAGGGAGAAGCATGAGGCCAGCCTGGGTCTCAAAGTGACTTTGAGACTGGTCTGAGAGAGATGCTGCTTCTCCCCCAACCACAATGACTGCTAATCCTTGGAAATAGCCACCGCACTGCTGAAAGATCCCCTTAAGGCTTAGAAAGAGCAAGACCACCTTCCAGTTGTGGGTTATATCCTGAGTTTCTGGAACCACCAGCCTCTGGGTCCTGGCACTCCCCGGGCTCCCTCTCTGGCATGGGTCTCAAGCTGGGCCAGTATTGGTTGGCCACCCCCACAATAGTTTCACCAGCTTTATTCCAGAACATCTCACAGGCAGGACAAATTGTAGGTTTTGTGGCTGAGTCCGTGTTCCAATCTACCCACTGGAAGCAGTGCCTGGTTACAGGAGATGGCTGGTTCAGGCTCTGTACCACACACCCAACACCTGACTTGTGATAAAGAAGGCAGAACTATACAGATGCCAATGGAGTCACCCCCATAGATTCCCAGGACTTTCCTTTGCACTAGGTTTCTGCCTTGCCCCAAATCCCCACTCCGCCCCCATTTCAGTCATCTCTCCCAGTACTCTCTCCCTACGTCCCCCTATTTGCTTATTCTTGTTTCCATCCCGCCCATCCCCAGTCCACCCTCAAAATCTATTCTATTTCTCCTTCCCAAGGAGATTCATGTGTCTCCCCCTTGTTACTTTACGTCTCTGGGTCTGTGGACCACAGCATGATTGTCCTTTATCTTATAGCTACTATCCACTTATAGGCAAGTATATACTGTGTTTGTCTTTCTGGGTCTGGGTTACCTCACTCAGGATGATATTTCCTACGTCCATCCATTTGCTTGCAAATTTCATGACTTTTTTTTTTTTTAAACAGCTGAATAATACTCCATTGTATAAATGTACCACATTTTCTTTGTCCATTCTTTGGTTGAGGAATATCTAGGTTGTTTCCAGCTTCTGGCTATTATGAATAAAGCTGATATGGACATAACTGAACCAGTGTCCATGCGGTCTCGTGGTGCATCCTTTAGGCATATGCTCAGGAGTGGTGCAGCTGAGTCTTGAGGTAAAACTACTCCCAATTTTCTGAGAAACCACCAAATTAATTTCCAAAGTGACTGTACAAGTTTGCGCTTCCACTAGCCACGGAGGAGTGTTCCCCTTTCTCTACATCCTCGCCACCATAAACTGCCACTTGTGCTTTTGACTTTAGCCATTCAGAGAGGTATAAGATGAAATTTCAGTCATTTTTTATTTGCATTACCCTGATGGCTAAAGATGTTGACTATTTCTTAAGTGTATTTATTTCCCATTTGAGATTCCTCTGTTGAGAATTCTGTTTAGGTCTGTACCTCATTTTAAAATTGGATTATTTGGTTTGTTGCTGTCTAGTACCTTGAGTTCTTTATATATTTTGGCTATTAACCCTCTGTCAGATGTGGGGTTGGTGACAACCTTTTACAATTCTGTAGGCTGCTATTTTGTTCTATTGGTGGTGTCTTTTGCTGTTCAGTTTCATGAGGTTCCATTTATTAATTGTTGATTTTAGTGCCTGCACTATTGGTGTTCTGTTCAGGAAGTTGTCTCCTGTGCCAATGTATTCAAGGCTCTTCTCCACTTTCTTTTCTGTCATGTTTAGTATATTTGGTTTTATGTTGATATATTGGTTTTATGTTGAAGTCTTTGATCCACTTGGACTTTAGTTTTGTGCAGGGTGATCAATATAGATCTATTTATAGTCTTCTATGTGCCAACACCTAATTATACCAGCACTGCTTATTGAAGATGCTTCCTTTTTTCCCATTGTATATTTCTGGCTTCTTTATCAAAGCTAGATGTTAGGTTTGTGGATTTATTTCTGGGTCTTCAATTCAATTCCATTGATCAACCTGTCTGTATTTATGCCAATATACACAGTTTTTATTACTATTGCTCTGTAGTACAGCTTGAAATCAGGGCTGGCAACTCCCAGAAGTTCTTTTATTGTATAGGATTGTTTCAGCCACCCTGGGTTTTATGTTTTCAAGGTCTGTAAAGAATTGTGTTGGAATTTTAATGGAGATTGCACTGAATCTGCAGATTGCTTTTGGTAGGGTGGCCATTTTCACTATGTTAATCCTACTCATCCACGAGCATGGGAGATCTTCTTCAATTTCTCTCTTCAAAGACTTGAAGTCCTTGTCATACAGGTCTTTCACTTGGTTGGTTAGAGTTACACCAAGATACTTTATACTATTTGTAACTATTGTGGAGGGTGTTGCCTCCCTAATTTCTTTCTCAGCCTATTTACTTTTTCTGAGTTAATCTTGTATCTCTCCACCTCACTGAAGGTGTTTATCAGCTGTAGGAGTTCCCTGGTAGTATTTTTGGGGTCCCTTATCATGTCATCTGTGAATAGTTATACTTTGACTTCTTCATATCCCGTTTGGATCCCTTTGATCTCTTTGTTGTCTTATTGCTCTAGCTAGGACTTCAAGTACTATATGAAATAGATAGGGAGAGAATTACAGCCTTACCTTGTTCCCAAAGTTAGTGGAATTGCTTTGAGTTTCTCTCCATTTAATTTGATGTTGGCTATAAGCTTGCTGTTTATTACCTTTATTATATTTAGGTATGTCCTTTGTATCCATGATCTCACTAAGACTTTTATAATGAAGGTGCCTTGAATTTTATCAAAGGCTTCCTCAGCATCTAATGAAACGATCATGTGTTTGTTTATATCATAGATTACATTGACATATTTTCATATGTTGAACCATCCCTGAAGCTTACTTGATCATGGTAGATGATGTTGTTGATGTGTTCTTGGATTCAGTTTGCAAGTATTTTATTGAGTATTTTTGTATCAACGTTCATGAGGGAGATTGGTCTGTAATTTTCTTTCTTTTTTGAATCTTTGGGGTATCAGTGTGACTGTAGCTTCATAATATGAAGTTGGCAGTATTACTTCTGTTTCTATTTTGTGGAATAATTTGAAGAATATTGGTATTAGCTCTTCTTTGAAAGTCTGGTAGAATTCTGAACTAACACTGTTTGGCCATGGGCTTCTTTTGATTGGGAGTCTTTTTTTTTAATTTTAAAAAATTAATTTATTCTTGTTACATCTCAATGGTTATCTCATCCTTGTATCCTCCCATTCTTCCCTCCCTCCCATTTTCCCCTTATTCCCCTCCCCTATGACTGTTCCTGAGGGGGGATTACCTCCCCCTGTATATGCTCATAGGGTATCAAGTCTCTTCTTGGCAACCTGCTGTCCTTCCTCTGAGTGCCACCAGGTCTCCCCCTCCAGGGGACATGGTCAAATGTGAGGCACCAGAGTACATGAGAAAGTCATATCCCACTCTCCACTCAACTGTGGAGAATGTTCTGACCGTTGGCTAGATCTGGGTAGAGGTTTAAAGTTTACCACCTGTATTGTCCTTGGCTGGTGCCTTAGTTTGAGCAGGGCCCCTGGGCCCAAATCTGCCTATCATAATGTTCTACTTGTAGGTTTCTAGGACCCTCTGGATCCTTCTACTTTGCTATTCTCCCATGCTTCTCTCATTTAGAGTCCCAATAGGATGTCCTCCCCTCTGTCCCAGTTTCCTGGTAAGTGAAGGCTTTTGTGGGACATGCCCCTTGGGCTAGTACGCAGATATAAGTGAGTATATACCATTTGAGTCTTTCTGCTTCTGGGTTAACTCACTCATTATGATCATTTCTAGCTCAATCCATTTATCCACAAATTTTGGGAATTCCTTGTTTTTAATAGCTGAGTAGTATTCCATAGTGTATATGTACCACAGTTTCTTTATCCATTCTTCTACTGATGGACACTTAGGCTGTTTCCATGTTCTGGCTATTATGAATAAGGCTGCTATGAACAAGGTTGAGCAAATTTTCTTGTTGTGTGCTGGAGCATCTTCTGGGTATATTCCAAGGAGTGGAATAGCTGGGTCTTGAGGAAGCCCTATTCCCATTTTTCTGAGATAGCACCAGATAGATTTCCAAAGTGGCTGTACTAGTTTGCATTCCCACCAGCAATGAAGGAGTGTTCCTCTCTCCCCACATCCTCGCCAGCATGTGGTGTCACTTGAATTCTTGATCTTAGCCATTCTGATGGGTGTAAGATGGAATCTCAGAGTTGTTTTGATTTGCATTTCCCTGATGACTAAGGAGGTTGAGCATTTCTTTAAGTGTTTCTCAGCCATTTGATATTCCTCTGTTGAGAATTCTCTGTTTAGTTCCAAGCCCCATTTCTCAATTGGGTTATTTGGTTTGGTGGTGTTTAATTTCTTGAGTTCTTTATATATTTTTGGATATTAGACCTTTCTCAGATGTAGGGTTGGTGAAGATTTTTTTCCCAGTCTGTAGGCTGTTGCTTTGTTCTCTTGACAGTGTCTCCTGCCTTACAGAAGCTTCTCAGCCTCATGAGGTCCCATTTATTAATTGTTGACATTAAGGCCTGGGCTGTTGGTGTTCTGTTCAGGAAGTTGTCTCCTGTGCCAATATGTTCCAGGCTCTTCCCCACTTTTTCTTCTACATGACTTGGTGTCTCTGGTTTTATGTTGAGGTCTTTAATCCACTTGGATTTGAGTTTTGTGCAAGGTGACAAATATGGGTCCAGTTGCATTTTTTTTTTTTTTTTTTTTTACACATAGACCTCCAGTTAGACCAGCACCATTTGTTGAAGATGCTATCCTTTTTCCATTGAATGGATTTGGCTTCTTTGTCAAAAATCAAGTGACCATATGTGTGTGGATTCATATCTGGGTCTTTGATTCGATTCTACTGATCAACCAGCCTGTTGCTGTGCCAGTACCATGCTGTTTTAAGTACTATTGCTTTATAGTACAGTTTGAGATCAGGTATGGAGATTCCTCTGGAGCACCTTTTATTGTACAAGATTGTTTTAGCTATTCTGGGTTTTTTGTTTTTCCATATGAAGTTCAGAATTGAACTTTCAATGTCTTTAAAAAATTGTGTAGGTATTTTGATAGGGATTACACTGAATCTGTAGATTGCTTTTGGTAGGATGGCCATTTTTACCATGTTAATTCTCCCAATCCATGAGCAAGGAAGATCATGCCATCTTCTCAGGTCATCTTCAATCTCTTTCTTCAGAGTTTTGAAATTCTTTTCAAACAAGTCCTTCACTTGCTTAGTTAGGGTAACTCCTAGATATTTTATATTGCTTGTGGCTAATGTGAAGGGTTCCTCTGCAAGCTTGTCATTTGTGTATAGGAAGGCTACAGACTTTTTTGAGTTAATTTTGTATCCAGCCAATTTGCTGAAGGTGTTTATCAGCTGTAGGAGTTCTCTGGTGGAATTTTGAGGGTCACTTATGTACACTATCATATCATCTGCAAATAGGGATAATTTGACTTCCTCTTTTCCCATTTGGATACCCTTGATCTCCTTTTGTTGTCTTATTGCTCTGGCTAGAACTTTGAGTACTATATTGAAGAGATATGGAGAGAGTGGGCAGCCTTGCCTTGTTCCCTATTTTAGAGGAATTTCCTTGAGTATCTCACCATTTACTTTGATATAGGCTATTGACTTGCTGTATCTAGCCTTTATTATGTTGAGGAAAGTGCCTTGTATCCCCGATCTCTCTAAAACTTTAAACATGAATGGGTGTTGGATTTTATCAAATGCTTTCTCTCCATCTAAAGAGATGATCATGTGGTTTTTTTATTTTCAGTTTGTTTATATGGTGAATTACATTGATGGATTTCCATATATTAAACCATCCCTGCATGCCTGGAATGCATGGTCATGATGAATGATATCTTTGATGTGTTCTTGTATTCATTTTGCCAATATTTTATTTAGTATTTTTGCATCGATGTTCATAAGAGAAATTGGTGTGAAATTCTCTTTCTTTGTTGAGTCTTTGTGAGGTTTAGGTATTAATGAGACTATGGCCTCATAGAATGAATTTGGTAATTTTCCATCCATTTCTATCTTTTGGAGTAGCTTGAAGAGTACCGGTATTAGCTCGCCCTTGAAGGTCTGGTAGAATTCTGCACTGAAACCATCTGGCCCTGGGCTTTTTTTGGTTGGGAGACTATCAATGATTGCTTCTATTTCTGTAGGGGAAATGGGACTATTTAGCTTGTTTATCTGTTCTTCACTCAACTTTGGCAAGTGAAATTGATCAAGAAAATCGTCCATTTCCCTTAGATTTTCAAATTTTGTGGCGTATATGCCTTCAAAGTAGGATCTTATGATTCTTTGTATTTCTTCAGTGTCTGTTGTTATGTCTCCCTTTTCATTTCTGATTTTGTTGATTTCAATACTGTCTCTCTGCCTTTTAGTTAGTTCGGCTAACAGTCTGTCTATCTTGTTGATTTTCTCAAAGAACCAGCTCTTGGTTTTCTTGATTCTTTGTACTGTTTTCTTAGTTTCTAATTTGTTAATTTCAGCCCTGAGTTTGATTATTTCCAGATGTCTACTCCTTTTGGGTGTTTCTGCTTCTTTTTTTCTAGGGCTTCCAGTTGTGTTGTTAAGATGCTTATGTGCGATGTTTCCAATTTCTTTTTAAAGGCACTTAGTGCTATGAATTTTCCTCTTAGCACTGCTTTCAATGTATCCCACAAATTTGGGTATGTTGTTCCTTCATTTTCATTGAATTTTGGAAACTCCGTGATTTCTTTCTTTATTTCTTCCCTGACCCAGGTGTCATTTAGCAGAGAGTTGTTTAGTTTCCACATACGTGTAGGCTTTTTTTTTTTTTTTTAAATTTCTGTTGTTGTTGAATTGCAGCCTAAGAGCATGGTGATCTGATAGGATACAAGGTATTATTTCAATCCTCTTGTATCTATTGAGGCTGGCTTTGTGACTTACGATGCGATCAATTTTGGAGAAGGTTCCATGGGGTGCAGAGAAGAAGGTATATTCTTTCTTGTTTGGGTGAAACAAGATATCTGTTATATATCTATCTATCTATCTATATCTATAGATATCTGTTAGATCCATTTGACCCATGGCATTGGTTAATGATGTTATTTCTCGACTTAGTTTCTGTTTCAATGACTTATCCTTCAGTGAGAGTGGGGTGTTGAAGTCTCCCACTATTATTGTGTGGGGATCGATGTGTGGTTTAAGCTTTTTTAGCAGATCTTTTACAAATGTGGGTGCCCTTGTATTGGGAGCATAGATGTTCAGAATTGTGATGTCATCTTGGTTGACTTTACCTTTGATGAGTGTGAAATGTTCTTCCTCATCCCTTTTGATTAATTTTGGTTGAAAGTCTATTTTGTTCGATACTAAAATGGCTACACCTGCTTGCTTCTTGTGACCATTTGCTTGGAATAGTTTTTTCAACCTTTTACCCTGAGGTAATGCCTATCATTATGGATGAGATGTGTTTCTTGAATGCAGAAGAATGTTGGATCTTGTTTATGCACCCATTCAGTTAGTCTGTGTCTTTTTATTGGAGAATTGAGACTATTGATGTTGAGAGATATTAATGACCAGTGACTGTTAAGAGCCTTAATTTTGATGTTGGTTCCAGTCGAGCGTTTGTGTAGTTGTGTTTTTTGCCATGGTATAGTTATCTATTTCCTGAGTAGTTTTGGTTGTAGCTTGACCCTTTGGGATGGAGTTTTCCTTCTAGGACCTTCTGTAAAGCTGGATTTGTGGATAGGTACTGTTTGAATTTGTTTTTGTCATGGAATATTTTGTTTTCTCCATCAATGGTTGTTGATAGTTTTGCTGGGTAAAATAGTCTGGCCTTGCATCTGTGGTCTCTTTGGGTTTGCAGGATCTCTGTCCAGGCCCTTCTGGCTTTTATGGTCTCTGCTGAGAAGTCGGGTGTAATTCTGATAGGTTTTCCATTAAATGTTATTTGGCCCTTTTCCCTTGCAGCTTTTAATATTTTTTCTTTGTTCTGCATGTTTTGTGTTTTGATTATTATGTGGCGGGCAGTTTTTCTTTTCTGGTCAATTCTATTCGGTGTTCTGTAGGCATCTCTTTCTTTAGATTGGGGAAATTTTCTTCTATGATTTTGTTGAGAATAGTTTCTGGGCCTTGGAGTCTGATATCTTCTCTTTCTTCAATGCCTATTATCCTCAGATTTCTTCTTTTCATGGTGTCCTTAATTTCTTGGATGTTTTGTGTCAGGAGTTTTCCAGATTTGGCATTTTCTTTAATGGTTCCTTCAAGATCTGTGATTGTATCTTCTAGACCTGAGATTCGTTCTTCCATCTCTTGGATTCTGTTAGAAAAGCTCACCTCTGTGTTGCTCGCCTTCTTCTCTGTGGTCTCACGTTCTCGTTTTTCTTCTGTCTGTGTGTTTATCATTGAATCCATTTTCATTTTTAGATTTTGAACTGATTTTTTGATTTCTTTCATCTGATTTTTTGTATATTCCTGAGTTTCTTCCATTGCCTCTTTATAGGTCTTCAGAGCTTGAACCGTTTTATTTATTTCTTTCATCTGGTTGTTTGCATTTTCCTGCAATTTTTCCAGTTCCACTCTATGTGCCTCTTTTATGTCTCTCACCTGTTTGTCTGCGTCTTCCTGCATTTGATTACGAATTTTATTTGTTTCCTCCATTATCATCCTCATTACTAAGGATTTGAGGTCATTTTTTTGTATTTTTGTGGTATTTGAGTTCTCTGGGTTGTTTTCTATGGGATAGCTGGAAACTGGAGACGCCATGTTGTTTTGGGTTTTTTTGCGTATGCTTTTTCACTGTCCTTTAGACATCTTGCTGTCTTTGTTTTTGTTGGGTAGCTTCCAGAGTTGGATGGAGGGAGTCTGATGATAGATTCACTTGTTTTCTCATGATTTCCCTAGGCTGGAAGCTCTAATGCTTCACTGGTGTGGATGTTAGGAGGTTAGCCCTGTTGTTTTGGACTCTCACAGCCAGTGATCCTCAGCTCCCCTGTGCTGTGGGTCCTGCAATCGTTCTGGGTCTCTGAATGAGCGTTGGGTCAGGCCAATGTATCCACAGCCTTCTGTGTCCCCTGCAAGTCCAGCCAGGAACACTGGGCCTGAACCACGGGCTGAGCTCAGCTAGATTCTCAGGGTCTGAACCGTCTGCCGAGCTCAGCTAGGGATTCTGGGCCCAAAATGCACACAGGGTCCAGCCAGGATTTTTGGGCTGGGACTGCACACCAAGCTCCGCTAGGGGCTTTTGGCCCAAAGTGCGTGCTGTGGTCAGTTATTAACTCAGGGCCCGAACTGCCTGCCAAGCTCAGCCAGGAATTCTGGATTCAAACTGCACACTGTGTCCAACCAGAGTCTTAGAGCCGGTGGAACTGAGCGCTCCGCCCAGCCTGCACCACAGCAGGGGAGCTGTGGCTGTGCTGAGTTAGTGCCTCGGGCAGAATTGCTTGCTGAGCTGAGCCAGAACCCGGGACTCTGGGGACAAACTCTCCGCCGAGACTAGTCTGGGTCCCAAGGCACCATGCAACCCAAATCCTTCCCAGAGTCCCTTCTCCCGCAGCAACTCCCACCGGCCACCACACCAATCGCTTTCACCGGAAGGCTCTGAGCTGCAAACCTCAGCCACTGCTGGTGCCGCTGCTGCTGCTGCCTCTGCTACTGCTGCTCCAATCCGAGAAAATCTGCGCTCCTCCCGTGTGCGGGGGAACGCAGGTCCTCTGCACTCTGGTCCCTCCAAACCGTGGCGCACTCCCGCTGCCGTGGTGTTGGGACCTCGGTGTTCCTGGCTCAGAAATCTGTGCAATTCCCTGAATTGTTCACTGGAGCCTCCAAACATGGTCCACACTGCTCGCCGCCATCTTGGATCCCCCCGGTTTGTTCCTTTCATAGTGTCCCAGATTTCCTGGATGTTTTGTGTCAGAAACATTTTAGATTTAACATTTCCTTTGACTGATGTATCAGTGTCTTCTATCATATCTTCTACATCTGAGATATCTTTCTTCTCTTGTATTCTGTTGGTGATACTTGCATCTGTAGTTCCTGTTTACTTGCCTAGATTTTTCATCTCCAGGATTTCTTAAGTGTGTGTCTTCTTTATTTATTCTATTTCTTTTTTTTAGGCCTTGAACAGTTTTATTCATTTTCTTCACCTATTTGTTTTTTCTTGGATTTCTTTAAGGGATTTATTTATTTTCTCTTTAAGGACTTCTATCATCTTCGTAAAGTTAGTTTTAAGCTTGTTTTCTTGTGTTTCAGCTGTGTTAAAATATTCAGGGGTTGCTGTAGTTGGATAGCTGGGTTCTGGTGGTGCCATATTGGCTTGGCCGTTATTGGTTGTGTTTATACACTGGCATCTGGCTTTGGGAGTATAGTTCTAGGTGCTGACTTCTGAGTCTGTTGTTGTTGAGTGGGTGTTTTGTTCCTTGGTTTCTCTTTCCTCTTTAGTGTTCTTGTCTTTATGTTCTGTATGTCTGGCAGCTTATGAAATCTCTGGTCCAGAGGGAGTCTCTGTCAGAGTTGGAGGCTGGACTTCTGGTAGTTAGAGTGGCCTTTGGTCCAATAGGGGATCTACGTTCTTCTTACTGGTGTGGCCTGCACCTGGGCAGTAGATATCTACCCATGGGGCAGGGTCATGGCAACAGGAGCAGGAGGCAGGTGCTAGGAGGCTTGGGTCTTTCAGCTTTGAAACAGAGTGAGTAGGAGGGCTTCTAAGGAAAATGGGGCTCTTACCTGTTCAGACTTCACCTTATTTTTTGAGACAAGTACTCAGTGAACCTGGTGCTTGCCATTTTAGCTATACTGGCAGACAAGAGAACCCTCAAAACCTTCACCCCTCTCTCCTCTAGCTCTGGACAGATGTACACTGCCCTGTTCATCTTTTATGTGGATACTGGGGATCCAAACCCAGGTCCTTATGCTCACACAGTGATCACTTTAAAAATGGAGCATCACCCCAGGCCCAGAATATACTTTGTGTTCACTTTTCACCCCTTTGGACCATGCCTCATCATAATAGTTTACCCCCTTTATGTGTTTATTTGTCATCCTTAGGTCTCTGGCACAGAACCATTGGAGAAAGTGTTAAAATGAAGAAAACATGAGTGAAATAAACCATGCTACAACACAATGAATATGACATCTTCCTTTAGTCTTTACCCAGGATGTGGCCTAACCCTGTGCATTGTGCACGCCCCTTTACACGAGGGTCTTTAATTTTAAAAAGCTTCTGAGCCAGCAGTGGTGGCGCATGCCTTTAATCCCAGCCGTCAAGAGGCAGAGGCAGGTGGATCACTGTGAGTTCAGGGCCAGCCTGGTCTACAAAGTTAGTCCAGGACAGCCAAGGCTACACAGAGAAACCCTGTCTCGAAAAAACACCACCACCACTACCACGACCACCACCACCACCACCAACCCCCCTCACAAAAAAACCCCAGAAAACCAAAAACAACTTCTGATTTTTTTTGTAAATAGTCCTGTTTACAGGTGCACTCTTCCAAAGATGCAGCCATTCCAAACGCATCTCATTTTAGAGCGAGTAGCTCTAAATGTAATTTCATTGATGCTACTTCCCACCCAAAGTGTTGTTTGGGATACCCTGCATGGTATAGTGTGAATTTTGAATAGACTATTTTAAAAACTTTTACGTATTCCCCCCTAAAATTGGCAATTTTCAGAATGGTTTTCAAATATATATATATATATATATATATATATATATATATATATTTATTTATTTATATTCAGTCTGCTATCAAATAGCTGCATGGACTTAGATAAATTCAGAATTTGTGAACAGAAAGAAGCTGGCAATAACTTTTAATGCTTTCCCATCATACTCCTTCCTGTCCCATCCAGCTTTCCCTTTGGGGCTGAACAGCATGGATATTGTGGACTTTGCTATCTTCCAACCTTCTGTTTCTAAAAGGAGGAAACCATGCCTTTATGAGGAGACAAGCAGGGTGTAAGCTAAGTAATAGTTCCAGAATGCTTGATGATTATCATGGTTGTGTTCTTTATCTTCTTGCTCCATGTTCCTCTTCTACATCCATTGGAGATGTCTTCTAGGTTGTGCTCCACGCAGATGGCTGTGTTCCAACGTAAGCTTATAAGGGGAACCAAGACAATAAGGACTTGTGCTATTCTCTGATATTCTTTCATTCTTCCATCTATGTGCCCACCTGTCCCTCCCTCCACCCATCCATCCATCCACCCATCCATCCATCCATCCATCCATCCATCCATCCATTTTACACCAAATCCCACAGTTGGTCAGAAATGGTTATGGTCCAGATTCTGCTTTCTGTGAGCTTACCAGCCCAGTGCAGGAAGGGCAGAGGTAAAGGATAAGTGCAATAATATAGAAAAAGAACTGGATGCCTATTCAAGAGATAAACTTGAGGAAAACTTTCAGAGAGAAGGCGGTGTTTAAGATATGTTTTAAGAAACTATTTCCCCCATAGAAAGATAAAGGTGTGCAAAGAAATAGGATGTGGGGGAGATGATATTTGCAGAGACACAGAAAGTATAGAAATGTGCCATGTCAGAGCCACAAGAGATAGGCTGAGGGGTTTAGAGTCATGTCAGGAAGAGCTAAGCATCTAATTAAAGAGCTCGGTGTGCTCTTTTTAGAGAACAGGCCATTAAGGGTTTTAAGCAGAGATGGCTTGTCTTATCCGTGCATAGAACTGATGATGGTGATTGCTGTAAAGCTGGAAATGCAAATACAAAGCCATCCAAGCAGGACAAGGTGGTTATAGGCATTGCTACCTAGAAGGAGAGTACAGAGACAGGAATTGGTATTTTTGGTATTGGGAATAAAGGGAAAGCCATCAGGGGTACTAAGAAAAGAGAAAAGTCTTATTCTGGTTCATAGTTTTGGGGCCGCTGCTCTGGGGCCTGTGCTGAGCTAGCACTTCATGGCAGGAGCAGGGGCAGAGAAAACCACAGACTTTACCATCTGGGAGCAAAAGGAAAAAGAGGAAAGGCCTCTGCTGCTGAACTCTGCTCCAAAGACCTGATGATGTTCTACAGGGTCTCACCTGGTGAAGGCTCCCCTACTTCCCACAAGCACAGGCCTGCAGATGAAGCGTTTAACACCTGGCTCTTTGGAGGGCTTTAAAGACCCAAACTAGAGTAGGTGAGTGGGTTTCCTGGGGTTCTCTCTGTAAAGGAGCGGGGGGGGGGGGAGGCGCGGGGAGAGACTGGAATAGAATCAGTGGCTCAGTGGCACTTTCTGTATGGATGCTGAGGACCAAGTGTCTGTTGGCTCACTCAGTGGAAATGCCCTGTATACTTAGAATTTATAGCTAGAGACCGAGAGCGAGGCCCAAAGAAAGGAATTTGGATTGGGAGCATTAACTTTTTTTTCACTCTCCCTCCATTGCTGAGGTTCCTACTTTCCCACGAATATCTGCTTTCTTCATTTTTCCCAATTAGCAGCAGGAGTTGGCATAGGGAAAGTGTCTACTCAGCCATAGCCTCCTGCTGACCTGCCTTCCTTATCAGGTGTTGCTGCATGGTGAAGGAATGGTTATTCAAGAAAAAATAGTCTTAAAAATCCTTGAGATCTTAAATGGAAAGAGGAGAGAGAGAGAGAGAGAGAGAGAGAGAGAGAGAGAGAGAGAGAGAGAGAGAGAGAGAGAGCATGCGCCCAGGTCAGCACCTTGGAGCAGTAGGAAAGGAGCGAGTGTTGGCAGCTTGGATGGAGCCTTGCCTTGGTTTGGCACAATGCCCCTGCCTTTTACATTGAAATGACTTTTCTTCAACTTCTTTTGTTCTTTTTCCAACCAGCAGATTGAAAAGGTGTTAGGGCCGCAGTTTCTAATTCCCATTTGACAAAGAGCAAGGCCTTTTTGTATGAAGCTCATTCTTTATTAATATGTCACATAAACAATAATACCAGCCCTCACACCCTTCCGCCGTACTCTTGGCATGAACGCTGTAGTGTGTGCGGCACCATCTCAAGTGCTTAGGCTCACACCTTGTCTAGTCATTTTTGTCTTACTGTAAATTCGGAATATATAATTTAAAGTGCGTAAGACCTGTATAATCTGGCTCCATCGCGTCTCAGAATCATAGCTCTTCCTTCCTCGTCTCCCTTCTGTCCTCTCCATTGTGATCATGATGTCACCTGCAAAAAAATAAAATGGAAAATAGAGATACATAAAAGACCAAGGCGAGGGTAGAAAGCTACTCAAGAAAAATTGGCTTAGGTGCACGGGAGGGAAGCATAGGAGGAGGTGAGGTAATGGGCTTGTGAACCGCGTGGTAAATGCAGTAAACTCCGAGCTGAGAGGACAGCTAGGGCACTCTGGGTGGGTTAATTGGTGCCCTGCCTACACTCAGGAGAGAATAAAATTTTCAGCCATATCAAAGTCTTTTCCAGAAAAAAAAAAAAAAAAAAAAACCCAGAAAACAAAAGAAACCTCATGATTTCCAGGAACCCTGGCAGCCAGACAATAAGAAACCTGATAATAATCTCCTCTGTTTAGTGTGTTACCCTCTCAACCACTGAACTATTTGCCCCAAGAACAAGAAAAAAATGTAGGTAATATATTACCTTGATTAAATTAAACTTTTTAGAAAGTGAAATGATTTAGCTTCAATCTGATTGGCATCAATCAATCAGACACCTCCAATAGCTTCAAAATGCATCCTCTGGGAATCTATAAAGTCCTTCCTTTAGCAAAGCTTTCACCCCACCATAACAGACATGCTCACAGGGTCCTGCATAGGTACTTCAAACATGACAACATGTGACGGGCTGAGAAAGGGCTGTTTACACCATCTACCTCCTTTGTCTTAGAGCTGTAGCCATAGTGGAAACAGAATGTCGGAGAACCTATTTTATTCAGGTTTTGAACTCTTTTGTTTTGTTATAATTTTATGGTTCTGGGGAAACGGCAAAGCTGTTAAAGAGAATTCTCTATCACCCTTCCCTCAGATTCTCCTACATTGTATACTGTAGCATATCTATGGGGCATTTGCTAGAACTAAGTATTTATATCAATACAACACTTTTAATAGAACTATAGACTTTTCACATTTTCCTCATGACAGTCTTTTCACAGTTTCAAATTCAAGTCTGGATATTGCATCATATTTAGGTCTCGCTGTGGTGCTTCTGGTACTTGGGACAGTGAATGACAGGCACTCAATATCTCCTCTCTGAAGAGACAACCTGGAGAAGCCAGCTGGAATCCAGTAGTCAGATAACTGGGAGAGACTGGGGTGGAAGGATTGGAGCTGGCTGTCTGTGTTCCGCTCCTTGCCAACTTTTATCTCAGCAGCTTCAGAATTGGTGCAAGGACCTAGACACAGACAACTTCCGGGGGCTGAAGACTGACTAGAGAGAGGAAATATAGAGACTGAGCAAATACAGAGGGGCAGTTGCTTAGAGAGAATAAAGCTATGTGAATAGCTTCTGGAAAGGGAATTGTGAAGTCATTGGTAGTCTGAGAAAGAGGGGACTGTAAAGATAGGGGTAGGAGGAGCAGTGAGGTCTCTGTGAAGAAGAGATGATGGCTGATAAAGTGCCTGAATCAACACAGGGCAGAGTCTGCCTAGGAGCATGCATAGAAAGTCTGCTTTTGGAAAAGAGGAGGAAAAAAGATCTCACTGAAATCAGAAGAAAGGCAAGATATGTGGTCCATGCCACTTATGCATTTCACCAGTTTCCTTTTCCTTTTCATCCAGATTTGATGTCCGTTGACTCTTTAAGAGATGCAGAAAGTGAGCATGAGAGAAGCGGGGTTGGGCTGTAATGGGCCTTGTGGAGACTGATGTAGATTGTTGGGAGATGTACTGTGGGTTAAGCATGAGGAAATCGACCAAGCCTGAGAGAAATGAAAAGAATGACAGTGTTACTGAGAGCACAAGATAACCAGGTTATTAGATTTGGGGGTTTGGAATGAATGACACGGTGGTGCCGCTCTCAGGCTGCCAGACTCCCTGAGGACATGCGAGCCTTTCAAGATGAACTTTTCTGTTTCTGTTCCTATTACTGTATCCGTTGGTGAAATTATTTATCGTGTCTCAGAATTAAGTCACGGGCTTCACTGAGCTCAGGAACTGTCATTCTTCATTGGGAATTCATGGAGTAAAATGATTCTTTTCATTTTCAACTTTGTCTGTAATAGATGATTCTAGCAGCATTTATCCAAAAGAAAGTAATAACTAGAATTGGAACCTTTGTGTATAGTCAAACCCTGGGTGTCATATACACCAGGCAAGCATTGTCCCAATAAGCTGGACCCCAGCCCTTATGAACCTGAGTTTTCAAGCATCTGCCATTATATATCTCTGCCAGACATTTTGTACATGTCTATAAGATTCCTCAGTTTCAGACGTTAGGAGCCGAGTCTTGAGAGATTCATTCATTCTTCCACCAGACATTACGCGTTTTCTCTTCCGTGTGCCAGGTTTCCTTTGTGGCAACTGGGCTATGTCCATTCACAAACAAGGCCGAGGTCTCTGGCCCCTGCACTCATATTTCAGTGGGCAATCTAAGCGTGGAAGTGATCTGCGGCAGGCACGCAGGCCACAGCCACCGCAGAGGCTCTTGCAACATTCCTCACAGAAACTGTTCTTCAGTTTTGCCTGCCTTGAACCCATCCCATCTCTTATAGTAATCTGTTTGTTTTGTTGGACAGGGGTATACTTTTCTACATTCTGTATTTTATGAAGCTTTGCAGGACCATTTGTCAATGCTTCCTGGTTTTGCAAGGCAGGGCTAGGCACATGGCTGGTCCCGATGTAACGCTCCTTTCCTGAAATCTGAAATCCGTATTTCAAAAAAAAAAACAAAAAACAAAAAACAAAAAACAGGAGAGAGCCAGCCCCTGATGCTATTAACAATACTCTTGCTATGCTTCAAGACCCACAAAAACGTCAAGCCAAAATTTGCCCTGCCAACAGGACTGGAGCCCTCTAATACACATGTTGAAAGTACAGCATTTATTGGTAGTTGGAAACAGTTATGTCTACCAAAAGTAAAATGAGTGTCAGTAATAATAGCATAATGATTTACTTATTATAAATAAGCCACATAGTAAAATATAGCAAGTATATGTCAGTGTCTCAAAGGAACATATTTGAACTAGGAGAATATTATGAAGATTTGAAAGTTGCTTACAAAGGGCAGGGGATGTAGTTCAATCGTGGGAGAGAACATGCAGCATGCTGGGTTTAGTCTCCAACACGGCACAGAACTTTTCTTCAAATACGAAAACCTCATAACTAAACATGAATAAGAGCAACAGAAGATTGAAGAAAATTTAGTGCATATAGAGCCGACTTCAGTATCTCCATTACACTGACTCAGCAATGTGTAAGGTGTCACCTGGCGATGGACGGAGGTGGGGGAGGCAGCCAGCACGCTGTGTGCTACACGGTTCCTGCAGTCCAGGTGCAGGAGTGTGTGAGAAACGGCCCCAGTGTAATTTCTATGTAGTAGGTTTTAGTATAATGCAGCAATTGTCTTTTCTTACTTGATCTACTTTCTTTCAGAAGCAAATTTTGTTCTTTGCAAAAGCCAGTTTGATCTCTCTCCTCTGAACCCAAAGCATAAAACTAAAATGACTGTACTCAGAATCTCATCCACATTTCAAACCTTTCTGACAGTGAAACACCAGAACAAAAGACTCATGTCTCCTGACAAAAAAAAAAAAAAAAAAAAAAAAAAAAAAAAAAAAAACCACCACCACCAACAAAAACCCAAGCCTCCTTTTAGGAGCCATTGACGAAGAGATTGCTGTCTCTTGGCTTAGGATGAGTTTTCCCAGCCATTCTAGGTAAAGCCAATGTCTGGTCACTGAAATGATGGGAAAGCAAAACTTCCAAAAATATTTTAAAAATCAGAAAAACCAAAGGTTGATGGTTTAAGGGCTCAAAATCTAGAATATTCATGGCCAGAGCAAGACCCAGGAGGACCTTCCAAGGTGCTACCCATGAGGGTTGTTTGACAGAGTGACACAAACAGAACAATGCTCCACTTGTGATATGTTTCTCTTGTTTTTCTCAAATGGACATAGAGCATGTCACCTCAGTCTGCAGAGTCCAGGACATAGGTGTGGTCACAGGTGTGAACTCTGTCCCTGATGGCTTAGACAGGGTCACAAGTTGCTGGCCAGCTGGACAACACAGCAAGTTTCAGACCAGCCTATAACATATAATGAAAGTTTATCTCAAAATAAAATAAATCAATAAATGTTCAAGCTACAAAATAAAGCTGTATTTCTATGACAGGTGGATGCTTGCAGGTTTTCTAAGACACAGTAATGTCTCTGCTGTCTATTCCTCTAACGCCTGTACTGAAGATGTTGTATTACAGGCACTCTGATAGGCTAAAGATTTGGCCCTGAGTTGTGTCCTAAGGGAGGCTTGCTTGGGGCGGCAGTGTATCTTTTTCACAGCACTTGTATATAAGGTCAGAGCCTGATTCTGAGGAACAGGGCCCTATTTGAGACCAAAGTGTATACCCAAGATTGGTCACAAGAACAAGAAGGCAGCGTGAGTCTAGATTTAGAATCTTAAAGCCAGCCTTTGAATCTCATCCTGATCCTGATACTAACGGAGAACAATTAACGTAGAAGAGCAAGAGGCACATCGATCTGAATGCTTGTCTGTGAAATGACGTAAAGAGCTCTCAAGATATGGGTTGGTGATTCCAACTTCCTGTGTCATCAGAATGGGTACATTGTGGGTACGTTATAGAGGTATATGTGTTCTTGTGTGTGCATGTGTGCTTATGTATGCACGTCAGGGTGGAGGCTAGAGTTGACTTCAGGTATTTTTCTTAATCACTCTCTTCTTTACTCTGCCTCTCACTGAACTTGGAGATGACTATTTTGGCTAGGCTGGCTGGCTAGCAAGGCCCTGGGGCTTGCCTGTCTGCTCCCTGGCAGTGCTGGGACTACAGCTGTGTGCTGCTATGTCTGGCTTTTACATGGGTGCTACAGATACGAACTCAGGTCTTCATGATTACACAGCTTTCTTTTCCAATTGAGTTCTCTTCTTTAAAACATCTCTTAATTAATTTTGTGTACATGTGCATAGGTGTGAGTGCTTATAGGCAGGGGTTAGAGGACAAATTGTGAGAGTCTGTTCTCTCCTTCACCATGGGGGTTCTAGGAAAGGGACTCAGGTCACCAGCCTTGGAGGCAAATATATTACCTACTGAGCTGTCTTGCTGGCCCCAGGATAGATATATCTTATAAGGGGACATTACTTATTAGAGGCTGAGATAGATGGGCACAAAAATAACCCCATAGCTATTTTGTTTGAATGGTTGGCTATAGCCTAGAAGTATTGATTCTGTTTTTCCTCTTCAGTTATAATTATAATTGATTTACCACTAATAGTGGAAATATTGATATTTTATTGGTGTATAAAGAAATAGTTTATAACTGTTGTCAAGTTAAGTCCATTAGTTTATTTCATTTCTTCATGTAACAAACACCAGGCCCCTATCTGTAGTGGGAATTTTAGTGTCTTTAAAAACCCAGTTATTTATATGAATATGTTTTTGTTTTAATACTAGCTATGGGGTATGGGTCTGCTTCAGATGGTTCCCAGCTGCTAAGTACGATTGGTCTTGAGTTCTTGGAGGGGCATGGTTTTGCCAGCTGCAGATAGTTTCTGAGACTATGTGACATTTGGAATTCTGGGAACTTTTCAAAGGACATAAATGCTAGGGCCTCGAGAAGTGGAGCTGCTGCTGCTGCTGGCTGGTTGCAATTTGTTGTGTTTGGTTGTGGTTTGTCAATTAGTCATGCACGAAGAGACAAGAAAAAGAAATTGAATACTCTGATGGCGAAGGTCAAACTTGCCCCAAGACACTGGAGACCCCTGACCAGCAGGGCATAGTCTAAAGACGCCTATGTCCTTCCTCCGCTCTAACCTTCTTTCTCGACTACCTAGTGTTGGGGTGTTGGAAGGGATTGTGGTGGCGAAGGGTGGTAGATACAGGAACCCAATAAAGTAGCCAAAAAGCCTGGTTACACCTTTCATATCCTAGATACATGTACATGTGTGTGATAAATATGTGATTCATTTGTGATATGTTAAAAACACCCAGCAAGTGATATTTTGTTCTCATCTGTTCTATTGAGATTTTCTATGTGTGTTGTATCAGCTCTCGATTTGCAATTACTGTTTACTGCCAGACGATAATCCATCATATAGGTATTTTTCATTTTATATACATTTTATCTGCTGATAACTTGAGTATCAAGCATCTTCCAAAGGGCTTGTGCATTCGGCTGATCTCCAATTGGTGGATCTAGTCACTGGGAGGTGTTCAGATCTCGAGGGCTCTGCCCTAACCAATGGATGAGTCTGTTGATTTATTGTTTGACGTTACTGAGATGCGGTTGAAGCTTTCAGAGTTGGGAGTGGTAGGGATGTGTCTTTGGGGCGTGTCTATTTTGCTTGGGCCCTCTCTGGTTCTCTCTTTGCTTGCTAACCTCCATGAAGCGATCAGCCTCTTTTACACACTTCCCGATGCTCACTAAAAAATGTCTCCCGGTGAAGATCTTATTAGTCACTTGTCTTGCTGCTGTGAGAAAACAACTAAGCAAAGTGATTAAGGAAAGGAAGGCACAGTCCACCATGGCGGTAAAGGCATGGCGGTCCACCACGGCGACAGGCTCACGGGATATGTTACTCCATACCATAACAGATCTATTGCTGGGTACTTAATTCTTATGGTATTAATAGCATTTTTTTAAAAAAGCTTCAAGCTCAAAGTGTTAAGTAGGGCTATCTGAAATAGTTTGTTCCTTTTTAATATTAATATTGTTATTCTTAAATCTTTCACAACCATGATGTTCGTCATTATCTCAGGCGATTCTGTAGATCGTGGATTGAAGCTCCTGAGGCAAAAGGAAATATTTCCTGTCTTTAGCCTGACTTTCTTGGGTATTTTGTCACAGCAACAAAAATATAATGGTCACAGTAGTCAGCTGGACTTTGACATGAGTTCTGGTGCCCCATGTTTGATGACCTTCCCTTGGAGGGGAGGCCTGGTGGCACTCAAAGAAAGAATAAGCAGGCTACCAAGATGAGACTTGATAGGCTGTGACCATATAGTGGGGGAGGAGGGACCCCTCGGTCTTAGACCTAGGGGAGGGGAATAGGGTGAAAGCAGGAGGGAGGGAGGAACGGGAGGATGCAAGGGATGGGATAACAATTGAGCTGTAATCTGAAGAAATTAATTAAATAATAAAAATAAATAAATAATAAATAAAACAAAACAAAACAAAAAAAAAACAAAAACAAAACAAAAAACTCCACAGTAGTCAGCTGGAGAGCCTCTATTTTGTTATTACCGTATTGCTATGAGCACTTAAAATGTGTTCACGTTTCTCTTGACTATGCTCCTGGGTGGAACTGCTGAGCCATGCGGTTTCACCATGATTACATTCTATGTTGAAACATGACCTAACTCTGTTCTAAAGGGACAGTATCACTTTACGTTGCTACCAGGACCAGGGTTCTTAAGTTCCCTCCTCCTTGCCAGGACTATGGCTTGTGACAGACACCCTCTTTTGGATTCTAGACCTCCATAATTTCACTTTTGACGATAAGTGCGTGGTGTTTATGACTCTTTTGGATTTTCACGTGAAGACATAATAATACAGAACATTCTCCCCTTTGAAATCACAGTCTTTCACTAGAATGTTCTACACGGTGGTATGTGAGTCCCTATAGCAAAACAAGGTAAGCTGTGGGACTTCTCAACTCTGAATGAACTCTCTGAATGAAAAAATGAATTCATTCTCGAACAGGAAATCTCTGGCACAGTAAAGTCTCAGGATTGTGAGAACTGGGGCTGTTTGGGGAAGTTCTAGCCAGATCCTGGTGATTGTTTGCTTTATCACTATGGGAGCAAAGAAGAGATCAACACAGCCTCTCAAAAGGCTTCCTCTTGCAAGATGAAAAACATGATTGGCAGGAGCGAGGAAAACCGCCAAGGCTAAGAGCAAGCCTGGCTCTCTGTTCTAAGACCAAATAATGACCTCCAGATCAGGACATGAGAACAACAGAGCTCTGTGTCACCACTGCTGGCTCTCGTTGGCACGCTCTGTCCTGGACTAATAAACTTTTACTGCAGGTAACATCTGGAGGGGGGGCAGAGGAGACAAATATGCTGACCTCAGCAGGCAGTTGACTGTCAGCCTGCCCAGAAGCATACTGGAAGCCTTGCCCTAACTCCGCCAGCCTTTCATTCTTGGCGACCCTGCCTATCCTCCAAAATGCAAGCCCCTTTCTTTCACATGCACTCTCGCTTTTGCCCTTCCACAATGTACTAGTCTCTACACAGTCCCTGGACACATTCCAGTGGCATGCTCTTTGACTTTTGAGCCGCAAGAAAATGAATGCACTCACATTTTTTAAAACATTGAAAGTAGATTTTCTTTCATGTTATATTCTGATTTTTGTCTCTCCTCCTCCAACTCCTCTCAGATTCTCCCCACTTTCCCACCTGCTGAAATCCACACCCCTTCTTTCTCTTTTTTCATTAGAAAACAGGCATCTTTTAAAAACATTTTTAATAAAACGCTCCTACTGATAATAAATAAATAATAATAAAATAAGATGAAAATAAAACCAAACCAGAATAGGGTAAAACAAAAATAAACAGCAAAGAAAAGAGTAAAAGAAAAAGCACAAAAATACATATAGATGTTGCCTCACACGCACGCAAATTTGCACACATAGAAGAGCCATAAAAACAAAATTGGAAACTATAATATATAAGTGAAATTTTTGTGATGTTAAAAATAAAAGCCCAGACAAAGAATTATGATATAAAAATTCTCCCCAAATACCATGGGGTTTGTTTTGTGTTGGCTGTTTACTCCTGGGCATGGGCCTGTCCATAAATGTGGCTTGTATACCCAGTGAGACTCTGACGGAGAAAACTACCTTTTCCTTTGTGAGAAGTGACCAATTGGAGATAGCTTCTGGGGGCTTCCCCTCTCAGCACTGGAACCCATCTGGCATAGGTCTATGCAAGCCCTGTGTATGCTGGCACAGCCTCTATGAGTTTATATGTGCACCAGCCCTGTTGTGTCCAGCAGACCTTGTTTCCATAGTGTCCTCCATCCCCTCCCACTCTCACAATCTCTCTGTCTCCTCTTCCACAGGGTTCCCCGAGCCCTAAAGGGGGAGATTTGATGGAGACAAATCTCTCTCTCTCACTCTCTGCACATTTTCCATTTGTAGATCTCTACTATATTTGTTCACCACAGGAAGATGCTTCTCTGATGGCAGAATTGTCACTAGGAGTTATTTTCATTGCTATGTTCCTTTAGCAGACCACTATGTAGTTTCCCCCTACTCTGTGGCTTATCTAGTCTCAGGTGCTTGGCCACCCAAGCAGTGCTGTTCAAGGGTTCCGTCTCATGGAGTGGGCCTCGATTCCAATTACATCGTCATTGGTTACTACTGCGACTTTTGTGCCACTGTTGCACCACTGTATTTTGCATGTAGAGGGAAGGATTTGTAGCTGGGTTCGTGGTTGCCTTTCCTCTTTGGTAGTGTTCAGAGCATCTTACAATACCATAAACACTAGTCATTTGGGATGAAGGCTCTAGCTGGGCACCAGCTCATCTTCTCTGTGTTCAGTGAGTTATGTAGGTGTTCCCTCCAACAATTTGTGGAGAGCAACCAATAGCCTTGGGAAAGCCTGGGTAGTTTCAGGGTTCCCACGAGGCCTCTTTGGCCAACAACTTGGTTAGATGTAGACATGAAGGTTTTGTTGGTGGCGATGTATAGTTGGAGCTTTGTCTCCCTCATTATTTGGTGATTTTATTTAGATTTCTTTCATATATGTATATATTCTAAGAATCACCTATTGTAGGAGGTTTCTGTATGATGCTCAACTGGGCCTTAGTTTATTGTCTCTCCCTACATTGTCTCCTTTCCCCTGTTCTCCTCCCCGTTTGATCCTTCCATTCTGGTCCTCATCCCTTGTCCATCTATAAATGTGTATTCTATTTCCACTTCCCAGGAAGCACTCCTCCCTCCCATTTTCACTCACATATTTAATGAGTTTAAAAAATAATGATAGCATGCAAATGGCAAGTGTTTGGTACTGTTTGTTCAGCTTGTTTCCATTTTATGGACCAGGAAACTGAGGATTGAATGATACGCCTGAATGTCTTCCTTTTTCCTCTCATTCCTATGATTTAGTCCAAGGATGGGCCATAACTTATGTTCTGGGTCATAAGAAAGATTAGAAAAGTTGTGAGATTGGCAAGTGAGCCAATGAGTGGAAGGAAGGCTGGGTTCAAGTTCTGCACTGGGATATAGGGTGGTCTATTGCTGAAAAAGCATCATCTTTGACATCTCTATCAGTGTCCCCACCTGGCAGACTCAGTGGGCCAGGAACACTTTACTCAACAGTGACTCCAAGTAGGAAATGGTCTTCAGTTGTTAACACAAGAAAAGAGCAAAAGAGGGTGGAAGCTGTTCTTATCTCATGACCATTCCTATACACGCAGGCACTCGATATTTTTTTGTGTGGTTCTTTCCTTATAGCAAAATATACACTATTATTCCAACATTTTTTATGTGTCCCTTGGAAGTCATTCCATAATAAACGAAGCTCATCATCTTTAATCTCCCTTCTGAACGAGTCTCCCGCTTCTTGCCTTCATTGAGTTGGTGCTGTTCCTGGAAGACCCACCTCTGCAACTATGGTCTCTCCATACTTCTCCTGCCATTGTCTTCCACCACGTCTTCTCCTGCTGTGGTCTTCTAACACCTCTGCCTCCACAGTGGCCTTTGTTGCTCATTCACTCAGCTCTCGGGCATCATGCCAATCAATACCCTTCCACACATTATCACATTTATAATCTGGTTGTCTTCCAGTTCAGTGGGAAAACAGTCCTCGTGTGAAGCTCATCATTCTATCTAGATTATCTTCAAGCCCAGATCATCCATGACTGCTGGCCTTGTGATCATATTCATGAATTGTACTGGTGCTTGGCTCAGTATTCTACCTATCCAGACTATATGCATCACCTGAGTGAAAACTATGGCCATATGACACTATCCTATGACTAGTGTATTGGTGGGGTTTTTTTCAATTGCTATGATAAGATACCCAACAGAAACAATTTAAAGGGGAAAAACTTATTTTGGCTGATGTCTTCAGAGAATTCCCACCCATCATGACATACAAGGCACAGCTTTGTTCTTGGTGGTAGAGTATAGCGAAGCTCCTCATTCGGTGGCCAGACCAAGAAACTGAGAGCAGGACAGGGAGATGTCAAGAACAAGAACAAGGCACACCCCACATGATAGGAGCCACTTCTTCCAGCTAAATTCTACCCTTTAAAGGTTTCTTGACCTCCCAGAGAAAGCAGTCCCATCAGCTGGGAGGTAAGAGTTCAAACACATGAGCCTGTGAAGGTCAGTTCAGACCCAAGCCATAGCAGCTGTCCTCACAGTTCCTTGATTTTCAACTAATGACTCGAAGCCACCTGCTTTCAGGACCACAGCTTCTTCTTATCTTCATTCCAGAAGTACCAACTCTTGACCTATACAGTATGATCACTCTTTGTATACCATCATCCTACTGTTTATCTCTCTTACTTGCTCTACATTCTCACCTCACTCTGAATTCACTTTCAGCTAAAAATGTGTATAGTGGGAAAAAAGTTAAGTCTGTAAGCCACATTCACATTTGCCGTGTTTAAGCTATGTTTATTATTATTAATTGCCCTTATTTTTAAAAAAGTAATTTTTGGTTGTTAAGAGTTCTTTAACTTTTCAAAGGAAAGATGAGTTTGGGGTCTTTGCACACCGAGAGTACTTTTCTGTTGCTTTCATTTGTCATATTACCAGTTGTTATGTAATACTTTTCTCACAGATTGAAGCATTCTGTCCTGCTGGGAGGCTTCTTAAGAAGGAGGTTAACAATTCAAAAGAGCTTTAGGAAGTCCCTAAAACTGAACAGATTTGCCATGCTCTTCCCTTCTAGGGTAAGCAATAAAATATGCGAGTCTCTCAAAAGAACAGAAGACTTGGACCAGACCATCTGCCTGGAAGGAGCAGAAATCCACTGAGCTGCTTGGGGGAGGTTTGGACCAATTGAGTCACTTGGAAAGGTCACTCTTCAACCTGTTGAGCTGCCTGCAGGCTGTGCAGTGAGCTCCAGGTTCCTGGATTTTGTGAGCTGTCACCCATGTTGGGGTGGGTTTGGTGATAGGGGTGTCTTTGAGTCATTTCTGCTCCTATGGTTAACCACTCATGTTGTAGGATATTTGGTCCTTGTGTTGTGAACCCCGAGACTGAACTGTAAACCTTGTTTCTTGTTTGGTGAGATTGAGTCCTAACACACCTTTAATCCATGAACTTTCTGTACATAGGATTTAATAAATTTAATAAAGTTAACCGTAGATCAAGAGGCAGAGCAAGAAACCAGCTGACAGGGATTAAAGAGTAGGAGGGAGTTTGAGTTCAGGGGTATTTAAGACAGTGTGGATAAGAAAGGGCTTTTGAGCTGAGCTAGCAAGCTTTTGGCCTTGGGCTTTTGGCTTTTAGCTTTTGGTCTTTTCCTTCTGGGATGTGAGCTGACTACAAAGGTCAGGTGGGTGCTTTCTCTGCCTCTCTGAGCTAGCAAGTTTTTATCCCAGCATCTGGCTCCTGAGTCTTCATTGGTAAAAAAAAAACAATTTGGGATTTACTTTCTTTAAAGTAACACCGTCACTCATATTCCTATAAGTAACCTTGATAAAACTTATAGTTAACCAAGTTGGACTCAGTTACCTGTTCTTTGGTCTTTTGTAGGCTCCCTCCTGGGGTGAGTAGATGTGTGTGTTGCATCTCCTCAGGGAAAGTTTTGTCACACAACATGTGTATGCAGAAAAACATCTCTGCACAGTGTGTATTACAGGTGAACATCTGTGTTCAGATTGATTTTTCTTTCTCTGTATTCTTCTGGATAGTGGTTGTTAGTTGCTCCCCACAACCAATTCTTGTCTTTCCTTTGGGAGAAGCCCTGAGTCTGACTTGTAACGCCTCTGGATAATGATGCTGCTCAGGCTCCAGCATCTTTCCTGTGCCCACTATGGAGAGTGTAGATGTGGGCTGGCCAGCCAGAGGGTCACTTCACGGTGATAACTTCCTGGATGGAAACTTGACTCAGTCAAGGTCAATCAGAAGCTCTTGTCAGGTTGGTGCAAGGAGTCTGGTGAAATAATTGTTTCCAGGAAGTTTGGTGAATGAGGGAATGTTGCTGGGAAGGAAGGATGGGAAGAAGGGAGAGAGGATGAATGAGAGGGAGCGAGGGAAGGAAGGAGGGAAGAAAGAGAGAAGGGGAGAGATCATTTAGATTCCTGAGGATTCACCCTCAGGCCCTAATCATCTTTTTTTGTTTGTTTGTTTTGTTTTTGTTTTTTGCTTTTTTTATTTTTATTTTATTTTTATTTTTTTTATTTTATTTCTGAGACAGAGATTCTCTGGGTATCTTTGGCTGTCCTGGACTCCATTTGTAGACCAGGCTGGCCTCGAACTCACAGAGATCCAACTGCTTCTGCCTCCCTGAGTGCTGGAATTACAGACATGTCTTTTTTTCTAAATACGATAACCCTAAGGATTAGGTCACAGTCATTTTTTATATAGCACCATCCACAGTTGCCAATACAACCTGGGTGAGGAGAGGTCCCTTTTGCTCACAGCTATCTGTCGCAGCCCAGCTCTTCTACATCAGTTTTGGCAGAGCTCTCAAAGATCCTCTGTGCTTAATGGCTCATAAATACTGTTTCTGTATGATTTCAACATAGCTGATGTCAGTGGAAACTTGTAAACCCACAGAAGTGAGCCCTATCTCAATTAAAAAGGAAAAGATGTTTCTTTTTGTTTATGGGTATGTGTGCTGGTTTGCATGAGTTTATGTGTACTCGATCATGCAGTTGCCCACAGACGCTGGAAGAGGCCTCAGCTCCCATCCAAGCAGAATTACAGGTGTTTGTGAGTCAACATGTAGGTGCTGGGAACTGAACCTTGGTCCTCTGCAAGGGCAGCCAGTATTCTCAACTTTTGAACCATCTACTCAGTCTCCAGATTTGTCTTCCCCATATAAATGTTTCTTATCAAATTTTCTCCGTGTCAGCCCACCATATAGCACGGCAACATGGTGGTTAAGGTGGAATGCTTCCTTGAGTTGCATATGCATCCTTTTTGTTCAATAACCTTCATGTGTTTCCTTCTTCCTTTACTCTGGTCTGTTTTAGGGAGGGGCAATTTATGAGCAAGTATTGCTGTCTCTAGATTTCCAGAGCATCCCTGTGGCCCTGTTTCCTTGTGCCCCTGTCTCCCTGCATGCTTCTGTGGCCCCCAGGCTTCAGGGCCTAACTTCCTTGTTTCTAACAGGCGAGTGGAGCCTTCTCGCTGGCTTCCTGGCCTTTCCTCTCATGCTCAGAACCCTTCCTTGGCATTTGGGGCCACTCCAGAACATTTAGTGGCTTTTTCCATTTCTTTTGTGTTTCTCAATGGCCACAGCAGGTTCACAGTCACAGCCGTGCTGTGGAGAAGGTCAGAGAATGCTAATGGGACATTTAGCAGTCAGTGTTCCTGTGTGGCTTTTTGTTGAAAATAAAGTTGAATTGTCGGAAGGAGAAAATGCCGTCCTAACTTCTGTAGAAGGAGTCTTATGTTAGGGGCTTTATGTGAGTCACTCACAGAGATTACTGATAGATGTAATCTCCCTTCCTTGAACATTACCTCATGAGTGAGTTCTGCCCCTGTTAAGACATGGTTCACAGATACTACCTACCCTTTTGTAACAAAAACGATAGATTTTTTTTGAATGTATCATATAAAAAATAGTAAACTGTATACATTAGAATTTGTTGAGATTGAACTAAAGACTAAATGGATAAATTGGAATTTATGCTACTATAGTTACAATTCAAAGATTTCATCCACTTGCTTATAGAAAAATCACTTCTTGTAAGTACAATATTAGATATTTCTGTGCTACTGTGAACACAAAATGAGAGGTCACGGGACTTGGGGCAGGGAGTCAATTATTTTGCCTCTGATTGATTTTCAGTTCTATCATCAGCAGAATGGTGACAGTGACATCCTGCACAGAGTTTTTGCAAGTGTTATGTGGCATAATGCAGTTTGCAAGGCAAACACACAGACAGGGACACACATACACACACACACACACACACACACACACACACACCCCAAATGCACACCCCTTATAAATTGTCTTTTCATGTAATGAAGCTACAAAACACCTTTGAAGTGGATCATTTATCTATTATAAGAAGGATGAAGGATATATTTGTTTTTAGTCTCATTGTAAATATTGCTGTGATGATCAGCCTTATAGGTAATTCATTTGCTCATATATATTATTGGGGTGTGTATTTAATTTTGTCTTCTTCATATATACTTATACAATTTTATTCTTATTTATTTATTTTTATTTATCAAAATTACTTTATTGTAAAGAACTTGCAAACAAAAGGAATCACACAGCTAGATTACCATAGCCACCCAAACAAGTACTTGCTGGGACCCAAACTCTACACACCTCAGTGAAGCACTTCTCTCTCTCTCTCTCACACACACACACACACACCCCAAACCGAAAATTCCACAACATAGTTTAAAAGTAGAAAAACAATTAGCATTATATCTCCTTTTTTTTACTCATGTACCATTTACCTCCATCCAGTCCTTCTTCATCACCTAATACTACTCTCTCTTGTTTTCCTCCTGTTTACTACACACACACACACACACACACACACACACACACACACACACACACACACACACACACACGCATGCACGCACACGTACACACACATACATACACATACACACACACAAGCACACACATGCACGCACACACACAGCTGTTTACACATACCCATGTACACATTATTGGCTAGTTTATTTTGCTTTTAATTAGTGTTTATTCTTGGTGTCAACTTAAGTATATCTGGAATGAACTGAAAACCAAGCAGCTGTGCGCACCTGTCAGGGAATTTTCTTCAAGCATGTGAAGTGGGAAGACTCACCTTTAATCGAGACCTTTTGAGGTGGGAGATCCACCTTTAATCTGGCCACTCTTCTGGTGGAAGCCTCTACAAAAGACACGAAGAAAGGAAGCCTGCCCTTTGCCTGCTGGTTCTCACTCTGGCTGGCAAGTCATCCTTTAATTGGCGTTAGAGCCCCCTTCCCTGGGACTCAGCCTTCTGGACTCAACAACTGCTGAATTCTTGGACTTTCTGTTGTCTGTTGGTAGACAGCCAGTTTTGGACTAGCTCTAAGAAATCTAATAAATCCCCTTCATATATTCATATATATTTACATATATTCACACACACATGAATTCTTATTCTTAGAGGACCCTGACTAATACAGTTATACACAGTTCCATTATGACATTTGATCATTTCTGTTTTGATTGCTCTTCTAATCTGGTTGTCCATTCCCCCAAAGTGCTCCCCACTCCCCTTTCATGTTATATGCATTCATTACCCCTTTCTTCTTCTCTACCTTTTATGGTCCCCTTTCTGCTTTTATAACCCATACCACACCTATGAAAAGCTGAAAGTCCCTGTATCGAGGGAACATGCAATATTTATTGTCCTAAGTCTGGGTTAACTCGTTTAATATAATCGTTTCCAGATCCATCCATTTTCTTACACATTTCATTTTTCTTCCCTGCTGAATAAAATTTCTTTGTGGCCATGTAGCCACATTTCATTATCCATCCTTCTGTTGATGAGCAAATGGTTCATAATATACTGTGTGTAATAAACACAATTTTGGCTATCAGTTTAAAAACAATCAATAAATTTGAAAAAAAAAAAAAGAGTGTATTAAAAGAATAGTGAACTAGTACAATTTAAAAGGGAAAGGGAGCCAGGAGAGTGTGCTAAATGTCAGGTATTAGGAGGACAAAGTCCAGAGTGACAGTTGCAACTCAAGAGCAAAGAAAAGGAGGTGCTGAGCCACAGAAAGGTTCCTTGTTGCAAGGTCAGAGGTTGGGCACGGGGGAGCTATTCCCAGGGCATCAAATTCTCAAAACAGGTAGTTTTCTGGTTCACATGAGAGGTTTGTGCTTGCGAAGGCTCCCACCAGGCCTCTTGGCCTCATAGATTTTCCTGTGTGCTGCTCTCTGGAAATTTGCTGAAGTGCATTTGGCACCTGTGTCTGCAGGCATAAAGACCCCACAAAAGTTGCTGTTAAGATCTGACTGAGGCCTAGAAGAGAGAGGATTCTGTTTTTAAAAACTAAGCTTCTTAGGTATTTTTAATGCTGAGTTATTCCTTTGATTCAATAAAAAGGAGTTTGAAATTTTATTAAGTGGTTTCTTCACAGGAGGGGTCTGGTGAGATGTTGTCCCTAAGTACGGTCTAACTAACCTCCAGGAAGGTCCAGCTGAGCCAAAGCTTTGCAGTCTTGCCTCCCTAGGAATGCTTTCTTCTCAGACAGCTCGAATTTATCTTCTAAATGAGCTTAATTACCAAGCTCCGAAGGAAGCTGAGCATCAGGGGTCCTGTTCCCTGGCATAGGTAAATGATCTCACTCCAGGGTTGGGAACTGGTGTGGATCTGGGTGGGACCTAGAGAGAGGAGGCTTATTTTTTTCCTCTTGAATGATTTTGACACTAGAGGAGTGTGTGTGCGTGTGTGTGTGTGTGTGTGTGTGTGTGTGTGTGTGTGTGTGTGTGTGCTCGCGCGCGCGCCTGTCTGTCTATTTTAATCTTCAAGTATCCATCGATGCCATCTTTAACTTCTGGCCCACCATGTCTTCCCAGAATACAAAACGTGAAAATCGTTCCTCTTCAGGGACCAAGAAGTCCCCAGATCTCCTTCCTGGTGTTTTTCCTTGTTGGTTGTCCCTGCTGTTGCCACGGAGCGCCACTTTCTCATCAGTTTTCTGAGGCTTTTGTGGAATGTTCTGGCAGGACTGCAGCTGTTGCTCCTTCAACTCAGAACAGGTTTGCTTCCCTGAAGGATTAACTGGGCTGCGAACTATGTGCAGTTGCCTCCGCCACTGACAGCTCTTTAGCCCCTGAGAAGGAAACCGCCCAGGGGTTCTCATCCCCAACACATTTCCTGCCTTCTCTTTTTCCATTTCCATTTTCAGGGGGTCACTTCTGTTGTGGCCCACCAGCTGAGAGGAAACCTATGGCACCGGGGATGAGTACTTGATTGAAAACCATAATGAACAAGCTTGCTTTTCAGATAGATGCCTTAGGTGAAGTGAGGAAGCAGGGACATGGGGCAGCAAAGTCTTCAAAGAAAAGTGATCAGTCCAGGCTGAGAATTTTCCATCCACCCAGAATCAGGCCCGGAATGGCCTGGAAGATGCTGTACACAATGTAGGCTATTGAGCTGCGCCAGGGATCCAGGGCAGTTGGTGAGATTCAGAAGTTGGTACTGAAAAAAAAAATCAAAGCATCTTGATGGGAAATTATCTCTTAGCTTAGTAAATTATGATTGGAGCACACAGATTCTTAATGTAAGGACACACAAAAGTGGAAATAGGGCCTCAATGTGGAACTGTAGGTCAGGGACTGTAGGAAAAGGTAGAAGAGCAGAGACCAAAAAAGGAAAAGAGAACATTTGGGTTTTTTGATGACCAAGAGATGTCAAAGAGAGAGCTGCCCAGAGAAAAAAAGTGACAGATGTTCTATATGTCTAGAAGGGCACCTGGTATATAGTAAGTGACCTCAAAATAGTGATTAAATGAAAGGCAAAACAAATAAACAAAGAAAAACCAAACCAAAAAAAAAAAAAAACATACAGGAAGAAAGACAAAGAAAAGAAGATGGAAGGATCTATGTGTACAGATGTTTAAAGCAGGAAAAGTATGGAGTCAACCAAGGACCGTAGAAATACATTAGACACACCAGCGGGATGTGGGACACACACCTGCAGTCCCAGTGCTTGTGAGGCCAAGGTAAGAGAGTGATTTTAAGGCTAATACAAGCTACACATGGAAACTTTACATAAAAACAAACCAGAATAAAACAAAACAACCAAAACGACATCTACTCACCTACCCATCTCACCAAACCAAACCAAACAGAAGGGCTGAGGAGGTAGCTAAGTTGTAGATTGCTTGCCTAACATGTGAAAGGTCCCAGGTTTGATCTCCATTGTGTGTGTGTGTGTGTACGTTTCATTACATAGGAAAAGAAGGGATTGGGGGTCAGGAAGGCTTATAATAGGGGGTTGTGCTGAGGTTTTGGGGCAAACAACTCTTTGATCTGTGTCTTAGGCCCTTTATTGGGTGTGTGGTGTGGTCTGGGTAAAGTCACTCAACCTTCTTGTGTTTAATCAGTTAAAAAAAATGAAAACAGAAAAAACAAAACAAACAAACAAACAAAAAACCCAAGGACTTTAAGCAGAGATCTGAGTTGATAGGACTTTAAGACCTGATGGAGTTGTTAGGTGGCACTTGAACCTTTCACTGTACTAGTCTGTTTACTGGGTATTTTTGGAATATTGTTTTCTCTTTTTCTTTTATTAAAGGAAGGGGCAAGGGGAGTAGAGGGAGCAAGAGGAGAGGAGCAAGGAGAAAGGAGGGACAGTAGAGGGGTAATAAGTTTGTTTGTTTGTTTTGATGATGCTGGTGTCAATTGCAGACCCTCTTGCTCACATGAGTACTCTATCAACTAGGCTATATGCCCTAGCCTTGAAACCTTTCATATTAAATAAAAATCTTAAGAAAAACAGTAAAATGGTTAATGACTGAGATTGGGCCCAGCGAGGTCTTCTTACCCCATATAGTCACTACAGGATACTTACTGGCTTTGGAGGCCAGTGGTACAGGGTGAGTTCACTCCTAGGCCAGCTTCACTCTGCTCAGGAGGACGGCCAGCGTGATGTGATGGAATTACAGATTCGGCAAGCAGCTAATTAATCTGATGAATGTCGGGGGATCGCTCACAGAAGCACTCAAAGACCTTTACAGAGCTGGGGCTTCGAAAGGGGCAATAGAGAGGCCTTAAGAAGAGGCATGGAAAGCGAGCCTGGCTGAGGAGGAAGGGGCAGCAGGAGGCAGGGTTGGGGGGCTTTAGGTTGCAGTGGTGAAAGAGGAGGCGACTTGGATGGAAGCCCAGAGCACGGGTGTGGCAGGCAGGAGAACAGCTGAACTGGTTGACTCGCCCAGCCCCAGCACTCCTTCTCCCTGGAATGCTGGCCTCTGTCGTCCTTTTTCCTCCCAGGTGCTGAGCCCAGTTGTCTAGGGCAGCTTCTGTGGGGCGGGCCACAGAGTCCAGAGGAAGGTCCGGAGGAGAGAGCTAGAGAGAGAGCCATCTCTACAAAGTGCGCTTATTTTTCTTGGCACTTGGCGGGGGTGCACTAGGTGAAATGTAACCAAAGATCGCAGTGGTTCCCACCACCCACAGCGTCTTCTCTGTGGACAGCGTTCTTCCCCACATGTCCCCTCTGATGGACAGTCTATCTCAGAGCTTTCTAGGGGAATGGCATTCCAAAGGAATCCAAAAGTATTTTTTATTTAATGCCGAAGTTTACTTAGTCAAGGAACAGCTTGTGTTAATATCCGTGACTGCTATTTAGCACTGGTTTTAGGTCTCTTTTGTGTGTTCGTTTTTGTTTTTTGTTTGTTTTGTTTTTCGAAACAGGGTTTTTTTTCCCCCTATGTTATCTTGGCCTTCCTGGACTCACTTTGTAGACCAGGCTGGCCTCGAACTCACAGTGATCCACCTGCTTCTGCCTCCCGAGTGCTGGGATTGGTTTTAGGTCTTGAAAGTGTCCAACTCAAGCAGTGGAGCTGGCCCAGGGGGCCAGAGCACATGAAGTGCAAGCATAGAATGCTTAGCACCCACATTATAAAGCTTAATCGATTATATATGGGTGCATGCTCCTGTGACTTCAGCATCTGGCCGTGAAGGCAGATGGATCACAGGCGCTAAATTAGTGAACTTCCAGGAAAGTGAAAGACTTCGTCTTGAGGAAATAAAATGGGGATGCATGCTATCTTCCTCTGGTTTCTGGGCCTACATGGACACACACACACACACACACACACACACACACACACACACACACACACACACACACACACACACACACACACCCCTCTACCCCATTAATTGCATTAGCGAAAGGAATTTTTGGGAAAGATGTGTTTATTTATTATTTATACAGTATTTAGTACTGCATGTGAGCCAGCAGGCCAGAAGAGGGCACCAGATCTCACTATAGATGGTTGTGAGTCACCCACCATATGGCTGCTGGGAATTGAACCTTCAGAAGAGCAGCCAGCGCTCGTAACCTCTGAGCCATCGCTCCAGCCCTGAGAAAAATATTTTAATTCCAAAATTTGTAAAGTAAAATTTGCTTTGATGTGGATAGAAGAATGTTCCTAACGCAAGGATGACTGGTAGGCACCATCAGTCTATAACATGCATGAGAAACTACATCAACATGGCACATATGGCACAGACACAGACATTAACATTACATGCTAAACAAACACCAAGGACTTATTACAACATAGTAGAAGAGAAGAAAAAATTTATGCTAAAGTATTCCTCTCCTTGGTTAAAAGACACAATTTTTTTAAATGGGGATGGGAGGGTGACGCGTGTCTAAAGCACTAACAATTTTAATTTCCCCCTATTCTAAGGCCAGTAGACACAAGCCCAATATTTTCATATTCCCTCCTCTCCCTCCCCTCACGTCTCACATTGTGATGCTTTGAATAAGGTGTCCTCCATAGTGTCTGGCATCTGAATGCTTGGTCCCCATTTGGTCCCCATGTTTGGGGAGGCTTAGGAGGTGTGGCCTTGCTGGAGGAAGTGTGTCTCTGGGGCTGGCTTTGAGAGCTTAAAGTCTTGTTTGTGGTGGAAGACTGTGAGCGCCCAGCTGCTCCAGCTGCCGTGCCTGCCTGCCTGCCTCCACGCTTGCCCACGGAGATGGTGAAGGACCGTCATCTCTCTGGAGCTGGAAACCCCCAGTAAAATCTTCTACGAGTTGTCTTGGTCATGGTCCTTCATTGCAGCAACAGAAAAGTAGCCAAGACCCTTCCGAACTTGAAATATTACGACAGAGTAGCCAAAGGTTCTATTGACATATTAGAGACCAAAGGCCACCTGCCTCCCTTTCTTTGTCCCCACCCCTTAGAGCATTCTGAAGTTCTCCTGTCTCATTTATTTATTTATTTATTTATTTATTTTTGCATCCAGATTGTTAACAGCATTGACTTTCTTTCCTAAGCTTCTTCCATGTCAAATTGCACCTGAACATAACCTGTTTGCAAAGTATAAGGAGGGCAGCTAAGAGTAAGAGTTACAGTTAGTAAGCTGGGTGTAGTGGGGGGGGGGGATACCTGCAACCCCCAGCACTAGACAGAGGCAGGTGTCATCTTGACGTCATGATGAGGCTAGTGTAAAGTAGCCGGTGAGAAAACCAGCTGAACCTCGCTAACACCGCACACTATCCTGAAAAACCAGCTGAACCTCGCTAACACCGCACACTATCCTGAAAAACCAGCTGAACCTCCCTAACACCGCACACTATCCTGAGCACGGCAGTGGCACTCCTACTCTTCTTGCCTGTAACAGCTCAGCAGTCCAGCACATTCTGCAGGTGGGGAAACTGGGCTGGGTGCAGTTGCTGCGGCTGCTCATTAGACTAGCCTGGGACACTCTTAAAACTCTTTGCTTTCAGGCCCCATACATCAAACCAATTACAAAGGGGGCCTCTGGAGGTGGCACCTGGGCTTCAGAGCATTTTAAAGGCCCCTGGGCAATTACAAAGCCTAGCCAAGACTTTTGGAGCAGTTAATCAGCACAAGAACTCCAAACCGATAGCTGTGAGGGCTTCTGTCCAGATTGGTTAGATGTCAGAGTCTCATTTTAACTTTCCTACGGCCTTACCAAGTATTTAAGATCTGCTTTAAAACACATGGAAAATAAAGTAATCCAAAACAGTTATTAAGATCTGGATGCTTGCATTTATGGTAATGTGAAAATGAGTAAAGGGAGCAAAACCGAGGTTCACATGGACACAGGAGCTACACAGACTTCAATGGAGCACTGCCTCGTGTGCCTCCATTGCCGGCTGCCCTTTAATGACTGTAAAGCTGCACCTCTGTGACGAGCTAGCTCTTCCTCCTTTTGCTCCTCTTCAAATCATGAATGGAGGCTTAATCTTATATTGCAAGCGTCTCCGCAGTAGAGGCAATCCTGTTTTCCCCCTTTGTCCATGTAGTGAAGTTTGGCTTTTGAGCCAGGGTTTCCGTATCCCAGACTGACCTTGAACTTTGAACTCCATCCCTCCCTAGGACAACCGTGACCTCCTGACCCCCCTGCTTCAACCTTCCAAGTGCTGGGGTCAGAGGTTTGTGCCTAGCTGCATTTTCTTACACTCACAAATGGTTTCTAAAAGCTATAAAGAGAACCGAAATAAAGTACTTTTAAATCCAATCTTAAAAGCCAAAATGCCTCATCCAAAAATCTCACCGCAGCAGATGGGCGTGGTGGCGCACACCTTTAATCCCAGCACTTGGGAGGCAGAGGCAGGTGGATCGTTGCGAGTTCAAGGCCAGCCTGGTTTACAAAATGAGTCCAGGACAGCCAAGGCTACACAGAGAAACCCTGTCTCAAAAAACTAAGAAAAAAGAAAAGAAAAGAAAAGAAAAAAAATCTCACCACTTGCCAACTTGGCTGTGATCGCAGCACCTAGAAGGTAGAGGGGCGAGCATCAGGGTTCAAGGTCATCCTCAGCTATGTATTAAGTATGAGAAAAGCTTAGGCTACATGAGACATTGTCTTAGGGGGGAAAAATGCCCTTAGCCTGGTCCAGGCCTATACTTCTGGCACTAAAAAGCCTGAGGCAAGAGGGTGGTTGAGTTCAAGGCCATCTTGGGCTACATAGTGAATTCAAGGCCAGCCTGAGCTAAAGAGTGTGAGACCTTGTCTCAAAGAAACACACACACAAACAAGCAAAGAATCGCTAGCTATGTTAAATGGTAAGCATTCTAGTGCATTCTTTTTGTATGTACGTCAAGGTTAGATAGCCAAAAAAAAAAAAAAAAAAAAAAAAAAAAATGTGTGTCCTAGCTGTCTGGCCTCAGCAGCAAGCTACTCCCAAATTCAGTGGCTTACAACAATAAACCTGATTATTTCCTCACGAAGCTGCAGCCGGGCAGCAAGAGCTTGACGGCTCGGCACATTCCAGTTCACCACTGGGCTGGAGTTACTCGGTCCTAAGCTGCCTCACCTGCCTCGGCTGGGATTGGACACACCAGGTAGCTTTCCTTGCACACTCGCTACCTCTGGTTTAGGGACTGTGGATGAGCGGGCTCCTTTTGGGAAACAGAAACCATGTGCCCTTTATGATGCTTCCTCCAAACCTTATATTGGTCAAGACAAGTCACAAACCCAGTTCCCTCTCCGTGTTAGAGGAAACAGACTCTGCCTCTTGTTAGGCTAGAGACCTGTGCCTTCAGGGGTGGAAGGAATGTCTGGACGCCTCTTAGGAAACCTGAGCACTGTGCTCACAAATACGTGCATTTTCCATGGTCTGCTGGTGGGAAGCTGGTTTTGCCTGGTTGTTTGAACAGTTATTTATTGAGTACCTACTATGTGTCAGGGACTGTTCCAGCCACTGTGATAACAATGAAGGGGGAAACAAAAACTGTCCACCTGGAGTCTACATTTGAGCAGTTCAGGTTCAAGGAATGAACAGGACGTAGCAAGGGACAGAGCCCGTCTGCCCTCAGTTCAGATGGTATGTGGCTTTTCTGTTTCTCCCTGAAGCAAACCGCTTTGGACATTAATGGCATTTCATTTATTTTTCATTTTATACCTGAATCCCTGTTTAAATGACCTGGTTAATTTGCCAGTCTGAGTGATACATATGTCCAGAGATGTCTGCTAGTTAAAAATGATCAAACAACAGCTAGCTATTTCTTATCTCTAACATGTGCCACAGATCTCTCAGCTTTAACATTTAAAGTATAATGCACTAAAAAAAAAAAAAAAAAATAATAATAATAATAAACTAGTCCAAGGAGTAGAAAACCACAGGTGCACAGCCAGGGGCACTGAGCAAACATCATGGTATTTGTCCGTCTAGGGGACTCTGAACATGGGATTGAAAGTGGCTGACACAGAGTCCTGGGTGCCTTTCTTTCTTCTCATTCACTCTCCTCTCTGTGACAATGGACTTGTGATTAGAAAGAAGTAATTCTTGGGCGTTCTCATTTGTCAACTTGTATTGGTGTTTTGAAGGTTTTCCATTCTCCAGGCTAGTCTTCTACACAAAGCTAAGACCTGCCTGAGAGGACTTTGCCACATGTTTCCTCCTCTGAAACTTTTAGTTCAAGAGTGGTGTTGCAACTGAATCCAAGATGTCTTTTTTTTTCTCTCTTCCTTCTAACAAATATTCATCCATTCACTTAGCAGTAAAAATAAATTAAAAAATCATTGTTTATTTTTAGCATTAAGCATTCACATAGCATTAAAAAAAATAAATGTTTATTTGGGTAAGGCAAATATTACATGCCAACCACTCTTCCATGGATACTTATGATATTTATGAATATTTATGAAAATAACCAAAATCTGGGCTGGGGAGATGGCTCAGTGGATAAAGCATTTGCCCTGCAAGTGTGGGGACCCAAGTTAAGATCTTAGAACCTGTGTAAAGCTGGCATGGTAGCATGTGTCTGTAAGTATTGTGCTCCTGTGGTGAGGTGGCAGGCAGAGATGAGAGAACCCTTAGGTACACAGTGGTAAACAAGAGACTCTGTCTGTAGTGAGAATTCTACAAGTTTGTTTCTTTAAAAACATACACACACACATAGAAATATTATAACAATGTGTTTTTGTTTCAGCACCAGAGTATGGGGCTGCATCGGACTGTCCGCAGTAGCTGACTGTGATTTGCCTAGTGCTCTAGCAGAGGCATGGCTTTGCCAGCCGCAGATAGTTTCTGTGATTGTGTGACATTTGGAATTCTGGGAACTTTTCAGAAGGGAGATAAATGCTAAGGCCCCCATAGGTGGGTGGGTGATTGTTGGTCATGTAGGAACATTGGTTGTGGCTTGCTAGTAGAAATGAAAGGAAAGAAATTAGATTGAGGAATTTTCCTAATTTCTCTCTCCCCTCTATCCTTGTTTTTTTTTTTTTCTTTTTTCTCTCCTATCTAGTGTTAGGGGTAAAATGGGATGGGTGGGGATAACGGGTGGGAAAAAGAAGAACCCACAAAATAGCAAAGATCGGCTACTCTTGTCTACAGCAAGGTGGAGAGCAAGGTTCTCTCTGATCTCTATAGGTGTGCACACACTCACACATACACTCTGGCACATCCT